>NC_081298.1:4973214-5283571 GCF_030435805.1 Mustela lutreola | reverse complement strand
TAAGTGTCATCCCATTTTTCATATTTTCTACAATATAAAATCCCATGTTATCTGGGAGTATGTATATATTTCTACATTAATATAACCTGAACCACGAATTTTGTGTATTTATACACATTGTTGGAATTCTAAGTTTCTGATTTTCAGTATAATAATGTATTGATATTCGTGATACAGTCAGTTAATGTTAGCATTGGTTTTTTTGAAAGTTCTTCTTGCATAAAAAGTTCATTGTTTTATTGACACATTATCTTAAGCGAATAATTGAATAATTTCTGGAAGCCATTCCTACCTTTCTGCCGTGAATTTATGTCATTTTAAAATGAAAAGTTTAGTATCCCCAAAAATAAATCCCAGAGGAAAAAAGAATCATTTTCTGTTAATAGGCATTTGAAGTCTTTTGGGTTTTGGGGATTCTCTTTTTCCTCCCAAATCCTGAGCATCAGTAATGTAAACAAATATGTTCAAGTTTATCTGGCTCTGAGCTTTTGTCGTTGATTGGGGAGACTGTAATGAAGGGACCGTTCACAAGGGGGCAGCAGCAGGGAAGGTAAGTGGGGAGCCACAGCAGGAGGCTGTAAAGGGGCCCATCGCCTTCCTAAAGGAGGAGGCAACATGGTGACAGCCCAGCCTTCCTCCTGCCACCGCGGCCCAGCGGCTGAACCCAGCAGAGGCAAGAAAACGGGCAGACAGATGTACGTTCGTGCTGAGGAAGCTAAGCCTCCAGGCCCCTGTCAGGCCTTCTGTGTAATTTTAGTCAGGTTCATTAGATAAGAATTGCAGACAATAAAATTGAACCTTTTTAGTGCATAATTCTGTCATTTTGAAGAAACGCAGAGAGTTGTCACAATACAGAACACCAGCCGCGGATTCCTTCCTGCCCTTCTGTCACATGCTCCTCAGTTCTAGCCGCTGGAAACCACCGATGTGTTTTCTGTCCCTGTGGTTCTGCCTGTCCCAGAGTGTCACGTGAACAGTCCTCTACTGCGTCCCCTTGGCGTCTGGCTTCTTGCGCTCTGCACAGCACGTATGGGACCCACGCAGGTCGTTCTGTCAGTCAGTAGTTTGTCCTTCATGCTGAGCGGTGGCCCGTTGTGTGGCTTTGTCACCGTTTGTTCGCCCAGCCACCAGGAGAAGGACATTTGGACTGATTCCCATTTTGGTCATTACGAATAACACCGTTATAAACCGTTGTGTGCTGGGTTTTCTGTGAACAAAAGTTTTCATTTCTCTTGGGTGAATATCTCCTAGAGGGATTGCTGTGTCCTATGTCGATTTTATGTATAACTTTGTGAGAAATTGCCAGACTCCTCTTAGTTTATGTTGTCATTTTCAAATGACACCATTCATTTATGTGATCTTATTTAATTTATAATTAAGAAATTATTTTCCTGTTAATGTTTTGAGGTGGTTTAGGAGCCAGAATTGGTTCCTGTTTTTTTGTTTTGTTTTGTTTAGAATTTATTTGACAGACAGAGCTCACAAGTTGATAGAGAGGCAGACAGAGGGGGGAAGCAGGCTCCCTTCCGAGCAGAGAGCCCGAAGGGGGGCTTGATCCCAGGACCCTGAGATCACAACCTGAGCTGAAGGCAGACACTTAACCCACTGAGCCACCCAGGCGCCCCTAGAATTGGCTCCTGTTTTCATCATGAGCTGTGATAGGCTTCTCCGAGCATTTTTGTCATCTGCAAAATGTTTGCTTGACCTATCGGATTGGGTTATTATGAGACTAATAATAGATCTGTGAAAACAGTTTGAAAAGTGATGCATTTATTGCAGATACAACTTGAGCTCCTGGGTGGCTCAGTGGGTTAAAGCCTCTGCCTTTGGCTCAGGTCATGATCCCAGGGTCCTGGGATCAAGCCCACATCGGGCTCTCTGCTCAGTGGGGAGCCTGCTTCCTCCTCTCTCTGCCTGCCTCTCTGCCTACTTGGGATCTCTGTCTGTCAAATAAATAAATAAAAATCTTAAAAAAAGAAGAAGAAGGCCGTGTGCCTGTAACTCTTCGGGCTTTGTGTCATCCAGCCCAGGCCCACGTTCAGATTGGGGCTCCAGCTTCCTGGCATTTTGACTTTGTCAGGTTACTTAATCTCCCTGTATTTGTCTCCTCCTTTGTAAATGAAGGTAATAATAATTACGGCAGATGGTATTTAATTACGGAGGTAATTATCAGGCTCTTCTAGGGCGCTAAAGCCCTGGGGATATAGTGAAAAGGGAAGTTGGCAAGGTGGGCGTATACCACATTCATGGAACTCCTGGTCTGTCAGGACAGACAGAACCGCAGATGGTAGAACTCTGTGGCAGCGAGACTGCATCTACATAAAGTGACTGGCACAGGCTTAGTTGACAGACTTGTCGGAGGGAGCGTGGTGAATGGCTGAGTCTAGGCCCAGACCCAGACCTTCCTGGCTCCAGAGCCCAGGTGCTGGACCGCCTCCCTCAGAGGCTTCCAGGAAAGGGAGTGGGCTGGCGTGGGAGGTGGGAAGAGCGGTCGGGAGAGGAAGCTACACCTGTGACAACAGCACAGAAGCACAGAAGAGCCAGATATCTTTGAGGCATAAAACCCAAACTTAGTGGAGATGATTTCTTGGGCGCTGTAGGAACATGGCTTGCTGTGTAGCCATAGCAAAGGGGCGGGGAGCAGCTGGCTGGAGGGCGCTTGCAAGTACCGTTTCTCTGCCCTGGCCCTTTGACAGATGAGCCTCGGTGTCTGCACCGCCGCGGATCAGGCACGCTGCTGCTCCGTAGTGCCCACTGCGGCTGGTAGGATGGGCATTTTATAATGACATCAAGAGCCAGTGTGTCGCTCAGTCTCAGGGTAGCCCACGACGTACATGGGTATCCTAAGCATTTATGGAGTCAATCCTTACAACTCCCCTGGTCAAAAAGCAGATTTTGGGCGCCTGGATGGCTCAGTGGGTTAAGCCGCTGCCTTCGGCTCAGGTCATGATCTCAGGGTCTTGGGATCGAGTCCCACATCGGGCTCTCTGCTCAGCGGGGAGCCTGCTTCCCTCTCTCTCTCTCTGCCTGCCTCTCTGTCTACTTGTGATCTCTATCTGTCAAATAAACAAATCTTAAAAAAAAAAAAAAAAAACAGATTTTAGCTTTTCTTTTAGTTGGAGAACTGGTGAGTTTTATGGGAAGACATTTTTGCTAAGGAAGGATGGCAGTAAATCTTTAAACTTTGAAACCAGAGATGAGATAATTTAGGTCACTGGTCAGCAGACTATGGCCTATGGGCCAGATATGGCCAGATATGGCCATTGTGTATTTTTGTAAATCAAATTTTATTGGCACACAGCCATGCTCCTTCATGTAAGTAACGTGTGTGGCTGCTTTCAAGCTATTATGATAGTTATGGAGTTGCAGCAGAGACCTGTAAAGACTAAATACTCAATAGATGTGCCCTTTCCGAAGAAATTTGCTAACCACTGCCCTAGACTTCCATTTAGTTTTTTCTCTTTCTAAAAATGTATGACCGGGGTGCCTGGGTGGCTCAGTTGGTTAAGCAGCTGCCTTCGGCTCAAGTCATGATGCGTCCTGGGATCGAGTCCCACATCGGGCTCCTTGCTCAGCAGGGAGCCTGCTTCTCCCTCTGCCTCTGCCTGCCACTGTCTGCCTGTGCTCGCTCTCTCTCTCTCTCTCTCTGACAAATAAATAAAATCTTAAAAAAAAAAATGTATGACCAGTTTATGAGTTTTATATTTAAATATTTTTAAGACCACTACACAATGATTGCTAATTTGTTAAGCTGTTCTATAGTTTCCGTAGGACCAGTGACTATTGAAAATTAGTGTAGTTTTATGGTGTGCACTTCAGAAAGCTATTAGAGACCTAGCCAGACAAGCGCATGCTGATAGCAGATGCACGTGCGTGTGCAGAGAGCGCAACACACTAACTGTGGCAGAGTGTTCGCCACCGATGATTCTGGGTGCAAGGTTTATAGCTGGTCGTTGTTTCATTCTTGCAACTTATGGTCAAACAGAGGCTTGAAATTGGGGTGCCTGGGTGACTCGGTTAAGCTTCTGCCTTTGGCTTGGGTCATGGTCCAGGGTCCTGGCATCAAGCATCAGGTTGGGCTTTATTCTCGGCGGAGGCCCGGCCTCTCCCTTTTCCTCTGCCTGCTGCTTTGCCTGCTGGTGTGCTTGTTCCTCCTCTGTTGAGTAAGGAAAAATCTTAAAAAAAAAAAAAAAAAAAAAAAAGGCTTGGGACGCCTGGGTGGCTCAGTTGGTTGGGCAGCTGCCTTCAGCTTGGGTCGTGATCCCGGCATCCTGGGATCGAGTCCCATATTGGACTCCTTGCTCATCAGGGAGCCTGCTTCTCCCTCTGCCTCTGCCTGCCACTCTGTCTGCCTGTCTCTCTCTGACAAATAAGTAAATAAAATCTTTAAAAAAGGGGGGGGGCTTGGAATTAACCAGAACAAGAAAAAATTTGTGTAGGTGGCCCCCGGTACTATATGGGATGCAGGATTTGCAAAAACTACTCTTGGAAGGAAGTCAGTGGCCCTTGAGAACGGAGTGGGTCAGGGACAGGAGTCTTCATTTTCCCTCTGTAACTTCCCATGCTGTTTGATTTTTTTCTTTATCCTGTTAATTTGGTATCTCTTAGAAAAATTAATCAGTAATAAAGAAATAGGGCAAAAAATGTGTTTGTATATGACAGTGGAGTTTATAATACACCGGCCCCCAAATAACTAGAAAAATAAAAATTGCAAAACAAAGCCTGCCTCAAGATGATCAACCTAACAGACAAATAGAAATTGTATATATTTTTTTTTCTTGAATGACAGATTTTCTTGATTTTTCTTTCAGGATGGGAGCAAAGTATTTACAGCATCATGTGATAAAACTGCCAAAATGTGGGACCTCAACAGTAATCAGGCAATACAGATTGCACAGGTAATAAACACTGAGTCCAGAAAGGCTGGTGCCTGGGGTGGTGATGAATTTTAAATTCTAATTCTCTAGTATAGAAAACTGCAGTTGACTCTACCAAATCAGTTAGACTTAAGCTTTCCAGAAACCTCTTTAGCATCAGAGTAACACGAAGGTGATAACCATTCTTACTCCTGCTGGCATTTCACAGGCGGTCTGTCGTGGATCTTCCGTATGTGTATAGGTGAGGGGGGCGTCCTAAGGAGTTAGTGCCGTCAACGCCTGTAAAAGACAGATGTTCCAGATGGGCCTCAACATTCCTGTGTTTGACGTTCTGACAGCCATGTGTGGCTGGCCTTTTACCAGCTGCATTTGGACACTGGTCCACTGGACGAGTATTGAACGCCTGCTCCGTGCCAGGCACTGCCAGTAGGGGTGCACGCCCCCGGAGCTCTTAGTCTACCAGGAGCAGCGGGCACGAAGGGCAGAAGTAATGAAGCTCAGAGAAGCAGGACCCAGAGGGTCCGACCTGGTTGGGAAGGGCCTCTTGACCCAAAACCATTTTCAGAAAGACCTTGCTTACTCTGGGCTCCCAGTAAGTGTGACTGGCTGCCAGAAGCTCCTCTTTGATCTCTTCATTCGCGCCGCCTGAGTCAATAGATAAAACTGTACTAGTTATTTCTGAGTATTTCCCTGGGGAGGGACTTACTTTGACTCTCATTATAGGTAAAATGAACGTTTGTCAGGATGGAACGTAGCTATAGGTTCTCAGGTGAAATTGAGTGTCAGCGGTCTTTAGGAAGGGCTTGGATGTCCTTTGGTGTTTGGTAGGACCTCAGTATTTCAGTGTGTGCTTTCTCTTTGAGTTTCTAGAACTGAAGGTGCTTAGCACGTAGGTACATTTATCTTGACCTGTTTTGATTTTGTCTTGCAAGCACGATGCCCCCGTGAAGACCGTACACTGGATCAAAGCGCCTAACTACAGCTGCGTGATGACCGGGAGTTGGGATAAGACTCTGAAGGTTTGATACACCAGTGAGGGGGGCTGCATGGCCTGGCCGGGAGCGACGTGAATTCTTCCACTGTTGGGATGATAGCTCTGAAATGGTCACTTACGGGGTGTTTTTTTTATTTCCTAAATTTTAGTTTTGGGATACACGATCATCAAATCCTATGATGGTTCTGCAGCTCCCTGAAAGATGTTACTGTGCCGATGTGGTAAGGAATTTCTAACTTCATATCTGTCCTCTTAAGAGAAATACAGATTTCTTACCTTGTGACATCTTGCAGTTAGCGGGTGATCTAAAAATCCCTCTAACTTGAATAATGAACACACAGAGGATGTAGTTCCAATTTCCTCAGTTACCTTAAATTGGGAGATTTTTGTGCTGCATTTGTCCCCAAATACCAAATACTGATTGTCAAGTTTTTTTTTTCATTTGTTATTTGAAGATGTTTGGGAGCCACGTACCATACGTATATATATATAACAGTTACTTTACGTAGGAAAGTGGGTACCGACTGTGTGGTGTGGTGTTGGATCTTTGGGGACTGAGTGGAAGAGAAACAGAAGAACTTTTTCTCTCCATTTGATTATAAGTCTTTTTTTTTTTTTTTAAGATTTTATTTATTTATTTAAGAGTCAGAGATCACAAGTAGGCAGAGAGGCAGGCAGAAAGAGAGGAGGAAGCAGGCTCCCTGCTGAACGGAGAGCCCGATGTGGGGCTCAATCCCAGGACCCTAGAATCATGACCTGAGCTGAAGGCAGAGGTTTAACCCACTGAGCCACCCAGGCACCCCATATTCCTCCATGTTTTTTAAAAATAATCCTGTGTTTTATAGTTTTAAAAAATTGTGCTTTTAAAAATGCATGTTCTACTTTGAAATAATTATTGCCCTGGGTTTTCATGAAGAGTATTGTGGTATCATTGGATTTTTAAACTTAAGAAAATTCAGACTTATTTTTCTGAGTCTAAAAACAAGGATCTGATATTTTGGTATTAAAAGAAAATAACACTTTCCTTCATTTTAAGCATGTCTTTGCTTTCCTCTGTTCCCTAGATCTACCCTATGGCTGTGGTGGCCACTGCAGAGAGAGGACTGATTGTCTACCAGTTAGAGAACCAACCATCCGAGTTCAGGAGGATAGAGTCTCCACTGAAGCATCAGGCGAGTCACCTGTCCGGTTAGGAAGCACGTGCTTACTGGGTGTCGTACGCAGTTCAGGGCCCGTGTGGGCAGTACTGATGTGCTTTCAGACACCAAGAAGTGTTTTCGAAGGGGTCAGTGTAAGGATACAAGTGCACGTATTTTGTGAGCGGATACTGGCCAGCCTTGGAGGAGCCTGACTTCTCTGTCATCTTGCTGCTGTATACAGCGGTGGCCTCCACGACGGGCTCTGTCGGATCCTAGCGTCCAGCCTCAGCTCTGCCTCTGCGGGGCCCACACGCCACCAGGCTTCTCCCGGCAGTCTCCTGGCTGCCACAGACTCTTAGATTTTCTTCACTCTCTTCTCACTCCTGGGCTCTCCCTCCTCTGGCCTTTGTCTCAGCAGATCAGCTCAGCTCCTACTCAGAGAACATCATGGTGGGGAACTGCTTATCTTCTTCCTGGGGAATCTAGGAGTCTGCCTGCACCTGTGTCTTTCCCTGCCTTACTCCTGCCAGTTAGGTGAGGTCTGTGCTCTGTGAAGGCCCGTGTTGTGCTGGGGCTCTGTGGTTGACCCCCCCACCCCCACCCCCCGGTGTCTGCACACTTGCCGCACCCCCCAGCCCTACTAGCACGGACTCGTGCTCCTGTCTCATTCTCGAAAACAAACTCTTGTCCTACACCCTCCGATGCCACCTGGACCCTTTTCCTTTGCAGTGAAGCCTCTCACGTGAGCTTTCTTGGTTTCCTTACCTCCCACTCATTTCTCACCCGAATCCGTTGAGGCTTCTGCCCCATGACTCCACTGACATTGTTTTTGCCTTGGCCACCGATGTCTTCCTCATCCATAATTCCAGTGGACGCTGAGCAGCCCTCATCGTAGCTTAGCAGAGCAGCTTTCATGACTGTTCTTATCTCTTCTTAAACACCCTGTTCCTGGCCTCTGTACTGCCCACCTCTTACCCCCTGCCTCTCCGGTGGCTGCTTTGTCTTCCTTGCCCGTTCTCGCTGCACGTTGGGGTTCCCCAGGCCTCTGCCCTCGCCTGCCGCCTTCTCTATTGAAGCAGAATCTCATCCCTGTCCTCGCCGTCATGTGGGCCTACCTTGTGGGCAGGGGGACCCAGATCCCCAAAAGACCTCGCCTCTGGGATCCCTAGAGGGACACCCACGGTCTGACAGCTCCTTTGCATGTCTCCCAGCATCTCAGCCCAGCAGTATCTCACACCAAACCTGGGACCACTTCCTGCAGGTCTTGAGATGTTACCTCTCGTCAGACTTCTCCCTGGTTGCTTTCCCTGAGACTCTGTGTGTGTGTGTATGTCTTAACAGAGCTGCGCATACATGTTTCATATATCCTGTCTCGTGTCGCCCGCTACAATGTCAATCCAGGGGAGGCGGGGATTTCTGTTTGTTTCCTCCTCATCCCCAGCACCTGGGACCAGATCTGATGCATGGAAGTTTTCTGCAAATGTTTGCTGAGTGAACAAACAGCCTTAACCTGCTCCTGCCTGCCGCCCTCAGCAGCCTCTCCTCCATGTGCTCCGCATCTCAGGAGACAGGACCCCCGGCTCTGGTCTGAGCCGGAAATCTGGGCGGCGTCCTTGATCTGCCTCCTCCTTTTCTCCCGTCTCACTGGTCTCCAGGTTCCCTTCTGCTCTGCGGGCGTTCTGGAATCTGTTCATTTCCCTCCTTCCCTCCTGCTCATCTAATCCGAGTCCCTGGTGTGACTAAGAGCTTAGATCTTGGCCCTCCTTTGGTCCGCTCCTCATGCGTGGGTCCGGGAGCTCTTACAATGGCAAATCTGACCTTCCCACAGCTGTGCTTAAAAACCCGGCACGGGCTCCTCATTTCCCTTTGGGTAAATCCCAGATTCCTTGACAAAACCTAGTGACTGCCTTCACTTCCTACTGTCTGCGCCAGGCATCCTGGCCTTTCATTTGCCGAGGCAGGGCCTCAGCATTTGCATAGGGCCACTGTGGGACTGTGTTCTTGGAAACCGTGAGGGCAGTGCAGTTCCCTGGTCTCTGTGCTGAGCATGGGAGGCACAGTCATGGTTCCTGGTGACTTACAGGCTTTTGCCTCTTTTTATTAATGTTTTTTCCACTCACAAAAGTAACGGGCTTGTTGTTCATAAAAAGGCAAATGGTATAGAAACAGAGCTAGCATGTATTTTTCCATTTCCTTAGGAAATTTGTGAGCTTTAGCAAGCGTCGCAATAACAGAAACTGCTCTCTATCTCCATCTTCTGTGGCTTTGTCCCCCGGCTCTGACCTTGCCCCCATGCTTCCTGAACTCCTCACGGAAGATAAGACCTCAGTTTGGGTAGGGTGGGTGGTCCTCTGGAGGAGGCCAGGTCATCACACTGGAAGGTAGGAGTGAGCACCCAGGCCCTGTCCTCTGCCCCAGCAGCTGGGTCACGGGCTCTTTTATGGGACCCTCTGTAGAGTTCAGTAGAATCCTCGTTTGGGTCCCGAAGCAGCGTGTTGCTTCTGCATAGTGTGGTCCCAGTTTAGAAGGTCCTGGCCATGTCCACTGTCCCATGTGACCTTTGTTTCCCTGTGATCACCAGGCAGATGCTGTTTCCTTTTGAGGGGAAACAGAGGCCCAGAAACATCGGGCGAGTTGCTGCAGGGTGTCCATCTGGTTAGTGGTGGGCTGTGAATTGGGCCAGCGCCGGAATAGGACCTGGCGGGGTTCCGGGGGGCATGTGCACTGCTGGGGGGACAGCAGGGCCCTTGCGGGACAAAGGCCAAGCAGGGGCAGACACAGCGCGTGCTCTGGATTTTGTTCATAAAGTCTCGGGGCTGAGTACAGGTAGTTTCTCAAAAGGTAGAAAATATTGCTTGGTAGGGAACTAGAAATAACATGTCGCATTTGTATGTGTTTCTGGTTCTTCTGAAACCCAAAAATGAGGTGGTTATGTACCTTCACTTGGTTATGAAGTCTTGTATCTTTGTGATAACATACTGTGTTGGTTTTTTTCTTTTAAATCATAGCATCGATGTGTGGCTATTTTTAAAGACAAACAGAACAAGCCGACTGGTTTCGCCCTGGGAAGCATCGAGGGGAGGGTTGCTATTCACTACATCAACCCCCCAAATCCGTAAGTGGGCTCGGTTCACTTGGCGAATTTCCACTTGAGACTTTTTCAGAATGGAAAACTCATTTGAGCCTTTGCTTTTCAGCGCCAAAGATAACTTTACCTTCAAATGTCACCGCTCGAACGGAACCAATACCTCAGCTCCTCAGGACATCTATGCGGTATGTTTTTAGAAACTTCAGCTTTGAGATTTAGAAAGTAGACTTGGAGGTGGGTGGCTGAGTCATTACGGGCCAGGAAAGCTCCCTCTGTCATCGTGCATGTTCACGGGCAGAGACCGGTGGCTTATACTGTAGATGCTGGTTTTCTGTTTTTGTGACACATTGGCCGTCTTTGCTGTCTGTGTGCTGCTGCTGAGTGCAAGCGGACGGCTCCCTCAGGAGGGCCTTCCCTCTCCTCCTGAGCGCTGCCCGGCCGCTCAGACGCTCAGCCGAAACTGAGAAAGAGACGGCGCTTTCCTGAGGTCCACTGCTTGGCGTCCTGGCTGGCTGCGTACTTGTTAACTTCTGCTGCCTTGTGTTCGTAACAAGGGACGCGATTCGGTTCTGGGCTGCCAGGGCATTCCGGGAGCACGGCTGGTTCCTCCGCGCTCCGCGGGCAGTCGGCCCGTTCTGTTTCGGAGCGGAGCAGGAGGCGCGTCGGTGCAAACCTGGTTTCTCCTCCCTCCTCCACCACTCATCGTGCGCGTGTGAATCCTTGCAGGTAAATGGGATCGCGTTCCATCCTGTCCACGGCACGCTTGCCACGGTGGGGTCCGATGGCAGATTCAGCTTTTGGGACAAAGATGCCAGGACGAAACTAAAAACTTCCGAACAGCTGGACCAGCCGATAGCGGCTTGCTGCTTCAATCACAACGGAAACATATTCGCCTACGCCTCCAGCTACGACTGGTCAAAGGTGAGCGTCCGCGGGCCTGCCGGGCGCACTGAGGCAGCGGCGCCGGCTGTGCAGTCGGAAGGCCTGGGCTTGAATTGTGACTCTTCTCTGGACCTGCCAAGGTCTCCGTCCCATCCCTGCAAAGGGACATAGCCAGCCTTCCTCACAAGGTGTGGGGACTGGGTCATACCTGTGGAGCCTTTTCCCTGGGAACTGCCCCTGGGAAGGGTCTGGTCATTGCGAGACGAGAAGCAGAGAGACTCCAGGGAGGCCCAGGGCAGTGGTAAGAGAGTGAGGGGGCGCGGTGGGGCCAGGTGTTGAGGCTTTCGCTGGAGAAATTGCTTCTTTTTTTATTATCTGGGAGAGGGGGTTAGGGGCCGACAGGGTCGTGGCTGCATTTTGGGGGCCTCCCGGCGTGGTGGTAAGGGGAGCAGACTCGGGACTGGGGCTCCAGGCCGCTGGCCGACAGCCCCCGTGTTAGCTTCTCAGCAGCTGCGTCTCCTGGATCGTTTGTTCATTTTTCTCGGGCTACCACCAGCCCCCTCTCTGCAGCAGCCTTCCAGACTTTTCCCTGCTCTGCCCTTGCTGCCCAGGTTCCTGACTGGTGAGGTCGCCGGCCTCACCCAGAAAGGCTTTGCCCTCCTCGGTGTCTCCCTTCCATCCGCACACGAGCCCCTCTGCCCTGCCATCTCCTTCCGCCCGCCCCAGACTCCCCGGCACCCCTCCCTTCTCTCCTCCTGCGAGCACCTTCTCTGCCTGCCCACCAGCTCCTCGTCCGCCTGTAAGACACACCGATGCCCGCAGCCATGCCAGGGCTGTAGCTGAGAACCCTTGTTGTCCCCGACTGACAACCACGGCAGCGGGCTTGGCACCTGCCAGCTTCCGTTCCTTTGGCTGCCTCCTGGGGGACGCCCTTCCCCGTCAGCTCTGAGCTGACTGGTTCGTCTTGGGGTTCTCCCAATGCAAACCAGTGACCCTTCATTATCTGACATGGTTTCTGAGCTCGTCCTCCACTTCCCTCCCAGCATCCCGCCTCGGCTGTGTGAACGCGCGGCCTGCCCGGAGCGCCTTCCCTTAGGAGCTGGAAGGCCGGTGACTCGGCCCGCGCGTGCTCTGGCCTCTGGGCTTGCTGCCTCTCCTGGGTCCGCCTTTGAGTCCGTCACTGACCGCTCGATGGGGGTCTCGGCGTCACCTTTGGTTCTTTCTCAGAAGCACAGGGCAGCTGGCCCTGTCTGGTGGCTTTAGCGGCAGTACCCCGGCCTGCCCGGCCTCCCCACCTGAGCCCCCTCCCGCCGGGGCCGAGCGGATGCGGGCCGGGCAGCGGAGCGGTGTCTCTGGAAGCCGCTTTGCCGAGGTGCCCCGGAGGAGCAGTGCTCGTGCCTGGTGGGTGCGTTCGGTGTCTGTCTGTACCCAGCAGACCATCGCCACAGCCCAGATAACCTCCTTGTTTAAGATCACAGTTTTAGCTCCCCCAGAAGTTTCCATGCGTGTTGCCGCCATCCTGCCCCCGACACACACACGACCCTCAACCTGCTTCCTGTCATTGTAGACAAGCTTGCGTCTTCCAGAACTCTATGTCAGAGGAGTCCTGCACACGTGCTCTCTGTAGCGTGGCTGCTTTCACCCTAAGGATTGTAGCGTCCACCCCGGCGTTGAGTGGCCCCGCTGCCGGGCGGTCCGTGGGGCCAGTGCGCCACGTGTGTGTCCGCCCGCCTGTGGACATGTGTAGTTTTTGCAAAAGACGCCTGGTCCGGTCCTGCCGAGCTGGGGCTGGAGCAGGCTGTGGCCGGGACCTTGGCTCTCCACACGGGGCCTGCCCTAGTCCACGTGCCCAGGCCTCGGCTGCCTGGGGCTGCGCCGCCCACCCCCTTCCCTGCCTCCCGTGCGGTGCCGCTCCGGGCGCTGTGTGGTGTGGGCGCTGGCGAACTGGAGTGGGCTGGGAGAGGGGAGAAGGCGCGTTGCTGTGCGCGCCGCTCAGGACGAAGCTGTCCGACCGGTTCATGTCCGCTTACACTGGAGTTACTCGGAGTTACTTACATCGTGATGTTTTTCACTTAAAAAGAGTTGCTTTGTGAATTTCACACTGTTCCTGGTTTAAGGACAGTTCTCTTGGGCATAAAATCGCAGTCATAGGGGATGAAAGGTCTGAGGTTGCTGCGACGGTCCACCGACACCTGAGGTGCCCGCTGCTCTGCCGTGCCAACCGCCCCCTCTGCTGTCCTATCCCTGTGGATGCCCCTTAGAGCTGCTGAGGCCGCTGGTGCTCTTCCCTGGGGGATGATGTTTGAAGGCCTCAGTCTGCCCTTCATGGAACTTCTTAGTCCATCCTGGTCCCGATTTCCAGGCTCCCCAAGACTCGCATGGCTCCCCTCCCGCCTCCCCTGGAGTGCAGACCCACTGACCCCCCACTGTCCCACTGCACTTCTCTCTGGGTCCGTGTGGGCCGGCTTGCTCCTGCAGCGGTCATGTCGGCATCGAAGTGAGGGGTTAACGAGGCCTTAGCTCTGAAAAAAATGTAAAAGATCATGCCTCTGTGTGGGTCACCGAAGACAGATTGCCACCAAGTCCTTAACCTTTCCTCTGAAACCAAAGTTTAAATTTGTTTAATGTTTTGGCTTTTCTGTCCCTCCATAAACCTGTTTTGTTCTCCCAGATACATTATATGTACATAGCACAGGACTTGGCATATACAAAGTGCCATAAAATGCTGATTTTTACACTTTAACGATAAGATTGTTGTGTGTGTTTTTCTCGCCCCTTAGGGACACGAATTTTATAATCCCCAAAAGAAAAATTACATTTTCCTGCGTAATGCAGCCGAAGAGCTAAAACCCAGGAATAAGAAATAGTGGCCAGAGACTTCTGGGTTGTCCAGAGTTGTTTCCTCTCCACTCTGCCTCGTCTTTGTACGGATTCGGGTCCCAGTGTTTGGTAGGTTGTCAGCCCTGGATGTGGACTCAAGCCCTGAAGAAAATGTCCTCGATCAGCAGTCAGGAGCCCCGCCGGCCACGATGACTGTCTGTCCATTCCACTGCCTGTTACAGATTTCTTCTGTAACTCCACGGGGACTGAAATGATTCTAGAAGTTAGATTCCTGTGGGCGACTGCCACGTATTTTGCCGTGCTTCATTCAGCCGTGTATGTGTTCGAGAACATTGGGAAACATCCTATGAGCGCTGTACTGTATTTTGTAATAAAATATTTTGAAGATTCCCTGCTAAGCTCCCTTTGTGTGTCTCTCCCCCTGCCTGCCCCCTAAGCTCTGAAGTGGTCATCCTGTCCCACAGCGTCCTGGGTTTTGATTTGTGATTGGAGCCGCCCTTGGGGACATGCAGTAGCCGTGCCCCTTTGAGAGGGCATCCTGAGCTGTGCCTGCCGCATGGAGCACCTAGTGGTGGCGGCAAGCATAGGCCGGCAGAGGCTGGATGTGTTTCTCTTGCTTCCGTCGTGCCATCTTTAACCTCCCCAGTGCTGTTTGGCTCTGCTGGGCAGAGGTCCCCGTGGCCCGAGCGGGGCCTGCCCCATGTGCTGAGGGGCAGGCCTTTGTGAACAAGCCCGAGTGGGTGATGTTTGTGTGGCCTCCAGGTTAGGACCTGAGCCCCCTGTCCCCAGTGCTGTTCAGTTGTGCCCCAGTACTGGTAGCTATTTTTATTCCGTGTCATGGAGAATTCTTGATTGGTAAGTATCCGAAGTGAAATTCAGCTTAACCTTTGACTTTGGAGTCTGTTGTGTTTTTACCCCATGATCCCAAATGCTGCTTAACGCTTGACTCTTCGGGGCTGGTACGGAAATGTAACTTGCTGAGCTTGGAAATCTGCCTTTGACCGTGTTGTAAGTTGTGTTTGCCTTCTCATGAAAAGCAATGAAAATAAAATTTTCTACTGGAAGAGATTGCCTGCACTGAATGGTTTAAATTATTCGGTAGTCCGGTCACAAGTAAAATCAGACTCATTAACTCTTCCGTTCTGTCTTTTCGGATGAAAATGTATTTTTTGAGAGAGAAAGGCGAGTGCACTGGAGAAAAAAAAAAAGCCTGAATTTTCAAGTTACTTACTTAGACTTCACTCCATGAATCAGCCCTGTGCTTGTGGGGAAGGGAGCGCAAGCGGGACCACTGTTCTGCGAGTCGGGCGCAGGCACCCCCGTAGCCGGCTTTGCTGGAACGGAGGCAGCGTCTGCGCACCGGTTTAGCGGGGGCTTCGTAATGCTCTTTACAAGCTAGTGATGTGATGCTCAAAAGGAGACCTCGAAATCACGAGTCTAAACCAGGAGCTTTGCAGTGTTCTTTTCCAAGACTGGGCCTCCACATCACCAAGGGGATAGGTAGTTTGTGCCATTGGCTAATTTAAAACCTTTGCCGGAGTCCATTTACCAAAGTTACCCGTGTTGGGGTACCGGAAACCAGGAGTGAGGGAGCTCCTTGGTGCCCACAGGGATGTGAACCCTGATAGATGGGGCCAAGGCTCATTTCTCCAGCTGTCCAGAACCTAGAGCATAAAAGCCTGCTATGGGTTTACTCTCAATGAACCAGGAAATATTTGTTGAAATTGCTGAACTTCTTAAGATAATTATTTTCGTGTTTTCTAAAATGTGAAGTCTGAGGAGCTCTCCATCTTAAAGATCACCCCTGCAGGAACCCATACTACATGCTGCTTGTGGATTTGCCAGCATCTTCTGGTTCAGAAAGATACAAGTGTAATATTGACGGCCTTAATAAAAGAGAAGTCACTGTGCCATTAAAGATGGACACCCATGGAGCGCCTGCGTGGCTCAGTTGGTTAAGGGTCTGCCTTGGGTTCAGGTCATGATGTCTGGGTCCTGGGACCTAGTACCATATTGGCTTCTCTGCTCACGGGAAGTCTGCTTTTCCCTTTCACTCTCTATGCACGTGCTCCCTCGCTCGCTCGCTCACTCTCAAATAAAAGCTAAAAAAAAGATTTACACCCGGTTAAAACCAGAGGTCCCGCTCTCCTGGAAAGAAGGGTACATAAGCTTCGTGGAGAAGACAGGCTGTCTTGTTCACTTAGGTTTTCCAACATTTTATCACGAAAATCACCGAACGTGTCGGGGAGTGTCTCCACTAGCCAGAGTCTGAAGTTAACAGGCTGCTTTCGCGTGGCGCCTCCACTTGGCTTTCCTAGGCCTTTGCTCTGCTCTGCTCGCGACGCCACACTTGGCAGTCACCGTGGACGCAGCCTGGCAGCGAGAACTCGCAAGAAAGGAGGCAGAACTCAGAGGCGGGGCCGAGCAGGTGGGAGCCGCGGGCAGCAAGGCCCACCTCTGTTCCTGCCGTGTTTGGTCTCACCGCGTATTCTGGGAGACAGCCCCCAAAATGGCCTGGGAACGTGGTGCTCTGTGTGTGGGTCTGCGAGCTTCTCCAGAGTCCCCTGCCGTCAGAGGGGCCTCCCGAACCCCGCCTGGCCGACCCATGGGAGGGACGGCTTGGTCTGTCCTGGGCCTGGATGCGAGGCTGCCACGGGCGGGACCTGGGAGAGCGGCGTGGGCGGCCGGCTCATGCCCTCGCTCTTCCTCCCGCGGGGCGGGATTCTGTCGCGCGAGGAGCTGCTCAGGCGCCTGCTGGGGTGTTTCAGGGCCGGTTCCCATGCAGCTCCCCAAGCATTCATTCGGTCACCATTTTCATCATGGTTTCCTCATTTTTCTTTAAGTCAATCCACTTTTTTTTTTTTTAAGATTTTATTTATTTACTTGACAGAGATCACAGGCAGGCAGAGAGAGAGAGGAGGAAGCAGGCTCCCGATGGAAGCAGAGAGCCCGATGTGGGGCTCGATCCCAGGACCCTGGGATCATGACCTGAGCCAAAGGCAGAGGCTTTAACCCACTGAGCCACCCAGGCGCCCCAAGTCAATGCGCTCTTTTTTTTTTTTTTTTTTTTTTTCATTCAACTGAAATGTGATTTTCCTTTGAAGGAAAGGCTCTATGAGAAATTACCAAACACATTAGGAACCCAGAAGTCAGCATTTTCCGGACTAATTCATGATCATGGTTGTGAAATGACTAGTTGTTGCTACTAGCGTATTTTTAATGGAGCTGCAGGACTGCATTAAAATCTACACGTTTCCCCACCTCACACAGTGATGGTAAGCATCACCGTTTGCTCAACGGGCTACCATTCTGTGTGTCTGTGTGGGTCTACACGTGTATGTGTGACAGACGTTAATCATGTCCTGGACTGAGACTTTCCCCCATCACGTCTTACGTGGCTGAGGACAGGTAACACTGCCACGTGTAAGGGTCATGACTGCTTCCTTGCACTGCCCCCCAGATGGGAGAAGGGCCGTCTACGGACTGTAATAGGACCTTTGAAATACCCGTATAGCATTGTACATAGTTAGGACGTGGACTGCCTGCCTCGCAGTCCTGCCCCGGGACCGTGAGCATGTGATTTCTACTTCTCTGAGCCCCAGGGACCTCATCTGTAGGACAGGAGACATTAAATACATTCGCAAAAGGTGGGTGAGAGTGTTCAGGGTTCAAACCTGCAAAGTGCTTCTGTAGCTGGTCCATAGTAAGAGCTCAAATTCTAGCTGCTACTGCTGTCACTTCCAGGTGGGGTGACGTCCACGGAAGTTCCTCTCCCAAAGGACCAAATTATCCCAAAATACCCACAATGTCCTCCGGGAGGAGGCCTCGGGCAGTCCCAGGCCCTGTTTCCAGGCCGCCAGTAGATGGCGACCACGACCCCTGGGCCGGGCTGCAGGGAGCGTTTGCGGATTCTCCTGCTGGGACTTAGGCTTGTTGGAAGAAGTGAGTGCGGGCTCCCCACGTGGTGGTGTTACCAAGCTTGTAAGATAGTTGGGAAGTGAGGATGAGGAATTATTTATCCTGTTAGAAAAATATCCTTTAAAATTATACACTTTTACCTTTACAAGGATTGATGGCCTCCTTAGAAAATACGAAATTCGGTAATTTTTCAGAGGTCAGATTCCTGATTTTCCTACTTAAGATTTAATGTCCCCCACCACCACTGCCCGGGTTCCTTGTGGAACACGGAAGTTCTGTTGGCTGTGGTGTGGACGACTCTGTCCCCACTCACCATCGGTATTAACCCGTCCTGCTTTGGGACGGAAAGAGAAGGAAATGCCAGCCTCATCCCGGATGGGTGCTGGTGGCCAACAGGGCCACTTTGAGGCAAATTTTAGTAACTCTGAACGCTCTAGACGCACATGTGCTGGTCGGGGGACGTCCGTCCTGGCTGCAGGAGCATCCCACTCTTGCGACAGGGGCTGGGCTGGCGCCTGCAGGCGACAAGCATTTCCCAGCTCAGCGGTGGGATTGCCTGCGAAGTGCGGTGCCCTGATTTCAGAGCTCCAGCTGCACGAGGCGGAGGAGGCAGGAGAACCGCGTGGCTGCCGTACTAAGAGGTGTGTGTGTGTGTGTGTGTGTGTGTGTGTGTGTGACAACAGGTGTGTGTCACCGCAGAAGCAGACGAAACCGTCGGCTAGCCCGCTGTGAGTCTGTTGTGAATTTGCATCGATACATGGAGAAATACGGAGATGAGGGCTGTTGCCAAAGCAAATAATAAAAGCCTGTTGCAAACTTGCTGAAAACGTGAGGCAGGCCCTAGAGAGACCCGGCAGGCGAGCTCATCCTTGGAGTCTCCTCCTGGGCAGGGGCGGGCAGGGACGGGATGGACGAAAGGGCTAGAAGCAGCTCAGCCACCAGCACCCGGGGTGCCCTAGCCCACGCTGGCCCCCGGGTCGCTGGGGCACCGGCCATGCTGCCTCCTGCTCCCAATTCTTCTCCAAGCGGGGACGGCTCAGAAGCAGGAGGCCCTTCCTCTGCTTTGGAGCCGTGACACTGGTAGCCCGAAGGGCAGTGTCACCTTGACTCCAGGGGCTGGAAGGGCTGCCTTTGACTCTCTGTGCTCCGGGGCCTTCCTCATCAGGCTGAGCGCCCCCTCCTGACCTTGGGCCTGAGGCACCACGTAAATCTGCATTTCTACTCCGCATCTTTCTGACTCTGGGCTTGACCTTTATTTTTTTAAGATTTTACTTATTTGAGAGAGAGAGAAGCAGACCCCCTGCTGAGCAGGGAGCCGGATGTGGGACTTGATCCCAGGAGTCTGTGAATCGGCCTGAACGGCCCAAGACAGACGCTTAACCAACTGAGCCACCCAGGAGTCCTGGGCATGACCTTTAAAGCAAAAAGTGCAAGGGAGGCTGAGTTTTGCTGAGGGAATTCTTTAAGGCATGGGGTTTCCCACTGTCTTCAGGTGTGTGGCATGTCCCCTGGTTCCAGGGGCCACTTCCTCTCTTGAGACCTCCTGTAACATGACCCCAGTCCTCGGCTGCCTCACTGGGACTTTGCAGGAGGGGCCCCGTGGTGACCCACATGGGAGGCCCGAAGCGCAATTCTGTCATTTGTCTGCCAAAGCAGAGTAAGTAGATGTTATGGAATAAATTGTGTCCCCCCAAAATCCCTGTGGTTAGTCCCAACCCCCAGTGCGCCAGAATGTGACAACATTGAGGGACAGGGTCTTTACAGACGTGATTAAATTACACGAGGTCATCAGAATGGGCCCTAATCCAGTGTGGCTGGTGTCCTTCTAGGAAGAGATTAGGACACAGACACACAGGAGAGACCATGTGAAGCCAAGGACAGGGGCTTCACAAAGAACCAACCCTGCCAACACCTTGATCGTGGTCTTCTGCCTCCAAAACTGTGCGGAAATAAACTTCTGTCGTTTAAGCCCCCCCCCCCCCCCCCCGCCCCCGAGTCTGTGGTCTTTTGCCACAGCAGCCTGAGCTCCCTAGGACAGCGTTCCCAGTAGCTGTTCCTCTTTCAACCGTGTACCATGGTGCCCCCTGCCCCCACCGTGGGGCCAGAACAGACCCATGTCCACGAGGTACCTGCAGGCACCGTCACCAACACACTCCTGGGCTCCCGGGGCAAGTGTCTCTTGCACCTGCTGGGGAAGGCCCCCAGCCTGGCCGTCCCCAGAAGCAGGCCAGCTCCCTGTTCCCACTGCGGGGACAGGCTCAGCCTCTCTCCAGCCTCGGCCCTCACAGAGGTCTCGAAGCTCAGGGATGAGCCACGCACCACACCCGCTAACCTGTAGAGTGGCAGAAGGTGTGCAGCTTCAGAGTGGGAACTGTCGTGCTTATAATCCATGTTTTTAAATCAGCACTGGCCACTTTCCTAAGGGTGACCCAGGCAGTGGCCCACGCTGCCCGCTGACGAAACACCCCCACTAGCCCCGAGATGGCCCCTGCTTTCCATGCTATCTCATATGGCAAAGGGACTTTGCGGATGTGACTGAGGCTCTGGACCTTGAGACGGGGAGATGATCCTTATTATGGGGAGATCATCTTTCGGGTAGCGGTGGGAGTAGAGGCAGAGGGAGACAGTGTCCCCTTCCTGCGGCATGGGACAGACCACCGAGCAGCAGCGGGCTCTGAGGGCGGGGGCTGCAGGCCAAGGAACCCAGTAGCTGAGAAAGGGCAAGGGGACGGATTGCCCCCCAGAGTCTCCGGAGGGAACCAGCCCTGCCTACACCTTGACTTTGGTCCAGGGAGACCCCTGCGGGGCTCTGACCTCCAGAACAAGGAGGAAGAGAGAGATCTGTGTTGCTTTAAGCCGTAAAGGGTGGGTCGCTGGAGCAGTAATGCAAAGGAGTTCTTAGCAGGGCCGCAGACCCACCCAGCCCAGGGGCGGAATGCAGGGTCGTGAACTTGATGGGGAAAGAGTCTTCTTCACAGAGGCGGACACAGGCAATGAGTGCTCTCGTGGCAGCCGCTGTGACCCTGAATCCTGGGGCTCCGTGGCACGCAGGGGACGGTGCTGCCGGACATTTTGCTCATCGCTCCTTCACAAGCACCGTTAAAACCACCATTCGCTCTTGTGACTTAACGCGTCAGCAAAAGGGCACACACATGCCTGTAATCACACACTTATTTTTTTTTTTAATTCTTTTAAAGATTTTTGGAAAAAAAAATCTTTATTTGACAGAGATCACAAGTAGGCAGAAAGGCAGGCAGAGAGAGGAGGAAGCAGGCTTCCCACCGAGCAGAGAGCCCGATGTTGGGCTTGATCCCAGGACCCTGAGATCATGACCTGAGCTGAAGGCAGGGGCTTTAACCCACTGAGCCACCCAGGCGCCCCTTAAAAAACGTTTTAATAGCTGTATTTTAAGGTGATTCTTCTCCGTCGCACGGCTAACCAGCTTACTGTTTGAAACCATCCGTCTGAGGAAGGGAGTAAGGTCTCGGCAGACTGCCGGGGATCCCAGGCCCACAAAGAGTTGGGGGCCGATGAGAGGGCACATTGCTGGGGCAGGCTGGGCCTTTCCACACCGGCTGGGAGTTGGGAAAGCATCTCCAACAGAGGGGTTCGGGACTCTGCCCCACAAGCCGTGGGAACCCCTGAAGGAGCCTGTGTGGGAGGGCTGGCGACGTCCCCCCTCCCCACCGGGCCACAGGTGGCTGTGTAGGCTGCAGACAGAGGCGTGTTGGTAAAACAAAACCCAAAAATCGCAGGAGGTGGCATTAACCAAGCTCCCAGCACAGGGATGACCTCAGCACTTTCTGTTTTCCTCCTGCGGCTCACAAGGGCATCTATGAGGAAGCTGCTACCATGATGCCCATTTCAGAGCTGAGGAAACTGAGGCCCAGGGGGCTTGTCGCTGGCCGAGGTGTGATGCATGCAGAACAGGAGCGTGGCGCTGTCTGGGCTCTGCCTGCCCTCTGCTCCCCACCCCCCACCGGTGCCCACAAAGAGAGCTGAGTGGCTTTCACCACCCGCGGAGGGGGAGCAGGGAGGCGTCCTGCCAAGCCTTTTGCCGGCCAGTCAGACCCACCCAGCCCAAGAAAGTCTGCAAGCCTGAAGTCTCCTGCGCTTCTTCCTTTGTCGCCCTCATGTTTTATTTCAAGGTTCCCTGAGCCTCCAGTTCGGGGGGGCGGGTAGGGGGGAGGTCTGCACGCTGCCCTCCCAACCCCCAGCCTGGCTTTGAGGTGAATCCAGCCCGAAGCCACAGACACCCTGAGTTCTTTGGGGCTCCACGAAGATGCCTGCACACCCCCACTCCCAGTCTTCTGGAATGGGCTCCTATGTGTGCTCGCTCCCTCACTCAGCACACACAGACAGAGTGCTTTCCCTGTGCCAGGCCCTGGGGTCACAGCAGCCTGTCCTCTTGGAGCTGGCCTCTGGCAGGGAGACAGTCAGTCCCTAGAGAAGCACATGGAGGTTGTGGGGGGAGGTGCTGGGCAGGGACACTAGCTTTTGAGGGATGTTAGAGACCAGACAGTGCCTCTGAGATGCAGGTAGGGATGGTGGGGTCCTAGCCTGGCTGCTTGCCGAGGGGAAGAGACCAGGATCTGGGGACCGCCGGGAGGGGCGCAGGGAAGGCAGGTGCTGGTTCTGTTCCTGGTGGAGCTTGGGTGGGGAGGAGGAGGTTGGTGTAAGTGGAAGAACCCTTACTTGGATTCCCCCCCCATCCCGGCTGAGCAGCTGAAGCCCAGAGTGGTACAGGACTGCCACCCATGCCTGGGTCCGGGAATGACACCCGGGAGTCCCAGGACCCTCGGTGGGCTCTGAAGGCTGTTCCCAGACCCAAGAGGGACAGGCTGTGGCTGTGGGATTTCATCTACTCAGAGCTCTGTCCTCCTCAGGACCTCCAACTGCGTGAGTCTCCTAGGGCTGCTGCAGCCGACGACAACAGAGTGGGTGGCTTAAAATGACAGAAATGTATTCGCACATGGTTCTGGAGGCCTGAAGCCCATAGTCAAGGTGTCAGGAGGGCTGCATTCCCTCTGAACGCGTGAAGGAGGGAGAGTCTGTTCCATGCGTGCCTTTCTCTCAGCTTCCGGTGCCACCAGCAAGCGTGGTCGGCTTGTAGATGTCTCTCTTCAGCCTCTGCTCTGTTGTCACGTGTATGCCCATCTTCTCATGGGCTTCTTGTAAGGACCACAGTTATTATTATTATTTTTTAAAGACTTTATTTATTTATTTGACAGAGAGATCACAAGTAGGCAGAGAGGCAGGCAGAGAGAGAGGAGGAAGCAGGCTCCCTGCTGAGCAGAGAGCCCAATGCGGGACTTGATCCCAGGACCCTGAGATCATGACCTGAGCAGAAAGCAGCGGCTGAACCCACTGAGCCACCCAGGCGCCCAGGACCACAGTTATTGTATTAAGCCCCATATTAATCCAATATGACCTTCTTTTAAATTGATTATATTATAAAAAACCCTACCTCCAAATAAGGTCACATTCACGGGTCCAGGGGTTACAACCCGAACATATTCGGGGGGGGGGGGAGACGCAATTCAACCCACACATGGCCACACCCGGGCACGGTCTCATGCAAGGACCCACGTTTCCAGACTAGCGTTGTGAGTCTGGGCTTTCCCCCCAAGACTTCTGCTTCACTTAACCTCTCTGTGGTCCCACCCTCAAAGTGGGCCCAGCCCTCAAAGTGGGGAGACAAGTCTTCCTTAAAAGCTATGGGGAGCGGTGCCTGGGTGGCTCAGTCCTTAAGTGTCTGCCTTTGGCTCAGATCATGATCCCCCAGGGCCTAGAATCAGCCCCACATGGGGCTCCCTGTTCTGTGGGAAGCCTGTTGTCCCTCTCCCATTCCCCCTGCTTGTGTTCCCTCCCTCGCTGTGTTTCTGTCAAATTTAAAAAAAAAAAAAAAAAAAAAAGCTATGGGGAGAATAAATGAGACCATGGGTTGGCCATCATTTACAGCCCTCAGTGGCCTTGGGGAAGCCCCCTGGAGCCTCGGTGGCCTCCTCGGTGGCTGTTTTGAGTTAGATCATCTAATATAGGTCAGGTCACCTAGTCAAGGAGCTGGCCCCAAACAAACAATGAACTTTATCATTATTAGTGGTGTGTGCGAGGATTGACCACGTAAAAGTGCCCAGCACTCAAAAATTGTTGGATCGACGTTGGTGGCCCTGCGCCTCTGCATTCTGTTCTCGCTGCTGTTCCCTGTCCTGCAGTGTGGCTCTGGCTCGCCCGGGTTCCCACAGGCCTCTGACTCTGAAGAACACCTATTGCTGTCTTCTCACCGCCCTAGACCCCTAGACCTAACAGTCGCCATTCATTCATGTCTCTCCACTCCTG
Organism: Mustela lutreola; assembly: GCF_030435805.1. Taxonomy (NCBI): domain Eukaryota; kingdom Metazoa; phylum Chordata; class Mammalia; order Carnivora; family Mustelidae; genus Mustela; species Mustela lutreola. The sequence goes on along the minus strand of NC_081298.1, from coordinate 5,259,493 downwards.
AAATGCAAGCCCTCAGGGTGGTGGCGGCCGTGGAGGCTTGTTTTTCCTACCAGCAGCGTCCGGGGGCCTGACCCTGATGGGCCATTCATAAGGATCCGAAGGGGGAAGAGCGGATTCCCAAGTGGAGATGGGGGCACGTGGGCAAGCGGCGCCACCCGACGGGCGCGGTCAGGAATGCAGAAACTCAGGGGGCCACAGTGAACGAGCGAAGGGACCCCTACCCAAGCACTGGCGCGTGAGGGCACACACGGCCCCCCGCCCGGGGGGGGGCGGGGAGGAGGGATCCCCTTCCCGGGGCCAAGGAGCGCGAGGTGCACGCAGCCAGCCCGCCGTGGACAACGCCCCGCTCGAGCCCCGCGCTTTCCGCTTTTCCGAGCCTGTGTCCCCGCCCTGGGCGGCCGCCCCTGGCTGAGGAACCCCGGAACCCCAGAACCCCGCGGCGCCAGCACGTGCGCCGCAGACGCCAGCCGCCCGCGTGCAGCCGCGCTCCACGCCGGCGCTCCTCCCGCGCCAGGTTTTCGCCGGGAGGGGCTCGGGGCGCGGGGCGGGCGGGGCCGCCGCGGGGTGGGCGGGGCAGAGCGCAGGGGGCGCTGGGACTTGTAGGCGGAGAGCCTCGGCTGCCGGCGCCCGCCGCAAAAGCGCCGCCCAACCAGCTCAAGTGCGTCCTGGCCAGCGCTGGGGCAGCCTCCGAGAGGCCCCGTCTGCGACGGAAGGGGAAATTGAGGCCGGGCCGAAGGGACTCCGCTTACCCGACTGACGGCCGCCTTCCCAGGCCTCTAGGAAACTCGTTTAGGCCACACTTTAATCAAAGTTTCCAAAGGGCGCTCTGAGGGCCCCTTTTCTGGGGGGGGGGGGGAGCTCTCCTCACCTCCGTTTCATCGTGCATTCACTCAACAAACATTTGCCGAGGGCCCTCTGCATGCCAGGCCTTCGGCTTGAGCAAGACCGAGATCTCACCTAGCATAAGAGGGAGAGCCCCAAGCACACGGGTGGGCGGGGTCTGGAAACCCGAGGACTTCGAAGGAAATAAAGCAGCAGGATAAAGGAGGCAGGAGTGTGGCCGGGGTGTTGGAGGGACACGAGCCATAGGACTGAGGGAGGAATGAGGTGGGAGAGAGGACTGTGTCCTAGGAGGACTGATAAAGATGGGGGCTCCCCTCCCCGAGTCGGGGGGAGGCTCAGGCACAGGTTTGAGGAAGGGAGGGCGAGCAGGGCCAGGGGACCTCAGACTCGAGACAGTCTCGGTCTGGAGTCGAACACAGCCTAGACAGAGAAGGTGCGGGATGAACACCTGAAACACCAGGGCACAAGGCAGGCCGTGCCACTCCCAGTCCCGCAGACCCCGGCCTGTGTTCCACTGTCCCCAAGGCGACAGGCTCCGCCCAAAGTGACCTCACTTAGAGCTGCAGTTCTCCGCGGCGCTAGTGTGTGCACAGCTGCCCCTGGCCATGCGGAGGGTTGGAGGCCCGGAGCAGCCCCCTGCTCTGCCCGAAGTTGTGACCCGCCAGCGGGGAGCGCTGATGCCGGGGCCAGCTTCAACGCCCCGAACTCAGCATCGGTTTATTGCTCTGCTGTTCGATGTGAAATTGCTAATGAGTTTGAACGAGTTCTGTAGCCAGTCCTGCCTGGTGTGGAGCTCACAGAGGCCCTGGCATGGCCTGTTTCTGTGGCTGGGGCAAGGACAGAGGGACCGGACCACCCTGAGCTTGCATTTCCCCCAGGGTCGCACATATAGAGGGAGGAATCCGTGATATCAGCTGCGGATGGACTTTTGACGAGGCCAGAACAACTCCCCCTGCCTAGACACCCTCCGGGGGTCTCTGCGATCACTCTAGACCCTCCTGGATGGCAGATGCCAGGTTTCTGTCCCTCCCGGTTGTACACTGTATTTTTGACGTTGACCTGCCTTATTCATAGAACTCCGTGGGGCTAGAGTGTATGTTCCATGCACCCATGCGGCCCCATCCTGGGGTGCCTGTTGCATGAGGGGCCCTGAAAAGGATTCGTCGAAGGAATCATATTTGCACATAAACACAAATCATTTCACTTTCTAATACATGTTGCCGTATCTTACCTCGCCCTCAGATAAATGTTGGCTCAATAAACATGTTTACCCATCATCGCTCCCCTCTAGTTCACGGCACAAGGGCAATGCTGGGAATCCGGCGGGTATGCGGACCGCCCCTCTTGCGGAGGGACAGTGGAGTCGGCCCGCCGCTCCCCCGCCCCGCCCCAGGGTTTCCCGGGCCCGCGGGGCGAGGCGAGGCGAGGCGTGGCGAGGCGAGGCGGGGCGGGGCGGGGCCGGGACTACGCTTCCCGGCGGCCCCTGCGCGCCCGTGGCGGGGCGGGGCCGCGGCTTGGGGGCGGGGCATAGGCTGGCTGGGGGCGGGGCCGCTTACAAAGCCCGGGGGCGGGCGCCGGGGCGCAGAGTGCCCGCAGCGCCGGCCAGAGCGCAGCGCAGCGCAGCGAGGCGCGCACGGCGCGAGCGGCCCGCGAGTGGACGGGCCCGGCGGCTGGACCGGCGCCGGTGCTGCCCTGCTCGCTCCCCGCCGCCGCCCATGAGCCCAGCGCCGCGCGGCCCGGGTCTGTAGGCGGCGGGGCGGCCCCCCCCATGCTGCTGCAGCCCGCGCCGTGCGCTCCGAGCGCGGGCTTCCCGCGGCCCCCGGCCGCCCCCGGCGCCATGCACGGCTCGCAGAAGGACACCACGTTCACCAAGATCTTCGTGGGCGGCCTGCCCTACCACACCACCGACGCCTCGCTCAGGAAGTACTTCGAGGGCTTCGGGGACATCGAGGAGGCCGTGGTCATCACCGACCGTCAGACGGGCAAGTCCCGCGGCTACGGCTTCGTAAGTGGCCCCGCGGCCGGGCGCGCACTCCGTCCCGCACTTACCGCGCCGGGGGGCGCTGAGTCAACCGGCGGGCGCACGCCCAGCCGCCCCGGCACCTGCCGCCCCCTCCTGGGCTCGGGGGCGGAGGTTCACGCTCCAGCCGGTCGCGCCGCCGCTACCTGGCCCCGGCTCCCTCCCCCACCCCGCTCCCGGTTTAAAAGGCAGAGCCGCTGAGTTCAGTTAGTACTTCTGAGTTTACGGAGAGGTTTTGGGGACAGTTGGCTGCTGCCAGGATCTCCTGGAGCAACAAGCAAGCAGGAGCCGAGGCTTCTCCTCAGGGCGCTTTGGAGGCCTTTAGTACCCCCTCTCCAGTATTTTACAAAAGCTCCCTTAACCGCCCCCAAAGAAACATCAGTTTAAGTAAAAAAGGGCCTGAAGAATTGTCTCCTCCTTCCCTTCTAAGTAGCAGCCCCCAGCCTCTCCCATGAGGACGCTCGCACCACCCCCCCACGGGCAGGCGGGCAGAAAGGGCTGGGGCCGCTGCCTTCCCTGGGGCGGGGGAGGGTGCCCTGTTTCCCCTGGGCATCCTTTCTGTCCTTGAAGGCTGGGTTTCCCAGCGCGTGAACTTGGAGGGAGGAGCTGGACTCCAGGGGCGCCTCAGCGGGAGGGCCCCAGGGTGGGAGGCCAGTGGGGATGGGGCCAGAGGTTCTGGGTCACTGTCCCCCACCCCCACCCCCGCAGAGGGGGAAGTGAGCGCCTCTTTCGGGAGCAGAACCCTTCGCTCCTCCCACCCAGTAAGGGAAGCCCCTGAACCGTCTGTGCTCCTCCAGGTGACCATGGCGGACCGGGCAGCAGCTGAGAGAGCTTGCAAAGACCCTAATCCCAACATTGACGGCCGCAAGGCCAACGTGAACCTGGCCTATCTGGGTGCCAAACCGAGGAGCCTCCAGACGGGTGAGAGAGCCTGTGTTTTCCTTCCCCAGCTCGCCTTGATTGCTATATTCAGTGTTGGTATCTGTGGGGTGGAAACGGCCCCCCTCCGCGGCCCTGCTCCAGGAGTGGCTGTCTGCTATCATGTGCTTGCAGAACCGTCACGAGGCCGTCCTCCCCCAGCTTGGGAGCTGGACACCTTGGTCTAGGGGCATGGGAGGCACCCTAGGCGTGGGGCAGGGTGAGGAGGGCACGTCACCCAGTCCTCAGCTGTCTTGGAGGACGGGAGGAAGGTGGTTCCCGGGGCTGGAGAGTGGGAGGACCGACTGCCAGAGGCTGCTGCCACCCTGTCTGGCTTGGGCAGGGCGCTTTGGGCTTGGTGGGATGGTGGCCTGGGAGTGTAGAGGAAGCCCATTATGGGTCCCTTTTGTTGGGGCTGGGGGCAGGGAGTACAGCTGTGTGCTCCTGCTCCCTGGGCTGAGGCCGAGCCCCTGACTGCTGCTGTCTCATTTTATTTAGGCTTTGCCATTGGTGTACAGCAGCTTCACCCCACCTTGATACAGCGGACTTACGGGTGAGTGGATGTGGCTGCTGGGGGCAGGGTTGGCAGACCACCCGGAGCAGGCCACGGGCGCCCCTCGGTCCAGGGGTGTTTTTTCTCCCCGGGGCTGCTGGCCCCACAGCGTTGATTGTGCTGTTCGCCTCCACACTTTCTCTGATTCCCAGAAACGGGATTGTGTTTTGAGGGCGGGCAGGGCGTGGTAGGCTGGGAGAACTAAGAGAAGGCAGACAGTGCTTCTCCACTCCCTGACGGAGGCCACAGTGCGTGGGCACAGGAGCCTGCCAGCCTAGTCTCCAGTCCTGGCTTCCCCCTTGCTAGGTGTGTGGCCTCTAGTGGCTTACGCAGCCATCTGTGCCTCAGTTTCCTCCCTGGGAAACGGACGGTAGCGGCATCTCTGAGTCCTGTGGGTGGAGAGCTTCTGGCTGGGCCCGGCGGGGGCACAGGAGCACTCCAGAAACATGGCCCACGTTCTGTGGGGCTGGCGACTGGGCTCTCCTCAGGGGGCCTGGTGACCTGCTCTGGTGCCTGACAGATGGTGGCAGCAGGTCTCTGCCTCCCAGGGTCTGGTGCCTAGGAGGGCTGCAGCAGGTGAGACAGGCCCCAGGCCAGATGTCCAGCCCAAGGGGGCCGGGCCTGTGGATCTTTTGTCCGCTGTGCTTTGGTGTGGCCCATCCCACTCGCTCCTCACTTTTTTTTTTTTTTTTTTTTTTTTTTTGAACTTCTACTGAGTCTCTGCAGCTGCTTGGGGAAGGGCACACGCACTTCAGGGCCACAAAGGAGTCTGCCCTGTGGTGTGACTTCCCAGCCCCGTGATTGATGTCGGCCGTGTGCCCCAGGGCCAGGAGCAGGTTGATGAGGGTGGCAAGGGCCGTTACCAGACAGTTGGCCCATTGTAGGGTGTCAGCACTTCCTAAGCTCTCAGAGACCAGATTCTGGCCTTGGGTTTTGTGCTTCACGTTGTGTGAGTGTGTGTCTGCGTCTGCCCTAGGAAGGCCAAGCTCAGGGGTGGCCTGGCTCCCGGGCAAGGGTGGGAGCTGGGCTCGGGTGGACTGCGCAGGTCAGACAGATGGCCGAGGACTTGCTCTGTCACCTCCCTTCGGGGGCGACTTGGGGGTGCTTGCCCAGACAGGCAACATCTGTTTCTGCGTGGTGGCCTTGACGTGGATTGGCGTGTGTGGGAGCTCGGCTCTTGGTCTGTTCTCCGGGAGGGAGCCCGGGGGCGGCCGGGAGCAGGTGGTTCTGGGTTTCCTTCTTGCCCTGGGATCTGCTTCAGCGCCTGGAGCTGTCTTGGAAGGTATCTGGGGACACCTGCCATCACCCTAGTCCATCCTCTTTGGGATTCAGGTCACACGGGGAGGGCGTTCTTCAATTTCCATAGCCTTGGCTCTGTTCCCCAGGTCCATCCCACGCGGCTGGGACTGGAGCTGGAGGGGGCGGCCAGGTGCACGAAGCTCAGGGCACAGGCCGGGAGCATCTGCGGCTCCGTCTTGCTTCAGATGAAGCAGTGCCTTCCCCTCTCAAGTTCAAGCTCTTTTCTGATCCATTACAGCTGCTCTAAGATTCCAATAACCATCAAGACTCAGCCTCTGGAGCCTACGGAGTTCCAGTCTAGGCTCCGACACGGTCCAGCCGGGCCACTCGGCCGGTGATGGTGCCTCATCTGTTGTTTCCCGGATGGAAATGATAAGCCCTCCCCGCAGTGCCAGCCGCTGGGGCTGGGTGCTCGGTGCCCCTGGCCCCCACTCCCTCCTGTCCTCACAACAGCCCTCTGAGGTCAGAACCGATGTTATCCTCACTTGCTCGATGAGGAAACTGAGGCAGAGGTTCATGGTCTGCCAGGGTGACCTGAGTGACACGATCTGAAACCAGGCTGGCTGGCTCCGAACCCACAGTCTGCCCTGCCACTCTCTGGGGCAGGCGGCTGGGAAGGGTGCCCCAGCCTTTCCCCTCAGGGCCCCTTGCATGCCATGCACACGAGGGTAGTGGGGGTCAGCATGGATCTTACTGCTGTGCGTTCCTGACTTCAGGTGACAGTGTTTGGTAACTGAATCTCTGGCTGGCATCTGACACCCGTGACATGAGGAGGCCATCAGCTCTATTTGCCGGTTGCCAGGGGGCGGAGACCCAAACAGGGACAAGGGGTCAGAGGGACCGTCCAGCTCTTCGTTTCCAGCGGCTGGTGGACCGAAGCCTCTCAGGGTCACGCCGCCCTCCCACCAGGCCCTGCTGGGCTCTGGGGTGGTGGGAGGGGCCCCTAGGGGTGCTGTCCCCAGAGAGGTGGGGCGGGGCTGCCCGGGGTCAGCTGTCCCCCCTACCCCCCACAGTGCCCCTCAGTCCGGAGAGTTGGGCCATCAGCGTCCCTTTTGTCTTTTGTCTTTGCGAACGAGAACAATCGGGCGGGAGCGCGGCCGGCCTGACTCAGCAGTGGGCGCTGGGGCTGGCAGGGAGGCCTGGCCTGCCGCTGGCCGAGGACACGGTGGGAGCCGGAGCCGGGCAGCTCGGGCTTTTGAAAGCAGTTAACCCCTCTCCTGCCTGGCTGAACTTCCCGCAGGCTTCCTGGCTCCGAGGCTGCGGCGTAGACAGTTACAGAGATTCCACAGCCCCGCTTTCGGGCAAGGCTGCGGCACGAGCCTTTTGGCCTGTTGGGTCCTAAACGTCAGCTCTGAAGATCGCCCTGAGAACTTCTTACGTGTTAAAGCTTTTTCCCCCGCCCTGTGTTTTTTAAAGCAGATTGGAGTTTTCAGGACCTTCCTGGCACTCCGTGTCCTGTAACTGAGGGGTGAAGGTTTGAGGTTGGGAGGGTTTTTTCTTGGCAGGTGACAAGTGACTACATCACGGGAGGACACGACTGAGGCCACAGGCCACCCAGCTGAGCGTCTCTTCGCTGCCCGGGTGGGACAGTCCGCAGCCCACAGGCAGGAAAGTTCGGAGCTGTTTGAAGAGGGCACGTGTTGGGGGCAGTTTTGGGTCTGTCCTGGAAGGGACCTCCTGGTGTCAAAGGGTATGTGTCCGGGCCTGGGCCCGAGGCCTGCCAGGATCTGAGATTTGTCTCGGGCCTGGCTGCACTTGGAGCCTCTCCTTGGGCTATGCTTGAAGAGCCAGCTGCTTTTCTGGGCACAGCCCCCGCCCCTGTTGTTAAGGGGCCTTGCTGTGGCCTTCGTGCCCCTTCACCACAAGCCCCGCTCCGTGCCAGGGGATTGTGGGGGCGGCCAAGCCCCAGGTCCCAGATAGCTGGGTCGCTGTGTGCTGGAGCAGGGATCCCAGGGTGTGCTCGAGCTCATACTGGGGCCCAGGATGCAGGTACCACGCAGTAAGATTTGGGATTTTTCAGGGACCCATCTTGCGGCAGCGCCCTGACAAGGCCTGCTGACCTAGCTGCCTGTGGAGGCTCTGGGTGAGCTGGGCGGGGAGAAACTTGCCTGAGCTCTGCTGTGTGCGGCTGGGAGGCTCTAGCACCCTCCCTCCTTCCATGAGGTTCCTACACCTCCATCTGGGCCGCTTTTGGACAAACCAGAACCAGACACCCCAGGACAGACGAGCGTCACAGAATCCTCTTCAGACGGGATGTGCCCTGACTTTGAGAGCGTCCAGTCCCCCTGGGAGGCCCCCACTGCCCTCGCCGTCACTAGGCCACAGGCGTGTGTGCGCTGAGGAGTCTGTGCCCAGTCCCCAGGTCACCAGGGTGGGAGGGGGTGTGGGGATGGACAGGAAGATGGCCATGTCCTCAGAAGCGTGGCGCACACAGGGCTCAGAGTCCATCTGTCCTTCGTCAGGCCTTCAGTGTGCTGGATGCCAGGCCCTGGGCCCGGGATACTTGACAGAAGACAGACACAGTTGGTTCCCCGCCTCAGGGTGCTTGCCTTCCTGCGGGGACACCAGACCATTAAGGACTCTTCTGTGCCCGTGAGGGTCCAGCAGTGGTGTTGGGGGGAGCAACCCTGGGTTGGGGGGAGGTCCTCGTGTGCGGTGGTTCTGCCTGGTGCTTGTCACAATGGGCGGGCCATCTGGGCTGGTGACGGAGTGTCCCGGACAGACATGCCAAAAAGGGCTGACATCTGACCAGGGCCTCCAGCTTAGCTAAGAGCCGCCAGCCAGCATCAGGCTCCTGGTGTTGGTAACACGTTGGGTGGTGGTAGCTGTCACCCCTGGGGGACACCGGAGGAGGGCCTACAGGACCTCCCTGACTGTTGTTGCAGCTTCTTGGGGTTCTACCATTGTTTCACATCCAAAGTAAATAAGGCGCGTCGGGTGGTGGGGGAGTGAGTGGCAAAGCCTTGTGGGGTGGGGGGTGGTTACCATCTTGGGGGTCACGGCAGGAAGTGAGGTCAGAGCCGGAGGCCTTGGGGCCTGGGAGGAAGCTGGTGCCTGCTGTGGCGTCACCCGGCTTGTTTTTACTTTCAGGGTGCCTGGGGTGGCCCTGCTCCCCACACTGTAAGCTTCCTGTTTGGCACCCACTGGAGCGAGGCGTGGGCCGGCGTGTGGCCCTCCCCGTGGGCCGCCCGTGCACACCTGTTGTTTGTCCCCCGGCGGCGGTGGCTGTAACAGAAACCAGCCTCCGGGCGGCCCTGGGGTTCCTGGGGAGGAGGAGCTCCTCGCTCCGGCCCACTGCCCCGGCTGGGAGGGCCTTCTGCCGGCCACTGCGTGGGTGTGCCCTGGGGCGGGTGAGGGGGGACCGGGGAGTGTTCCCAGGCTCCCTGCTGCGGAGACCCGAGCCCCAACCCAGGAGGCTGGAGGTCCTTTCACGACTCCTGTGTGCCTCGCCTTGGGCCATGACTTCTCCTTAGCTTCCCCGTCTCCATGTGGGCAGGATGAGGGCTCTGCGGGGTCGTGGGGGGACGTCTGCCATCAGGCTCCCACTGCCTCCTGTGTCGGGGGGGGAGGAGGCTGGAGGGCTTTCACTCAGCCGGGTCGGTCCGCAGGTGCCTGCTTCCTTTGCTGCAGGCCAGGGCTGGGGACGAGGGGGAGCTGTGCCCTGTGAGGGGTGCAGAGGGGCGTGCGCAGGGAGCCCAGGTGGCAGGAGGCACCGTGGGGGGAGAGCAGCTGGGCTGGAGTGCCAGCAGGAGCAGCAGGAGGAAGTGGGGAGTGGGGGGCCCAGGGGCGCGTTTAGATTTTATTCTGACTGATGTGGGATGGAGGTGAGCCAGGGGGATGAGGGCCTCGTGTCTCGAGAGCATCCCTTGGCTGCTGGGCGGGCCCTCACTGCCGAGGCCAGCAGGGAGGCTCTGGCCGTCCCCACGGCCATCCCCATGGCAGTCCCCGTGCAAGGCCATAGTGGCTGCTGGCTCCGATGCTGGGGTGAGCAGCTGTGGGATTCTGGGTACATTTTAAAGAATGTGTGAAAGGAGCCCGGGATGATTCCAGAGCTTTGCGCTGAACAAGCGGAGGTTGGATCGACCTTCGGGAAGGGGAGGCAGGTGTGGGGGACGGTTTGGGGGAACAGTGGGAATTCGGGTTCGGACATGTTGGGATGGAGATGCCGCGCCCAGGCCTGGTGCTGTCCCACGACTGTACATCTTACCTGCCTTGTGCCCGCTACCCCCACCCCTTGCCTGCTGGCGGGTGGCCCCGGGAGCCTTCACGTCCCCCTACGGGGATTCCCGGGTGCAGGGCCTGTTTCCTGCGGTGCTGTCGCCCGGCTCGAGGCCCCTCCCTGCGTCCAAAGCCTTGCACCGCACCCCCAGCGGCTGCCTTGGTGTCCCAATACAGCAGGCCAAAACCTCTAGGGAGCAGAAAAAAGTGAAATGGGCTCATTTGCCTGTTTTATTTTGGGGGTGGCTTTGCATTCAGAAATGGAAGCCTCTAGGGTTGCAGCGATTCCTTCTGGCTGAGTTTTGCTCTGAGTGTGCGAAGAGTGTGGCCGGTTGTCTGGGCCCTGGGTGCTGGCTGCCCTTGGCCGTGTCAGCACCCCGTCTATCTGGGAGCTCGCCGGCCCTGCGGCTCAGAGCCCCGAGACCTCTGCCTTCTTAAGGGACCTCCAGGGACCCACTGGGTGCTCTGGGCTCAGTGGCACTCTTGGCTGACAGAAGGGGAAACAGATCCAGAGTCCGGGTTCTTGCGTCTGGACCCCTGGGCTTCCACTGGGCCAAGTCAGTGGGGGTGCTGTGTGGTTAACATGGGCACCTTGGGTCCTGGCTAACATCACGGCTCCCCGGTGGCCTGCACTGGGGCCGCAAGGGTCCAGTCCCACAGGTCGTCATGGTACCTGGCAGGAGGAACCCTGCTGCTGCCTGGACCAGTTCCCCCTCCAGGGCTCCAAGGCTGCTCTCCTGGGGCTGGGCCGGGGCGGCTGGGACACAGAGATCTGTGTGCCTTGGCTGGCTTGGGGGCTCTTCCTTGCCCTCCCTCAAGCCCGGGGCCCTCAGCCCTTGACAGATGATGTGCTGTGTGCTTGGGTCTCTGGTGCTGCCAGGCTCTCCGGGGTGCACAGAGCATCGAAGCCTCAGGGCGGTCCCATCCCCACAGAGGCAGTGCTGGGGCTGCCAGGCACCTGGCAAACACCAAAGCCAGCCTTGAATTGAGCCAGCAGGTTCAGCCTCCCCCCCTCACCCACCTGTGACTTGCTGAGCAGAGCTGCTGCAGGCTGGGCTGCTTCTAGAGCCTTCAGAGGAGCTTCAACTGCTGGCCCAGGAAACCGTTGGCAACCTTGGGGGAGGCTTCTCTGCCACCTGGGTGCCAGCCATCCTGGGGCCTGCGTGGGGCCCTCAGCCCTTGACAGATGATGTGCTGTGTGCTTGGAACCCAGCAGTCAGCCCAAGCGCCTTCCCTCATAGGGCTTTGGTTTTGTTTTTGTGGAGGAAACAGGAGAACAGAAAGAAAATGACCAGGAGGTTTCAGGTCGTGAGAAGGAAATAAAACTGGTGGTGGGTGGGGTGTGCTGGCATTGGCCTTGGGGGTTGGTCAGGGAAGGCCTCTGAGGAGATGAGGTTTTAGCTGTGGGAAGATGTCTGCAAGCAGAGGCAGTAGCAGGTGCCAAGGTCCTGTGGTAGAGGCGCTCCTTGAGTCTGGTGTGAGTGGGGACAGTGAGTGGAGATAAGTTGGGGAAACTTGAGGCCTGGTTGTGTGGGAAGCTGTGGGGGAGCAGTTTGGTTCTGGGCGGTGTGGAGGTCACAGGAGAGGTCTGGTCCTGGCGGTGACCTGGTGGTCTCTTGGATTTTTTTTTTTTTTTTTAAGATTTTATTTATTTATTTGACAGTGAGAAAGAGATCACAAGTAGGCAGAGAGGCAGGCAGAGAGAGAAGGGGGAAGCAGGCTCCCTGCTGAGCAGAGAGCCCGATGCGGGGCTCGATCCCAGGACCCTGAAATCATGACCTGAGCCGAAGGCAGCGGCTTAACGCACTGAGCCTCCCAGGCGCCCTCTTGGATGTTTTTAAGATGATCCTCTGGCCACTAGATTGGGGTGGGGACTGCGGTGTGTTGTGGTGGATGGAGGCTCGACCTGGAGAGATGTGGTTGGGGGGTGGGTGCGCTAGCGTGGAGAATAGGGAGAATTTGGGGACCGGGGGTGGGAGTGAGGAGGCTGGGTGGATGCGGTGGAACAGGGCTGTGGCGGAGGGAGAGTGGGCAGGCCCGGCGGACCAGCCTCGGTCAGCACGGAGTGTTGTGAGGGCCGTGCCCTTTTTAGAGCAGATCAGGAATGTGGAGGCCGGCGGCGTCCTGATCTCTCTGGGGAATAGTGGGAGCAGCGAGGAACCTGCTGGGCACATCCACCCTGTCCCCAGTGCGCTAGGGCCACGGCCTCCCCCTGCTGCCGCGTGGCCCGGGGAGGGTGTGGGGCTGTCCTTAGACAGGTGGTTTGGCTGGGTGTTCTCTCTCACCCGAGAGCCCGGGGGTCCCCTGTGTGCGTGTATGCCACTCGCTCGCCTGTGCGTGGGCGCCACCCCTCCAGCTCTGCCCATGCCCACCTGGCCTCCTTCCCAGCCCCGGGCGAGGGCATCTGGTCGTGAAAGCACCGAAGAGCCTCGTATCTGCCCTTGGCTTTGTAGTTCGTCTGGCAGGCTCTTTCCACATGGGAGGAGCTGTGATGCCAGAGGATTCTCTGAGCTGGGCTGTCCTGTGCCTGGTGGGGAGCCGGTGGCCTCCTTGGGCTCCACCCATCTGAGGGACCACAGAAATGTTCTGGGTATGGCCTGGTGTCCCTTGAGGGGCAGAGTCGCCTGGGCTGAGATCTGGTGTTCTGGTGGAGGGTCCCGGGTCTCACAGCGGGCCCTGAGGCCAACCTCTGTTAAGTCCCCAGAGGCAGAGCTGTGGGGGCCATCGTGCAGGAGGGAGATGGCGTGGGGCCCGTTCCCTGCCTGGGAGGGGGGCGGGAGGTTACTCTGCGGCCCCTTCTGCTCGACTCACCCAGCGCCATCATCTTTCCTGGCCTCACTGTGCAGCAGGACCTGCCGCCATTCCTTCTTTTCCTTTGGATCTGAGTCTGGGGTGCACACACTGTCCAGGGTCCAGTCTCTGGATACACTGAGCTCCTCAGCAGGGACAGAGTCACCGGGGGCTGCCGGGTCGTGGACTGGGGCTGCTCTGCAATCTGCCATCTGGGTGGCTTCCTGGAGACCTGGGCTGGCCCCTGAGGTGAGCCCAGGGTCACAGGCTCCAGCCAGCGCCCATCCTTGCGGGCACAGGTCTCAGGCAGTGTATGGACAAGGAGGCCAGCCCCACTTTGCCGCTCCCTGGCCGTGTGACGGTGCCATCCAGGCCTCTCTGAGCCTCACCGTCCGTCTCTGGGAATGGGGTGACGCTCCTGCTTTGTAAGTTATCTCAGGCTTGTCGCAGAGGGCTGGGGGGTGCGGCACCCCAGGGAGCAGGTGAATGCTGCAGAGGTGCGGTCTCCTGATGTGTCCGCAAATGGGGGGTTCTCTTCCTCCCCGACCTAAAACATACTGGCTCACACCACGTCGGTGTGTTCAGGACAGAGGTCGGGTCCTGGCAGGGGAGAGTGTAGAACCTTGTTAAGTGTGGCCACTGCCTCCGCTGGCTGGCCCCGGGGGTAGGGGCTGGGATATGACCACAAATCTGTCATTTTTAAAGCCCTGCGTCCTGCTGTGGACAGCACAGCCCGGGTCTAGGCAGTGTGTCTGGCGTGTGGTTGTATATCTGAATCCTTGGGGGGCCTGTCCAGTGCAGATTCCCAGACCCTATCTGACTTCTCGGTCTGCAGGGGATCCATGTTTTTATCAAACATTTGGGTGTGTTATCAATGTTTTATTAAACATTTGGGTGTCTCAGGCAGGGGCATCCCTGCCCATGTTTGGAGAAGTTTTGGGCTTCATGCTTCCGCAGCTGCCAGTTCAGGAATGTTCCTGAGGCTTCTGAAGCCGGATGGGGGCACCGATGGGGCCAGGGACGTTCCAGTGGGCGCTGCACCAAGACACGCTTCCTCATATCTGTAGTTGGCCCCTTTCCTGAGAGGCGTCCCGACCGCAGAGCCCCTCGTGTTTCTCAGCGGGGACACTGGTCCCACAGGTCGTTCGAGCAGCACGGGTGCCCGGTACTCTCCGGAGCTAGGCGCCGGGGCAGAACCCTCCCCGTGGCTCAGCTGAGATGCAGGGGAGGTGAGGGAATGGAGCCAGCCTCGGGTGGGGTCAGAGGACACCCCTGGGATGAGGGCTCCAGGGGAGGCAGTGGCAGGTACGGGCCCAGGTAGGGATGGCCTTGAACATTGACGACACCGCAGGGCGCGTGCAGCTGGGGCGGGGCGGAGGCGTGGAGGGCCGAGGGGTTTGGGGATCTGGTCTCAAGTGGACAGACAGCCTGCCGCCCTTGTCCTGGTCCTCCAGTGCACGCACTTCCTTTTCCTTTCTGTTCCTTTTGCCTGGAAAGCTCTTCCCCGCGGCTAGCTCTGTCTTGTCCTCTGGGCTCAGTGCAGTTGCTGCCTCCTCCGGGAGGCCTTCCCTGCCCACTCCCTGCAGTCCTGCTCCAGTTCATGGGTTGGATTGTTGGTGTGTCTGTCCCCGTCCTGGAATCCAAGCTCTAGGGGTCCGGGGGCTGTGCACTCTGCTCACTGCCATATCCCTGTCCCGAGCAGACACGGGAGAAAGCCGTTGTACTACTTGGGATGCCAAGTGGGATTTGAACCTTAGCCTGGCTCTGTTCAAGCCTCTTGTTTATGTGGGGGAGGACGGAGGCGGTTGGCAGAGGCTCCTGGGGCAGGGGCAGTGGGCACTTTGGTCCTGAGCAAGAGTGTGGGGTTCCTGGGGGAATCTGCCCAGGGCTCCTTGGGAACACTGCAGCAGCTGGGGCGTGGTGGGGGGGGGCAGCCTGTAACCAGCAGGGGCATGTTGCTGCGGTGACCACCGCAGGGGCATGTTGCACCGGTGACCACCGCAGGGGCATGTTGCACCGGTGACCACCGCAGGTCTAGCACGGCAAATGGCAGCAGTAAGGGTGCCTGAGGTCGGAGCTGGGGACCTCTCAGGCCCGGGCAGGCGTGGCCAGACGTCCTCTCCTTCCCAGATCCCCTGTGCCCTGCCCGCCCCCACTGGTCCTGGTCCCGGCCCTGGCCGCCCTGGGCCCGGCCAGCTCTCTGCCCTCGCCGGTGGCTCACCCTCCTGCAGGGTTTGTCCCTCTGGGAGCCGCGCTGTGCTGGTGAGGATGGGTCCCCGAACAGCTCCCCTCTTCAGGCGAGAAAGCATTCACAGACGTGTGCTGCGGCCGCCCTGTCTAACTCAGAGCTTTGTCTTTAGCCCTCAGTGGCCATCCCAGCCCCCTTGTGAAGCCCCTCGCAGTTTGACCACGTTCCCCCCTGGGTTTTGCTCGCAAGCAGGTTGTCTGTTGGTGGGACCCTACCGCGTGTGTCTCACGGCTTTCCCTCAGCAAGCGTTCAGGGGTCATCCACACCGGCGTGTGTCCAACGTGGCTTGTTGTGGCGTGGACAGACCACGCTGGTCTCTGTCCTTGGGGGGCTGAGCCGAAGCCCCTGGTCTCGCAGCCGCCACGTGTGGCGTGCTCTGGAGGGACATTGGCTGCTGCTCTCTCCCCTGCAGGGGACACTCGGGCTCCTCTGGTTTGTCACCTGTCCCGTAGATGCTGCTGTGGTCCACTCAGCTGTGGGGCCCTGGGCAGGTCACTGAAGCCCTGAGCTCTGTTCTCTGTTGTGAAACAAGACGATGCCATGAAGGGCAGCCTGAGGGCCCGTGTGACTGTCACCGTGTGAGGGCGTGGGCACTGGGGCCTCGTTCCCAGGGCCTCTCCTTGTCCTTCCCATCTTCATCGATGTCCTTACTGCATCGCTCACAGAGCGGCTCAGCACATGTTTGCTGAGCTGCTCTGGGCCCGGCCCTGGGCTGCCAGTGACAGAGTGGGGGAGAGCCCGTACTTCATGCATGATGTCACTTGGCAGATCGCAGATGTTGGGAAGATGAGCGGGGAGGTGGAGGGGTGGGGTGTGACCTGGGCAGTCACGCAGTGACCTGTGCAGGGGTGTGACCTGGGCAGTCTCGCAGTGACCTGTGCTCAGAAGGCCCACACCGGGTTTGATGCTCTGCTGTCACTGTCTGAAAACTGTCAATCCTTTTTAAGTCTGCCCACCCCACCCCCCCCCCCACTCGTAGCTGGCCCTACGGGGGATAGCAGGAGTGAGGAGCATAGGGTTGGGCTGGGGGTGCCTGGGAAGGGCTCGTGGATCGTGGAGCAGGGGGAGCTCTGCGGATAGCTGCGGGAAGTGCGTTGCAGGCAGTGGAAACAGCCAGTGCAAAGGCCCTGGGATAGGAGCCCATCTGGTGTGTTCAGAGAAGGTGGGTTATGGCCGCACCCGTTTCACAAACGAGAAATAGACCAGGGTCGGGGAACACAGCCTCCCCCCGCAGCCGCCCTCCCCAGCCCTGCCTCCTCGCCCTGACCCTCTGTGTTTGGCCCCACAGGCTGACCCCCCACTACATCTATCCGCAAGCCATCGTGCAACCCAGTGTGGTGATCCCGGCCGCCCCTGTCCCGTCGCTGTCCTCGCCCTACATCGAGTACACGCCAGCCAGCCCAGCCTATGCCCAGTACCCGCCGGCCACCTTCGACCAGTACCCGTACGCCGCCTCACCCGCCACGGCCGCCAGCTTCGTGGGCTACGGCTACCCGGCCGCCCTGCCTCAGGCGCTGTCGGCCGCGGCCCCCGCCGCCGCCTTCGTGCAGTACCAGCCGCCGCAGCTGCAGCCCGACCGAATGCAGTGAGGGGGGCCGCGGACCCGCACCCCCACGCCGGCCAGCGGCTCCGGGGCGCAGCCCCGTACGGGGCCTCCGGAGACCCTTTGGGACGCCCGCCTGAGCCCAGCCGGACTGGAGGCCGCGTCTCCTTCTATCCAGGCCCCGCGGCGTCTTGGGGGAGGGCCTTGGGGGCCGAGGCTGACCGAACGCTGTCCGGAGATGCACCCGGGACCCATCTCCCCGCACCTCGCCCCACCGCCGCTCTTCCTCCCGTGTCTCGCGCCCCTCCCCGCCCCCCAGCACCGCCAGGACCTGCCCCCTCTGCGGACCAGCTGCCCGGCAGGCTGTGCAGACTCTGTCCCGCTCCAGATGCCTTAGTCCAGCGCCGCCCAAGGGCGTGGGGGCAGGGGTGAGCTGCAGGTGCATCCATGGGGCCCTGAGCTGCAGGGGCAGGGGGCACCGGCCTCCGGAATTCACACCTTCTAGAGCACGGCCTGCCCCCTGCCCAGGCTCCCCGCCGCAGCAGGGCCGCTGGCAATGTCCCTTTTTGTCGAAGCTGCAACTCTTTTTCTTACCGTCGATGTTTTGCTACTAAGATGATTTCAGAATGTCCGTCTATTTTTTCAACCGGAACTCCCACCACCAAGAATCCAGATCCTATTTTTGACTCTGAGAAACTCGCTTGGGTCACCGGCCCCGCCCGAGGACACAGTGACAGTACTTCCATGTGATAAGGCGTCTGCCAGCTGGAGGGCATGGAGCCCCTTGGAGGGTGGGCGTCTCCAGGCTGGTCTCACTAGGCGACAGCAAATTGTCTCAGCGCTTGTCCCCGTCCTCGGCCTCAGAGAGTGGGAGAGAGTGGGGCCCGAGGTGATGCTGGCCAAGGGGGGGTTTGAGTGGCAAAAGCCTCCGAGTGCAGAACCCCACGGCCTTGCCCATCCACCCTCCCTTGTGCTATCACCTGCTGTGCACCAGCCTGGGCGGCGGGACTGAGCCGAGACACATCCCACCTTCCTTGGGGGCACAGTTCAGGGTGGGGGGGGCTTCCAACAGGCCATCGGGGAATTCCCGGGTGGGATACCTGGGCTGTGTGGTGGCCCGTGGCTCAGAGGGGGAGGGGAGGGGAGTGAGCCAAGAGGCAGCCTGGCAGAAGAGATGGGCAGAGGCATCTGGGGAGGGCGGGCCGCAGAGTCGGGGGCACTGGGGGCATTCCTTCCGACTACCTCAGGGAAGTGGGAGGCCTCAGGGGGCTGACCGACGTGGGCAAGCACTTCGCGGCACGCCTGGTACAGAGCCAAGGCCCAGAAAATACAGGTAGCTAATATTATAATAATATTTTTATTAGAATGTTCTGATTATAAAAATAAAACTTGTTTTCTTTAAAGAAAAAGTGGGTCTGTGATTTCTCTCTCGAAGTGGGGGCCTTCGACACCACCCCCGACCCCTGCCACAGTAATCGTGGGCCAGTTGCTCTCTGGTCAGCCCATGTCAGGGCTGGGGAGCCGGCGGCTGTAATTGGCTGTTTCTTGAGCTCCTGCCCTGCGCCAGCCTAGGGGCATCCAGAGTGATGGGGCACCCACGGCCCACCTCATCGCCACCCACCTTCCCACTGATGTAGGGAAGGAGCAGACGCTCCCCAACGACCCTGGGCGCCTGCTCCCCGCAGTCTGCTTCAAGTGCAGGGGAGGGCTGACGGGCTGAGCATCAGTGACGTGCTCTGGGCTGCGTCCTGGGACCGATGGCTTGGACCGATGGCTGGGGCCGGGGGCAGGCATAGTGTGATTGGTGGCTCCCAGTATCCCATGGAATGGGGGGCACTTCCCCAAGACAAGGGCCAGAGTTTCTAGAAGAGCCTGAGTAATGGCTGCCGAGGGGACAGCACAGGTGTCTGCCAGCTGCCCAACAGGTGCTGGTAGGCAGGGTGCAAGGTCACAGGAAGAGAAGTCTCGGTGTGCGGCTGAGGGGGCCCAGGCCAGAGGTAGTCCTGGCATTTCACAGAACTCTGCTAGAGCCACAGCTCCATGCTGGAGAAATCATGGGGGACTCACGGAGGAGGTGTTAAGGATGGAGAGGAGATTAACTCACTCATTCATTCAATTTAAGAAATGTACCTGGTATAGAAGCAAAGCACTAGGGAGAGTCATAAACCAAGCAGACGTGATGCTACCCATTGGGGTTTATAATCTAGTGGGGGAGACCTAACAAACATATATATGGGGTCATTTTAGATACTGATTGGCATTATGAAGGAGGTATCGCAGGGTGTTGGAGAATGACAGTTCTAGGCAGATGGCAGCAAGTGCAAAGGCCCTGGGGTAGGTGCTTGGAGCAAGGGGGCCAGTGTGGCTGTGGAGAAGGGGTAGTGAGGAGAAAGTGGCAGGTGATGGGTTTAGAGAAGTGATGGAACTGGAAGCTGGGGGACCCAGGGATGGTCCTGCTGTGGTGTGCAGTCTGCGGAGGGATAGTGGTGCACAGACGGCCCAGCAAACTTAGCACAGTGTGGTCTGATTGATGCTGTCAATGGGGAGGCCCCTGAGCCTGGAGGGGATGGGGTGGGGGAGACGCCCCAGCTGGGCTGCACAGAATGGAGGGACTCCTGGAAATTTAGGGGCAAATGGAATGGGTGCCCCTGGTGAGGGGGCCAGTTGGAGCAAAGGCTTGGAAGTCGTGGTTTTG
The DNA here is from genome assembly GCF_030435805.1 of Mustela lutreola. Classification (NCBI taxonomy): domain Eukaryota; kingdom Metazoa; phylum Chordata; class Mammalia; order Carnivora; family Mustelidae; genus Mustela; species Mustela lutreola. Next base: position 5,240,366 of record NC_081298.1, on the reverse strand, counting down.
GCCTACTTGGGGCCAGGTGTATGCCAGGCACCAGGCTTATCATCCCCTGACCCCGCAGAGCAGAGCTGGGCCCCATACCCTGCAATCTGTCCCCATCTCCTGTCACCTCCCTCTCTGATTGAGCCAGAGAACCCAGGTCCTTTTAACTCTCTCCCTCATCTTTACATCTAACTTGTCTCCATGTCCAGAAGTTTCTGCCAGCTAAACTGCCCCCCAACCCAGGTACCACACTCTTTCCTGGATCCTCCCCATGGCCCCTTTGCTGCTTCTGTCCTTGTCTTCCTACAGTCCATGCTCCATGTGCAACCAGGATTTAGGATTATGATATGTTGATCAGAATTCAGCGTAAGTGAGACTGCGTTTCCCAGCTCCGAGCCCTCTGTGGCTCCTGGTGGTCCTAGAGGGAAAAGCCAATGCTATCACTGTGAACTATGAGACCCAGACTAGCCTCCTCCCTGTCGGCTGGACACACCAGTTACAGCCCACCACAGGCCCTTTGCACGTGCTATAGAGTCTTCTAGCTTCTACCAGCTGAGTCCCACCTTCGGCTCTCAGCCCAGAAGTTTGAGTTCAGGGAACCTGGAGCCTGCAAGCATTCTGAACCTGATTCAGCTGATGATAAGCAAGGATCAGAGACCTCTGGCAGGGGTTTTGGGACCATCCATTCAGGGTGGAGCATGCAGGGCAGACTTGAGCCGGGGGAGGCTGGGCCAGAGGAATAGAGGGCGGGACAGAGACCAGTGACTGCAGTGTCCACGTGGACTGGGGCAGAAGGAAGTATGGTGAGCCGAGCGCCTGCACAGAGCTGGATCTGACCCCAGGACACACTCGCTACTCCATGTGGTCTGCCCTGGGCTTTGAAGTGAGATGGGGTCGCCCTGATGTGGGGAGGGGGCTTGGGGTGGACTTGGGGCCGCCTTCTCTGCATCTTCCCTGGGGGTCCCCAAGGGATCTCCTTGGGCCTTTTCCAGTGACTTTGACTTGGAGATTTACAAATCCCCTTTTTCTGTGGCCCAGGACCTCTGGTCTCTGGTTGAGGAAGGGTCAGGGTTCCCAGGGTGAAGCTGGGTGAGATCCTGCCAGACGTGTTGGCTTTTCTTACCAGGGACCCGGACCTGTTCCCCCGCCTCCCGGCCTGCTGGGTCTTAGTTTGCAAACACTGGCAAGGGGTCAGGGAGGTCAGCGTGGGGCTCCCAGTTCAGGGGAGACATTTGCTGCAGCTGATAAAGGCTTAGGGGCCCGGCAGGGGCTTGCGGGTGCTGTCAGGGTTATCTGGAGGGCCACTTGCTGCCAGCCCATTTCCTGTCACTATCGGCTTGTGGCAGCCTCTGGGACAGGCCTCTGGGCCTTGAAAACACCCTCTGGGTCCCAGACCCAAGGGCTCTGGATGGTGGCAAACGGGAGAGAGTTTCCAAAGTCGCCGGCGCCGAGTGGAAGGCAGGTCAGGCTGCTGTGGAGCCTGGGTGGCTGTGACCATGGCCGCCAGCCTCGGCCACAGGGACTGTAAATAATGACCATCCCCCAGCTGCTAACCTCCACTGCGCTGCCCCAGGTCAGGCCCAGCGCCGACCGCCATTCACCAGTGGTCTCAGTCACCCTGGGGGTGGACATTCTGGAAGGGGTCTGCCCTGGAGGGGAGGGGCCCTGGCCCCACCCAGCCCAGCCGAGAGAGTGTGGCTTGCCTCCACCTCCCTCTGCCTCTTCGAGAAAGGGGCTGCAACCACCCTCCAAGGGTAGGTCTCTGTCCCCTTAGCCTGTGTCCCTAACAGCCAGCCTAGGGGGCGTGGGCTCAAGGAGGGGGTCCAGGGTCCCCAGTTCCTTCCTCATCTGCATCTGTCCCATCATCCCTGGTCCCACATACCCAGAGGGCCAGGCACGCGCACACACACGAGTGCTTATGCATGCATACACACACTTTCTCCTTTTCTCCCCGATCCCTACAGACACGCATCTAGACACACACCGACACAGACGTGCACACTCATAGATGTGCACACATAGATAGGCACTGCACAAGTCACACACCCACACACATACGTCTATATGCTACACACGGACACACACACACCCATGTATATACAGGCAAGCACACTCCCCTGTGCCCATGTATACAGGCACACATTCACTCCCACATGCACACCCACAAGCCCAGAGCCGCTGCCGGGGTCTGGGGTCCACGTTAAGTGTGTCAGCAACATCCAGGGTTTGGAAGGACTCACAGGTCGGACCCACCTGGGAGGAGGGACGTGGGCGGTGAGCCAGGCCCCGTGGCTCACAGGGTGCCGGTGGGAGGGTGGGGGTTGGGCTGGCTGAGGTCCCGAAGAAGGGAGTGAGGGTTTGCCCTGGAAGCAGAAAGGGAAGTGCGGGGAAGTGTCTGGGGCTGCGGCTGCGGACGGGACGCCACAGACCCTCCACCTCCTCCTGGCTCACCAGAAGGCTGCTGACTGCCCCCGCTAGCCCCCTGCTCTTGTCCTCTGGCCTTGGGGAGATGAGCCTCTGGGAGTGGCCCCAAACACAGCTGGGTGGGGGTTGGGCAAGCACCCCCTCCCTCACCCTTGGGGGTGGGGAATAACTTGGGGTGCGTGTTCCCCTGTGGGATGCAGCTCCAGTGGCCCACAGCGACGATCGGCTCCATGAGACCCCCTGCCCGTCCCCTCCCAGCACATCCCTGCTCTGTGCTGAGCTTCCTGGGGTCGTGTCCCTAGCAAACTGTGGCTTGCAGGGCACCTGCCCAGCCAGCCAAGTGTGATCACAGACCCCGCAATGGGGATCAATGCACCCTGTGCCCAGGCCTGGGCAGTGCTGAAAATCTGTCGGCTCCCTGTTCCCCATGGGCCCTTCGGGCAGGTCCTGTTTCCCCCCTTTCCACAGGGGGAGGCAGGTGCACAGAGGGTCCCCCTATCCCCCGCCAGTTTGTGGGTAGGTGTCTGAGCCGGCAGGGACACGAGGCCAGGGCAGGATGCTGTAGTGGGGAGAGGCCCCCCTGGACTTCAGGGACTGTGGCTGCCACGGGAGCTGGGTGGGGTTCCAGCCGCGGGGGTGGTAGGCATTTCCTTTACTTGTTGGAGCCTCATTATCCCACTTTCCAGTTGAGCAAACTGAGGGCCAAAGAGGAGAGAAGGAGAAAAGGGTTTCTCTGAGACTGCTGGGTTGTTGCTCCTGCTCCGGTGTTATAATCCCGAAGGGACAGGCTGGGTATGGGGCCACACGTCACCTCCATGCTACTTTGCAGTGGCGGCGGGGCTCACCTGGCCCCTGGCCTGTCTGCTCCTCAGTTGCTTGCACAGATGAGATGATCCCTAGGGACATCTGCAGGTGCCACCCCCTTCCTCAGCAAACATGCTCTGGTTTTTCCTTAGAGGAGCTGGCCACCCCCGCCCCCATCTCCGCTCCATAGCTCAGACCATCAGCATGTTCTACTTCCCTGGCCCCAGTGATTGGCTCCTAGGAATAGGCATGTGACGAAGTTTGGGTCAATGAGAGTCGGTCCTGGACTTCTACGAGAACGTCTGGGGAAGGAAGCTCTTTCTGCTGGGAAGCCAAGCTGGGAGCAGATAAGTCAGGAGCTGCTGGGAGGGAGGGGGTAAAAGGGAGGGAAGATTTGAGCTTATGGAGACACTTCCTGAGAAGGAAGCCAGGACAAGGGCAAGTAGAGGTGAGGAGTTAAGAAGAAATAGGGTCTTAGTGACACCATTGGGAACCCCTTGATCCAGCTATGCCTGCAGCTAGATCCTGGGCTTTTCTCTTATAAGAGCTAAAAAATTCCCCCTTTTCCATAAGCCTATTTCATTTTGTTCTTCTGTCCCTTGCAACCAAGACTCTGGACATACATAGTCTCAATGGGCCTGCATTACTTAGAATTAGATTGAGTGACATACATGGAAAACACAAAATAACAGTGCTTCTTAGTTAGCTACAAGTTGTTTTCCCCATGTTTAAAAAAAAAAATCTGAAGTAGGCAGTACAGAGTTTCAATGACAACTTCACAGTCATCAGGAACTCATGCTCCTTCTAACTTCCCATTATACTATTTCAGAGCATGGCTTCCTTTCTCAAGACTGTCTCGTGGTACAGAATTGCTGTGGTAGCTCCAGCCCTCATTTCCAAGTCCCAAGCAGCAAAAGGAAGAAGAGGAATGTGAAAAGTGTACCTCAAGCTGAGACTTCCTTCAGAGACTTCCCAGAATATTCCTCTGTTCAGAACTTAGTCACTTGAGCATCCCTAGCTGCGAGGGAGGCTAGGTGTTCGGCTGGGTGTAGAGCTACCTCGATACAGGAAGCCTTCTGTTATTAAGGAAGAAAACAGAATGTCCCTTAGGTAGTAGACAACTTGTAGTTTGTGTTGGGCTCTTCCAGCAATAACGCTGGACGTCCAGGAAATAACAATCACGTGGGGATTTGTGAAGACTGTCACCGACTCAGCCTGTTTCCTCTCTCCACCTTCACGCCAGCCCGCGGAGCTAAGTCTACTATCATTTTGTGCCCATTTCACACATGTGGAAACTGAGGCTGGGAATGCTCACGGAACTTCGTCCCCTGACTCCCGGGGGTGGCTCAGGGGTGACAGCTGAACTTCTTCCTCTCTGATGTATTCAAGTTTGGTGAACAGTCCTCCTAGGACATGTCAGGCTCAAGTGGGACTTGAGACCCGAAGTGCTTTCACATGGGGAGCCCTCGAGTGGGGTTCTCGGTCTAGCACTCCCTGGAGGTATGGTTTGATATTCTCCCGTGTGCTGGCTCATTTCCTCATTGCCAGAACCCTCCCCCAAGGAGTGGGTTACTAGTCCCATTTTACAGAAGGGAAGACTGAGGCTCGGAGGGGCAAGGTGACGTGGTTGGAAATGGCTGCTCCAGGCTCAGGTTGGTGTGCCTGGCCCCAGGGCCGTGTTGCTGGCCTGTGGCCTCTAGGAGCTTACAGTGGAACGTCTTGGCCAGGCCTCCCACTGTTCCCCCTGCCCCGCACCCCTCCTCCCAGGGCCATTATCACGCAGCGCAAAGGGCCAGCTGCTTGGGGCTCCCCCATCTCTGCTGCTGCCTTACCACTGCCTGTCCTGGGGTGAAGGCTGGGTCACGGTTATATCACCTGCATGTGGGGTAATCACCGTGGCCATCCTGCCCGGGCCATGGCAAGGATGAAAGACCACGCGCTGCAGGCGTGGCAGGGGGTAGGCAAAGCGTGCGGGGGACACTCGTGGAACCCCCAGCCCCCACGCCCGCAGGGAGGCTAGGCGAGCTGTGGAGTCTGGAGGGGAGAAGACCACCCTAATTCCTATAAACCCCGCCCCCTGCCTCTCAGCATCCTGCCTGTGGACATGCACCCGTGTTGGCAGTCCCGTGAGACAGCCACCCCCAGGCGGGGAATGGGGGTGGTCCTTGGACTGATGAGAACTGATGAGAACTGACAGGGATTGAACACTTCCTATGGCTTTGTGTCTCTCCTTTCCCCGAACACTCCCAGCTGCCTGGGGGAGCTTGACTGCGCCCTGTTCACAGATGGGAAAGCCAAGGCCGGGAAGGCGGGTGCACGCCGCCACTTGCCCAGGCAGGAAAGCTGGTGCATGGCAGAGGCAGGATTCCGGCCCAAGAATCCTGCCTCTGGAGGCCACATAGCGCCCTGCCCGAGGTCCCCGCCCCATTCTTTCACGTCCTCACCCCACAGCCAGCTTGGGCGTGTGACCCTCCGCAGTCCCTGCCCTGGTGGCTGAGTCCACTTGTGTTTGTGCTCCAGAGATGGAAACACCAAACTGGGAGCCCCTGGGCCGGGACCATCCAAACACAGCCAGAATGGAAGGGGCAGCTGCCCAGAGCGCCCTGGGGCTGGGTGTCTGCGCAGGGCATGGCGTGGAGTGGGCACCTGGCCCTCCAGATACCTCCCGGGCCTCCTGCGGAGGCTGATAAGTGCCCGGCTCCGCTTATCAGCCCCGTTCCCCTGCCCACTCTCCCCGCAGCCTGGAGTACGCGTCGGGGTGCGCAGCAGCCTGGCCGTCGATGATGGGGAGAACCTCCCCAAGCCCGGCCCCCAGAGCTCGGAGCGTCAGAGACAAGTGAGTTGCTGTCTCCCACTGCTTCCGGGTGCCGCCTGCTGGCTTCCCCGCTCCCGTGATGGGGGCATTTTTGGAGAAATTAAAAATAAAGTTGTTGTTTTTTTTTTCTAAATTATGAAATGAACATGGTTGGGGGGGTTTCTAAAATAAACGTATTAAGATACTCTGCTGACAGGCGTGCGCCCGGGAGCAAGGACATGGAGCTGATGTGAGTGGCAGCCGGACCGCAGGCAGCCTTACTCGAGCTCTGCGCTCCTCCCGGCTGAGTCATAAAAATCAGAAAACGAAGTGTGAGCGCACGGACTCCGGATACTAACGGGGAGGGGTTCTTTCCGCGGCTGTCGGCTTGCTCCCACTGACCCGGGTGCCCCCGACCAGCCCGAGCCAGTGGGGGTCCAGCAGCTGCTCTTACACCCTCCTGTCTCTTTTCTATGACAACCCCCTTGATTTTCTAAGCAGGTAACTCACAGAATGGCTTAGAGCCCTCTCTGGCTCCCTACTGCCCGGGAATGAAATCCCAGCTCCTGGTCTCAGCCTCCCTGGCTGGTGTGAGCCGGCCCTGGCCGCTCTCAGGCGCCGCTCTCAGGAGCCACTCTCCCACCAGATGTCCTGCTGGGCTCCTTCTTGCCCCTTAGTCCTAGTTCCAAAGTCACTGGGTGTCCGCTGAGATGTCACCCCTGCTCCCCAGCCCCCAGATAGCTTCCCGGGTCTCCTTGTCTAAGCTTCCCCACCCCTATCCCTGTTTTCTCTCATTTTTCTTTTCTTTTCTTTACTTTTTTTTTTCTTTTTTTTCTGAGCAGCTGTTTCTTTTACTGTCGCCAGCATCAGGGCCAAGGGCCTGAGCGCGGCCTCCGCACGTCCTAGGAGTGAATCTGGGCAACCTCTTGCTCCTCCTGGGAGCTGACTGGGGTTTCTGGGCTGCGTTCCCCCAATGTAGCCACTCTCAGAGGGTAGGCCTCGCCCCTGCCCGACCCTACGGCTCCCATTGCCCAGGAGCCCCACCCCCACACCAGCAGGACCCAGTCGCTGACCAGCGGACGTCCTGAACTCTGCTGGGCTGAGGCAGAGGACAACATTGCAGGAGGCTGCTTGGCTCCCGCGAGCCGAGGCTGAGGTGATGGCTTGTGAAAAAGGCCACCGTCCTGAATCTCAAGCCGAGGTTTAAGAGAAACCTCCGGGGTGACGAGGGGTGTGGGGCAGCTGTGCTCCTCCTCCTGGGCCGGGCAGGTCAGAGACGCCGGCCCTGACGGAGCACCTAGCTTGTGCCAGGTCCTGCGCCTGCCGCTCCGCGGTATCCGCTCGTTGAATCCCACATCGCTCTGCAAGATGCGTGTACACTGTCCTTATTTTGCAGACGCAGAAACTGAGGTTCAAGGTAGCTAGGGAGCTTGCCAGAGGCCACATAGCCAGTAGCTGGCAGACCCCAAAGCCAGCCCCTTAACCTGCGGCTAGGCTCTCCACTGGAGGGAGCAGGGATGTGAAGTAGGATGCAGCCCCGATGAGCCATGAGGCGCGCGGGTGTATTTCCTGCCGAGGAGAGATGCTCTCAGGGCTCTGGGGAAGGAAAGAGCAGCCACCAACCGGAGCTTCTCTGGCAGCCCTGGGCCCGCCTGCCCCTACAGCAATGATGAAACACGCGCTCCAGTTCACTACCGTCCCCGGCCGGCCTTACTGGGCCTCTCACCAAGCTCTGGGGAGGCATTTTAGTTTGTTGGTAGGAGCCACAGGCGAGAGTCAAGTGGGGACCATGGCAGGGGCCACATCAGGCACACATACGTTTTCCCGGCCCGATGTCTAACTAGAGGACATTCAGGCAGTTTAAGCCCTGAATGGGCGCAGAGAGGGACAGCTGCGTGGATGGAAGAAAGGACAGAGTTGGGGAAGGAGGGACGGATTCAGAGGTCGAGGGATGGCAAGACAGACAGATGGAGGGTTGGAGAGACTGCCAGCCCCCGTTCCCACTCCGCAAAGTCAACTTTGCCTGAGAAGAGCGTTTAGTGCAAGGGTTCATGATGCAGCGGTTTGGAATCAGACAGACTCAAGCTTGAATTTGAGTCCTTACAAGCTGCATGACCTCGGGCAAGTCACTCACCCTCTCTGACCCTCAGTTTTCCTATCAGTAAAGCGATGGAGAGTGATGGCTCGTAGCGCCTCACAAGACACACTTAGGGAGAGGGACGAGCCCTGGGGTGTGGGGGCAGTGCCTTGTTGCTACCCACGCTGCTCCTGCTGCTCTGCCTGCCCGTCCCGTCCCGAGAAAACACGTCCGTCTCTGAGGAGGCTCAGGGTTCCCCACCCCTCCAGTTCCAAGGAGCTCAGGAGCTCAGGGGACCCACACGGGTAGCATCGCTTGCTGCTGGCCCAACCCCCGCGGGGCAGGGGTCAGCCACCCCGGGCTCGGTCTGCGCTCCGTGGTAGAAGCAGAAGGCCCTCGCCGCCCCGCCCAGAGCAATCCCTGTTATCGGGGCTCCGGTCCTCACTGCGCCTCGAAACCTGCCTCTGGGAGTTTCTCAAAACAGCCCTGCCCAGGCCCCACCCAGGATCCCTATCTCCGGGGGTAAGGGCCAGGGCATGGCTGTGTTTTCAAGAGCTTCTAGATGATTCTAGGGTGAGGCTTGGCCTGAGAACTGTCATGTTCAGTCCTTTTCAATTTTTTTATGTTTCCCCCTGGCCGTTATTTTTTTTCTGTTTTTCTCTTCAGCTCTTCAGTTCTTTCAGAGATCGGAAAGGACTCTGCTCTCTGCGATTAGAGGAAGAACTCACATTTGTTTCCTTTTTAGGATCTTCATGGTTCAGTTTAAAAAATATTTTTTGGTGAATCCTCTTGGAGTACAGCTGGTTAGAGCAGGGGAGCTGGGGCCTCCATCTTTTTCCTTTACATGGGCTCTGAGGTCCTCCCTGAGTGTAGCAGGGGGCTGACTTTCAGGACAACTTAAACTGGGTTAAAGAATAACATAAGTGCCGGGGCGCCCGGGGGGCTCGGGTGGTTAAGCTTCTGACTCTTGATTTCGCCTCAGGACAGGATCTCAGGGTCGTGAGTTCGAGCCCGGTGTCAGGCTCCCCACTCAACATGGAGTCTGCTTGAGATTCTCTCTCTCCTTCTGCCCCTCCCCCCGCTTGTGTGCTCTCTCTCTAAAATAAATAAAATCTTTAAAAAAAAAAAAAAAAAGAATAACACTGCTTACAAATCAAAGCAAAAATGTAAGATTCTACTTCCCACCCTTAGAATAGCTAGAGTGAGAAGCCAGTCAATACCACATGCTGGCAGGTGCTGGCAGGTCATTGATGGGTGTGTGTAGGTATTGTGGGAATTGATAGGTTTGTGGGTGTTGTTGAGTGTTCATAAGTTGGTAGGCATTTGTGAGCATTGTTGGATGTTGGTAAGATGGTAGGTGTTAGTAGGCATTCGTGGGTATTGGTAAGTTGGTGGGTATTGGTCGGGGTTGGTGGGTGTTGGTGGATGTTGGTGGATGTTGGTAAGTTGGTGGGTGTTGGTAAGCTGGTGGGTGTTGGTGGATGTTGGTGGGTGCTGGTGGGTGTTGGTGGATGTTGGTAGGTGTTGGGTGTTGGTGGGTGTTGGTGGATGTCAATAAGTTGGTGGGTGTAGGTGGGTGTGTGTGGGTGTTGATGGGTGTTGGTGGATGTTGGTAGGTGTTGGTGCATGTTGGTGGATGTTGGTGGGTGTTGATGGGTGTTGGTGGATGTTGGTAGGTGTTGGTGCATGTTGGTGGATGTTGGTGGATGTTGGTGGGTGTTGGTGGGTGTTGGTGGATGTTGGTACGTTGGTAAGTGTTGGTGGGTGTTGGTAGGTGTTGGTGGGTGTTGGTGGGTGTTGGTGGGTGTTGGTTGGTGTTGGTAGGTGTCGGTAAGTTGGTGGGTAAGAATGTGGAGGGGTTGGAATTCTACTGGTAGAATGTGCGGCAGAAAACAGCCCAGTGGGGCTTCAGATGATTAAACAGAGAGCTACCTCAGGACCCAGAAATGCCACCCCTAGGTGTCTACCCGAGACGAGTAAAAGTAAACAGCCACACACAGTCTTGTCCATGAGTGCTGGCTGCAGCTCTGTTCATAGTAGCCAGAAAGTGGAAACATCCCAAATGTCCATCAGTTGAAAAATGAGTGAAAAAATATGGTCTCTTCATACGACAAGAATATTATTCAGCCATAAAAAGGAAGGAAATGCTGAGAGATGCTGCAACACAGACGAACCTTGAGGATGAGATGCTGAGGGAAAGAAGCCGTTGTGGGGGCCCGTCTTTTGTGCTCCCCTTCCCACGATGTGTCTGGGATAGGCCAGTCCGTACAGGCAGCGAGTGTACTGAGACAGTGTAGTGGTTGCCAGGGGCTGGGGGGCACCAGGGCTGGGGGCATGGGGGACAGGGGCACCGGGGTTGGGGACATGAGGGACAGGGGGGCACTGGGGCTGGGGCGCGGGGGAGGTGGGGGGTGCCCACCGCTCACCGGGCACACCTCACCAAGCAGCTCTTCAGAAACCAGCAAGGCAGCAATTCTGGAGAAATGAGGAAAGACTGAAAGAATATTCCAGAAGAGAGCAACAGAAATCACCGTGGGAAAACCCAGAACTCTGGGGGCCCTCCCTGCCCGATGGATGCGTGCATGTCACTTCTGTTTTGAATGATGTGTTGGAGAGTTACCTCTTCCTTCTCGTTTGCACCCGGAGTCTCTGCTTAGCCGGCCCCGCGGGGTAGAGCTCCTGATCAGGGGCAGGGGTGGCCCTCAACAGGGAAAGGGTTACTGTGGGGGGCTGTGTCCCCAGGTCGCACAGGGAGGGAGGCGGCCAGCTTCCTGGCACTGGGGAGGGGCCAGAGGGGCCCAGCCCTCTCCCTGACCTCCACCTACACTCGCCCCCGAGCCCCAACCTCTGGCCCTACGGCCTGTGTGTGGACACGGGGACCAGCTCCTCCCCAACCATGAGGTGTGACCCTGGGGGTCGGGGGCTGGGATGACAGGTGCACTCAGGGAATTCAGGGCAGGCCGAGGGGCTGTGCCTGGTGAACACGAACTTTTCTCTTTGAACATGGAGCCACAAATGCATACTGCTCCTGTAGATGCTAAAACAACAACAACGACAACAACAATCAGATTAAAAATAAATATAATCTCACAGTAAAACGCTGGAAGGCAGCAGAAGCCTGCCAAGTACAATGAGAAATTACATCCGAGGCCACCCGCTGGAGATAACATTGGTGTGTGTCCCTCCAGATTTCTCTCCTAGGACAGGGTGACACAGACATAAACACTCTTCAGAGGACCTCGCTGTTTTTTGGCTTTTCTGCTCAGTTTTGTGGAGCACAGCGCACTCATGGGTTCTGCGTTCCGTGAACGGCGCTGACACGCGTCAGCTCCTGCGGTACAGACTTTATTCTAGGCTCTGCTGATAGTGCCGGGAGCCAAGTGGACAGACTCCTGCCCCCAGGGGGCTTTCTAGCTCCCTGGGAGAGATGGGCAATCAGCAAGGAAACAACCAACCAACATCATCCCAGGGCACGCCTGGGTGGCTCAGTCAGTTGAGCCTCTGCCTTCGGCTCAGGCCATGACGTCAGCGTCCTGGGATGGAGTCCCATGTCAGGCTCCCTGCTCAGCATGGAGTCTGTTTCTCCCTCTGCCTCTCTTCCCTGCTCATGCTGTCTCTCTCTCTCTCTCAAATAAATAAATTAATTAAAAACAAACAAACAAACAATAACCAAGATCATTACAGAACCAGAGAGGAGCTGGGAAGGAAGGAGATCACAGGGCCTTTGCACGGGCAGGTTCCTCTGCCCTGGAGTGTGTTTCCCACAGAGGCTCATGGGTTGTGCCCATCCCTTCCCTGCTCCCTCCCCTCACTCTGCGCCCTGCTTGCCTTCCCCCTCCGGAGCACCCTTCGGGGTTGGGCATCTCAGTGTGTTTCTTTGTTTGCTCATTTAATGCATGTCTCCCATCTTGGACTGGGCGCTGGGGTGGATCAGGAGCGTGTCTGACCCATCTCTGAACCAGCCGCGGTGCCAGGGCCAGGCCCATGGAACATATGGATTCTAAAGAATGTAAAGGAAATAATCTTTCAAGCTGAGAAGTCACCTGAGGCAGCGTGGGGCGTGTCTTCATGAGAAATTTCATGGGGGACATGGGTACCTGCCCCGGGCACGGGACCCGCCAGCAGCAGACCTGCAAAAGGCCCTCAGAAATCCAGACCCCCAGGAAAGGAGCAGAGCTGCCTCATCTGGGGTCCATGGGGACAAGGAGAATCGACCCCTTCCCCGCCTCCAGACTCTCCTGGGTGATCAGGGGCGTCCATGGGAGTGTGGGATGTGGACGTCTCCCACCAAGCTCCTCTGGGGACAGCCTCGCTCTTCTCCGAGGCCGTCCGCACTCAGTTTTGACCATATTTGCCTCAGAGCCAAGTGGCCACCCGGTGGGGCCGTGGTATAAATATCAGTTTATTTACTCTGTGTCCCAGTTAAGCATGCTTCCGAGTAACCGAAAGGCTTCCCTGTTTTTCTTGCATAAGTTTGGAAATGCGGCCCCCGGGGTAGGAGATAGTAGCATGGGGCTCAGCTGGGGAGAAGTTTGCTGGAGGTTCTAAATCACCTTTGCGGGCTGGCCTGGGACTCTTCCTCCCAGGCCACTCTGCACCAGCTTCCCTACCGGAAAGGAAAACAGCAAATTCTCTGTGAGGTCGGACCTCCCACCTGCCCCCTTGTGCTCAGGCCGCTGTGGGCATTTGCCAACTTTCTGTAACTGTGCCCTCGCTTTCCTCTGGGGAATCCGCCCTGGGCCCCGGCTGGTTCCAGATCCTTCTGCCCTTTCTACAAATGCTTATGCCTCTTCTGGCCCAGGCACTGGGGGTGCAGCAGTAAAAAGATAGGTGTAGCTACTGCCCTAATAGGAGCTCGCCTTCTCAGGAGAACAAGCCAAGAAATCACTGACTTACAAATTTGTGAAGGAAACAAACAGGGAAGTGGCTGGAGAAGAATCAGGAAGGTCCAGGTCAGAGGTGGGTCCAGCAGACAGCTCACTAGACAGAGGTCATACACAGAGGCAACAGTGGGAAGAGCAGTTCGAAACAGTCACAGCATGTGCAAAGGCCCTGAGGTTGGATGTACCCAGCCAGGCTGGAGGGTAGGGAGGCCTGCACAGCAAGAGCATGGTCTGGGACCAGAGGCCGAGGTTGGCACAGCGGCTAGGGAACTGGGTAGGGATGAATGCATTAAGCCGCTCCCCCCAGCCCCCCACCAAAACAAAAGCGGGCGCCCAGCGTGGCTTTGGCACAGCTTCCTACGGGTTGGGGTTGGGAGCATGGGGCCTGACAAGGAGCGCTCCCTGGCGTCTTTGCTCTCCCCCCTCCCCTGGGTACCATTCCCCCAGCATCTCCATGTTTGCTGTGATGGAGCCAAGATGGTCGCCAGCATGACTTCCACTCTTGCTTCCGCCTGGCCGCCCAGAATAGTGTTTGACATCTCCCTGAGGTCCCCACCTGCCACCCCCAGCTGTCTCCGCCCTCCCTTCCTCCCTGAAGAGGAGGGGAAGCGCTGCTGGTCTTTGGAGGGGACGGGCTGCGGGGGTGGTTGGTTTAGTGGATAGGAGGGCACACACGGGTCCCAAGGAGCGGCAAGCCCCAGCGCCCCAGCCTCCTTTGCACCCTGGGCCAACTGTGGGCCGGCACCTTCCTGCTGGGAATAGTGGTGGCGTTTTCATCAGGATAGTTGCACAGCTTCTGTCCCCCAATGTCTCGACTAAGCGTCACAGAGGCAAGTATGTCCCATCCTGTCCCATGCCCAGTTTTCTCCCTGGAAGCATCTGGAACCTCCAGTTTGGACTCACCTGTATTGTGCCTGCTGGTCTCTCCATGCTCGCCCAGATCAAGGAGCCACACGCAACCTGTGAGGTGCCCTTCCCTGAAATATGCCTTGAAGGGCCATACTTTTAAAATTCATTTTCCAAATTCAGTGACCTGGCAAGAACCTGCCCCCTTACCCAGCCCTGTGGTTTTCCCGCTCCTTCTGGGGTGTCTACAGGGGCTCACGTAGGCCTCCGACCACGCTGAGAGATTGTGGAGCCTTCCCTGTTCTTCTTCAGCTGTTCGTGCCAGCCCAGGCTCCTGGGAAAAGCTGCCTGCTGCCCTGTCCCCAGACACGAGGGCCAGTCCAGGTTTTGGCCTGCAGGGACTCCAGCCTGGGAGCTGCCCAGGGGCCTCAGGGCGAGGTTGAGGCTCCATGACAACTTCACTAGTTCAACCCCTCCCTTCAAATAAACACATCGGTAAGTCCTTTCTCCATTTGTCTAGTAAACAAGTATTAAATACAAGGTCCTAGTGGTAAGACTGAAACTGTGGAAGTCATCATGTGAATAATTATTTAATTTCAGGCTGAGAAACACTGCAGAGAAGTGCGGAGCGCTCCCAGGTGAGCCTCTGTCTCAGGACCTTTGCATGTGCTGTTCCCTTTACCTGGACTGCTCATCCCCAGGTACCCACAAGGCTCTCCTCTTACCTTGCTCTGTTAAAAATCACAGCCCCATGCTCTGTGCTCATTTTTCTCTGTAGCTCTGGTCACACCTCAAACCAACATTTACCAGTTATTACTGCTGGAACATTTCTTGTCTGTCGATTACCTGTACCCCTGGGGGAGTATAGGGCCACAGGGCAGGCATTTTTGTCTGTCTTGTTCCCTGGTCTGTCTCCAGTGCCTAGAAAAGTCCCTCAGTAAATGTTGAAAGAATGAATTACCTAATGGGGAATGTGACCTACTCAGCTAATCGGGGACGGGGTGGGGGGGGGGGCGAGAGCGTCAGGGGACATTTTCCCCCCACTGGGGAAAGAGGCAGGTTTTGTGGGACCATCGCTAAGAAAATGAATATGCATACAGTTACATGTACAGCATGAGGGGCCAGAGACCCACAGCTAGACTAGCGTCAGGGAAGGGAAAGGCACTCCAGGCAGAAGAAACAGCCTGTGGGAAGCCCGGCAGCAACTGCGAGCCAGAGAAAGACAGGGAGAAGGTCAGCGTGGCCACAGCTCTGCCAGGCGTCCCGGAGGGGCTGCGGAGCCACCACGCATGGCCAAGAAATGGTGGGGCATGGCGCAGCAGCGCTCTGGTTTCTGCGGGATCCTAGGGCGATCACCCGGACCTGTGACCTTTAGGTTCCAGGGGGACAGGGCCCTGGGCCAGCCACCACTTTTCCACTCCCGCCACTGGTGAAGCAGAGGGTGGCTCCAGCCGCAGCCGTCCCTGTCAGCACCCAGGAATGTGTCTCTCCTGCCTTGGGGACCCCGCTCACCCCTAGCCCACCTGGAAAGCTCCCCCGAGGCCGGGCTGCTGGGGGCGGGCACCCGCTCCTTCCTTCCCCAGGCTCCACTCAGAATAAAAGCTGGGGCCCTGGCTGGGGACTTGTGCCCTGGCCCCAAGCCACTGCCAGCCATTTGCATCACAAATGAGACTCAGGCTGTTGGGTTCCAGCCAGCCGGCCTGGTGCTGCCCTCAGTGACTTAAGGACAGGAGCCAGGAGCCAGCTGCTGCCTCCGCTGCCCCCTCCCCCAGCTGCCTCACCGCACCCTCTGGGAGATCCAGCCGTCCGTCCACAGCCGCTGGCCAAGGAGGGCTCTCCAATGTCAGGGGAGCTCAGCATGTTTTCTCTTAGCTCTCAGCTGGGCCTCTTAACAGAGGAGGGATCTGAGGCTCAGGGAGGGGGATTGGTATCCCCAAGGCTGCTCAGCTGATACCCCGCAGAACGCAGACCGGAACCCATGGACTTCCACTCCAGAACCCTGCGCTGTGAGGTGCGCCACCCCTCGAGGCTCGTCTGTGCCTGTCCACCGTGCACTGCTGGGGGAGTCCGCGACCATGTCAGCTGTCAGCATGGGCCTTTCTCCCCTACACGGTCAGGGGGAGGGGGTGGCTGCTGCTCCTTCTACACCAGAGCCCCCTATGGATCTAACATCTAGCGTGCAGCAAGCACTCTGTGTTTCTGAAGCAGACAATTGGGCAAATCAGTCCACAGACTTTGTTTTCAGCCCAGGTTGTGCTTTCCCCCTGCAGGTTCTTTCCAAGGCAGAGCTGAATCGGTCTGGCCCTCAGTGGGGATGCTGGAAGGTTCTCTGAGGTTTGTCAGTGACTTACTTGCAGTGGGCTGGCTCAGGCTCCTGCCTCAGGGCCTGTGAACCTGGTGCCTAGGGAGGCCCCTGTCTCGCTCCCCTGTCTCTCCCTGGCTTGTCCCCTGGGGTTCTTCCCTACCCCAGGACCTTTGCTCATGCTGTCCTTCTGCCTGGATGTATCCCGGCAGTGGCTGCTTTTCCTCCCATAGGATAGGCTTTGTTGTCACCTCCTCAGAGGGGTCCCCTGGCTGCCCCATCTAGCTGGAACTCTCAGATAGTCTCTATCCCTTCCCTGTCTGACTCCAGAGCCCTGAGCGTGCCCTCTGGTTGTTCTTCATTTATTTTCTTGGATTGGCCTGTGTCCCTTTCTGAATGAAAGAGGGAGGCAGATGCAGACGCAGAGAAAAACAGAACATGTGTGAGAGCGACAGTGTGACTCACAGGCAGAGACACGAACAGAAACCGAAAGAAAAGCAGGAACAGAGTCGCGAAGAGAGAGCGAACCAGAGAAAGTGCCATGCGGGGGATGGGAAGGGGGACAGGGGCCCTCCTTCTGGGGTGAGAGAGATGTTCTGGGACTTGATCGTGTGACAGTTGCACAACCCTTTGCAGACTCCCAGCCACGGAATTGTGTGTGTGTAAAAGGGTGCATTTTATGGACTGTGAATTCTCTTTTAAAACACGAGAGGACATCGGATAAACCCAAATTGAAATACAACGTACACGATACGGGACTGACCCTCCTCAGACATGGCAAGGCCATGAAAGACCAGAGAGGAGCAGAGAGCCTCCCCAGGCTGCCGGAGACGGAGGCCATGATCACTAAAGCCTTGGGCATCCCTGAACAGGAAGGGGACGTGACGGGGGGGACATTGGTGAACCCCAAACAAAGTCTGTGTTAATGCTACCGCATCCACGTGGCTGTCTCGGTTCCGACAGTTGAGCTATTATGTAGGGCACTGATATTAGGAGAAGCTGGGGGACCGGGATATGCATTTTCTTTATACATTTTCTGCAAGTTTAAGTTATTTCAAAATAAAAAGCTGAAACAAAGAAGACAGAAATGACAGAATGTGGCAAGGGACAGGGGACTGCCTGTCCCGCTGGCCCAGCGGGGACCACCAGCCCAGGCCTCTGTAAAATTGAAGCCTGGACTGGGGAGAGGGGCAGGCTGTCCTGCCTGTGGTCAGTCTCCTCATTACCGCGGGAAAGGCTGCTGAAAATTCAGGGTGATTCCTCTGACTCATCTAAGGGACTCGGCCGGGGTTGGGGCAGCCTTGGGTGCTCCGCTCCACCCACCCGTGCTTGTGTCTGAGTGTGTCTGCTGTGGCGCACGCCCCCCACCCCCATCCCTGGGTACCTAGCAGCGGACTCCTACAAAGCTTTGGGGGTCCTTCTGCAGGAGCCAAAAACCACCTGATCTCGCTTTCCTGTGAAAGTGACCAAGTGGCAGCCCCATGCCAGGGTCGGGGCGGTGTCATATGAGTCCTGGCACAGGACATTCATGTCCGATTTCTGTCCCCCTTGCTGGGCTCTGGGCTCCTGGAGGGGAAACACTTGGAAATACTTGGAAATACTTGTTTCCCTGGAATACAGCCCTGGGCCAGGCATGCAGTAGGTGCTCAATGAATGCTCGTGCATTTCTGAGGCACCTTACTCACAGGATGATAGTAAAAGAATAGGTACTTTCTAATCCGGTGGCTTTGTTACAAGCTTTTGAAAGTGGTAAACTCTTAGAAAATTTAAAAGGTACGGAATGCTTCCGAAAACAATAAAACCGCCAACCCCGAATTAAACATTCTTATGATTTTTGTCACATTAGGGGCTAATCTTCTTTTCTTCAAGAAGTGAAAGGTTACAGATACAGCTCAATCCTGCTTTAACTCCCCACCCGGAGCCAGCCTCGGGGGGAGAGAGGATATGGGAACCTCAGCCTCCCACCCTGGTCTTTACCCAGATACAGATGGTGACTGTCCACTTAGGACCTTGTCCTGTGCCTGCCGCTGTGCCTTGCATGTGAGCCTCCGCGTGCTGCGTGTGCTGCTCTGACGTTGTGTCTTCCTCTCCACAGCAGGTTGAGCTTGTAGAGAGGGATCCATCCTTGTAAGGAACCCCCACCCCATCTCCTACTCCCTTCTGCCCCCTGGGGTGCATCCCCCACCCATGTCACCGGTGTGGAGGGGGCCTCGGTAGTCACGTGGGACTCAGAGGGGCCCTGCACCAGGGTTAACTTCGCTCTGCTGTCTCCATCTGGAATTTCCTAGCTTCTTTTGAGCAAGGGGCCCCACATTCTCATTTTGACTGGCCCTCGCCGATCTGACAACACGGAGCACCGACCAAACCCCATCCTGCGCCAAACCCCATCCCCGGCCAACCGGTGGTGTGGTCCTCACCACCACTGATCCTCCCCAAGACTCTCTGAAGGGCGCGGTTCCCATCAGCCCATCCTGCAGACGGGGAGACTGAGGTTCACAGAGTTCCCGACTCTGGTGCCCCTGCCTGAACCACCATGGGACAGCCCCTTGGAAGATCGAATCTGGTCCAGATCCCTTTCTCTTAAAGCAAGGTGCGGAGAGGGTGAGGCTCACTCCCATGGACATGCTCGTGGGAGGCAGAGCCTGCTCCCAGGCCACCCATCAGCCAGGAGCCGGAGGCCCCCCAGCCTGGCGGCTGAATTCATTTCACACATTTCCTCTCCCCATGGGGACGGTCTCAGTGAACAAACCCCAGGGCGTTCATCAGAGCTGCCACTTCCTCTCAGACCTGCCTTCTATAATTAGACACCAGACCTCACCATCTGAGCCCGCTGAGGAGGGCCGGGCCTGCGGCTGCTTCCGGCCCACAGGTTTCCACATTCTTCCCCAAGAGCCCCAGAAAGCCTGGGGGCAGGGGTGAGTGCAGGGGTAGGGGTGGGCTCAGGGCCCGAGGCCCATGGAAGGGACCCTCTCTGGCTTCCCTGGCAGGCTCTCCCTCTCCCTCGCAGCCATGAGGGAAGTCGGGATCCATTTCTAGAAGCCGGGAGAAGCACCCTCATCTCATTCGCTCACTCGTGGAACTCGGGGTTCCAGATTGTCTCCTGTGTGCCCGGGGCTGTATTGCCCCATGGAGCTGAGACATAAGTAAACATGTCTGTAAATGAGAAACAGAACCAGAGTGACTCCAGGAAAGGCAACGAAGTTGATAAATTGGGCAGATGGATGGAGAAGGGTCAACCCATCCTGCAGACGGGAAGACTGAGGTTCAGTGAGCTCCCAACTCCGTGACGGGCGGGGGGGGGGGCACTCCGGCAGCATGGTCGGGGGCCCCAAGGGCATGAAGGGCCTGGAATGGGACAAGAGATTGGAGGACGACCGACGGTGGAGGGGACAGCGGGTGCTGGGGTTGGGGGCGGGGCAAGCTGGAGAGAGGGGTGGCTGAGGTCCAGCAGGTCCCCGTGCTGTGGGCCACCAAGATAGGGCTGGGATCCAAAGATCGGGGAACGCCACCAGACAGCGGACACCAGCTTTGTTTTGCTGGAGTCTAGACCAGGGCTCCTCCGCTGGGGGCGGTTCTGCTCCGCAGGGACACTGGGCAGTCTGGAAGTGTCTTCGGTGTCCCAGCTAGGGTGGGAGTGGTCCTGGCATCTAGAGGGTGAAGGTCAGCGACACTGCTCACCCCCCAGCGGAGCCCAGAACGGCTTCAAGTGTCAGTGGCGGGGGGCTGGCCAAGGAGGTGGTGACCAAGGTGACCGTGGAGGAGGAGAGAGGCAGGGATATGGGGTGTACGCTCAAGGCCGAGCGGACAGGACACGGGCGACAAGCACACTGTTGAGAAGGAACGTCATAGGGAACAGCCCGCAGGGAGAGGCAGGGAGAGGCCCCAGCAGCAGGTGACAGGCAGCAGAGGCCGCCCTGGAGAGCCTAGGGGGAGACTGCGGGGAGACGGAGGCAGGTGCACAGGCAGGCGGGAAAGGATTTTGAATTTGGATGAGGAGGTAGGATAGGGCTGGGGAGCAGGCGGGGGTCACATCCTGCCTGGCTTTGTGGGCCCAGAAGAAGACTTGCCCTGGCAGCCTTTAAATGCAAAGATGTTCAGAGCACTGGACGGGGAGTCCAGACACTGGGTTTCATCTTGAATTGGTGCTAACTGGCCAAGTGACTTTGGAAAAATTACCCTGGGGGGCCCCAGTTCCGTCTCTGTCCACGCTGCCGTCCTATCCCCCCAGGGGGCTTCTGGGCAAGGTCTATGCAGTGCTCGGTATTGGGACCTAGGATGTGCGTAGGTCGGGGATGTGACTTGTCCTTCTGCTAAGTGTTTAGGAGTGACCCCCAAGAGCTGTAACCTCAAGTCTCAAGTGTGGGTGACCCCCAGAACCCAGGCAGTGGGTCTTCACCCAGCTCAGGCCTCACTGCCAGGTGGGCACGGACTGCAGGGGTGTTCCAGGGCCATCTCCAACAACAACCCCATGTGGTCACAGGGTGCCATAACAGCAGTGAAGTTGGGGGGGGAAGCAATGGCACCCCTACTGTTGAGGATGATTTTGGGGTCCTTGGATGATTCCAGGTGGTAGAGGACCCAAGAAGGGGTTCTGGGTGTCTTGCCAATATAGCACCAGGAGCCCAAGTGATCAAGGAATAGAGAGAGGCATCACCATGTCACGACTGGGTGGAGGGGGTTATTCTGACCCCATAGTTTGGAAGGAAAACTTCTCGGGACCCAGGGATTCCTGGAAGAGTGGGGCTGGGGTGCAGGATGGCAGTTGTCGGAGCTATAGGAATGGAGTCTGTTACCCTTCTGCCTCAGCAACCGGCTTGTTGCTCTAAGAATGCCGTCAATTCTTCTGGTCCCCCGTTTCTTCCTCCCCCAGCAGCGGTGCCTGCAACCCCAGTCCCAGGAAGGGATTTCCTCAAGTGGGGAGGCTCTGAAGACACTCTGGGGAAGGGAAAGCAGGGGGTGGTGTGGGTGGGGTAGAAGCTTTCACTGCCATCCCAAGCTACGACCTTTCCCCTCTCGCTTTCCTGCTCCTCAGATGCTTCCAAATGTGGACCTGACAAGGGACAGTCGCAGATGCCCCTTGAGAAACATTCAAAGGAGGCCACCAAACCATTCATCCCTGAGGAATTAATAGCCAGCTGCTACATGGAAGAATGCACAAACTTGGAGGCAAAGAAAGAAATGCAGACAAAGCCCCTCTCCATTTTGATCAAATTATGAAACAGTTATAAAGTGATAAAACCCTGTGCTGGCAGGGATGTGGAGAAAACGACACATCAGCTTCGCTGTAAACACATTCCGATCTGGAAGGTCAATCTCCGGTGCAAGGAACGAGTGCTGAGAAACCGCACAGGCCCTCTGACCCAGCGTTTTGTCCTTTGGCAACATGTCTCGGTCCTCAGGGACAAAAACATTTACAGTTGCCTTTTTTAAAAGTGCGGAGGGGTAGAAAAAACAAAGACCAAAAACCCCAGATGCCCTCGGCTAACATTTGTGGAATGCTCACTCTGTAAGAAAAGCTGAACGTGTATTTGTTCTTCAGCCCTCGGAGAGCTGTGTGTTTTCTGACCCCCGCACCGCAGAGGAGGACCTGGGAGCACATGGAGTCCGGCCCCGTCTTTGTGGTCATTCAGGTGCTCAGCGGCCAAGCTGAGGTTTGAGGGCAGGCTGCCCTGTGCGCTCCATGCGCTTCCCCCGCCCCCCACTCTGTGCAACTCAGAGAGGGAAGGCCCGACCCCACACTCCTGTTCTATAGCATGAAGGTTGACTTGTCCACCTAAGAGAAGGTGACATGTAGCTCCGTGGGCGTGTGCTGTCACCATGAGGCAATCCAAAGGATAAAAGGGCTTCTTTCTGCTTTTGCCGGGTGCTACCTGTGAGACCGCTGCCTGGCAGGCATGCCCCGGCCTGTGGTTCTGGAATGTGGGCGAGCCACCCTCCCGGAGACCTGCCGTTGGTGGTCGGTCTTGAGATAGCTAGTCCCAGCCCACAGAGCCGGCCAGCAAACGCACTGTGTGTTTGTCCCGGGAACCAAGCCAGCACCCTTCACGCTGCCTTCATGGGAGCGGAGCCCTGACCTAAAGCCTAGAACATCTCAGGGCTACCCCGGGGGCAGGAATGCTAGCGGCTGCCTGGTCAGAGGGGCTGGACGGAGGGCCGCAGCCCAGGCAACTCTGGCTTCAAGGAGATCATGACGTTTTAGAGAGGGGTCACAGGGCAGAGCTGGGAGATCCTCCGTCTCTTGAGCAGGGCACAGGAGGGGACTCAGCTTGGTGGCACTTGAGAGGCTAGTGTGAGTGTTGACGTGTCTCAGACTCTCAAGGAACCGTGGCTCCTGTTCTTGGGGCCCGGCCTCCCTGTCTCTAAAGAACGGGCCAGTGCAGATGGGTGTGTCATAAACGTGGGCCCCGCGCTGCCGTGGGGTGGGCAGGCGCCCGGGGAGGTGGCCCTTCCCTTTCAGTGGCTTTCCTGTCCTTCTCAGTTCGGCTGGAAGCTCGGCGTGTCTCAGAGGCTGGCCCGCCCTTCCGAGCCCCCTTTATGGCAGAGACAGAGAAGCCTCAGGCCCAGGGGCGGGGGCAGGCAACAGTATTATCTGTGGTTTGTCTCCACTGTGCTCATTTTCAGGGCTATCTTCTATTAGAGGCAGGTGATACTGGTTTCCCACTGACATTGTTGATAGAGAATTTCCTTTTGAAATAAACTTATATAGGTTAAAAAAAAAAATAAGAAGAGCCAATGTAAATATAAGTACAAAGCAGGTGGTCAGAGCCCTAGAGCTGGTCTCAAGTTTGGGACCTGCAGGCCATGGCCCTTCTTGGTCCCCAGCAAGATCAGCCCCAATAGTGTGGGTTTCACCAGCCTGGTCCCTCCTCGCCTCTCCTCGGTCCTCACCGTCTGGGGCCTGGGGTTTGCTCCCCACCTCCGCAGAGTGCTCTCTCCTGCACGGGGCCTGGGTCGGAAGCAAATGGTCCCAGGCTCAAATCCTCGCTTGACAGTTAGCTGCTATGTGACCTGGGGCAGCTGTCTCAGCCTCTCTGGGCTTTGGTCCTTCTCTGCACAGAGTTAACAGCCCTTTCTCCCCAGGATAGCACGAGATTTCCAGGTGGTGACGGTTGGCTCAGAGCCTGGCCTTCAGCAAACCTCCGGCTACTGCTGGCTATCCTTGCCTTCCCCTTTAATAAACGGGCTAACTGAGGTCCAGAAGAGGCTCAAGGCCCAGAGCCCCTAGATTCAAAGGCGGCCTCCGTGCCTCTGAGTCTCCCCACTGCGGAGACGAGCCCGCCCTGCTTGGCCTGTTCCCGGGCCTGCTCCCGCGTTCTGCTTCCCTGGCAGGCAGCCCCAGCCCTCCCTTTGTCCTGCTGTCGCTGGCTGTCCGGGAGCAGGTGGCGTTGCCCCGGTGCCGGTGGGAGGCTGAGGCGGGCAACACACGGGTTGCTATTTGCTTTCCTCTCCACAGCCCCTTCCTGGTCTGGGCGGACACGGGCGTGGGGCCAGGTGTGCGGGCGCGGCGGACCTGGATGTCTCCCTTCCGGTCCAAGCTACCCAAGCCCCTGAGTGGGCCACCTGCAGGGCAAGTGATGACCATCTTGTGCCTGGACGGAGGGGTTTCCCGGGAAACAGGACTTGCGGTGCTGGACAGGGCAAGTCCCAGGCACAAGAGGGCACACTGTTCCCTGCTCTGCAGGAGGCCGTGCGTGGGGCGCAGTGGGCGGGAAGGCAGGTGGAAAGGGGACGGGGTCAGCCACGCCCAAGGACATGGCGCGGCTCCCCTCTGGCCCCGTGCCTCGCGTGCCCTCGCGGGGTGGGGGGAAGGGAGGGGGGCAGTCTGCACTGGCACTGGCTTTGACATAAGGCAGAGCCGAGGGAGGAATTCCTGTCCTATCCCATATTAATGACACAGCACCTCATTTCTGCTCTCAGAGCCTCAGTTCCTCATCTGTAAAATGGGGATAAGGATTCCACTACCATCACAGGGATGCTGGAGAATCAGAAGAGAAAATGAACATACAGCACATAGCCAAGTGTAGACATCTCATACATGACAGCACATATGATTACATTAGATGTCTGCTTAAAATGCAGCATCCCGCTACTCTTGGAATAAAACCCATCCCTGCTCCTGACATGAATCTTTGAAGCTCCTGGGATTGTGACCTGTGCCTGCATCTTCTGCCCCAGCCATGTTGGCCTCCTGGCTGGCCTGGGCCTGACCATGCTTCTCCCTGCCTCAGGGCCTTTGCACATGCTATTTCCTCTGCCTGCAACACCACCTCTGTTTTTCCCAGGACTGCTTCCTTCCCAACTTTAGGCCTCAATTTAAAGATTGTCTGCACAGAGAGACCTCGGTGTGCCTTACTTGACAGGATGTTTGTTCTTTGGGGGACAAGGCATTTCTTAGCGGCTTCACTGTGGTTGCCCCAAGCCTAGGTGGATGCCTGGCCCAGAGCTGAGCTCAGGGCGCAATTGTGAACACACTTGTGAACAATGCACACTGGCCTGCTCAGGCCCCCACAGGGTTGTAGGAAGAGCCCAGAGTCCTAAATCCCTTTCCTTCTCTGATCCCTTGGCTTCCTCATCGGTCAGCAGGGACGCCAGGAAGATCCAGCTCTTTGGGGCCCGAGAGGCCTGGATGAAGTGACAAAGACGGACCTGTCCTTCCATGGCAGCCACATGCAGTAGAACCCCGAGGCCGGCAGCAACCCCCATGGTGACCTCATGGGCACCCTCTGAACCCATGTGCTTTCCTGCATCCTCAGTCCAGGGGCAACGTGCCGCGCACACTCACTGCCGCTCCAGACACAGAGGCCCCGTCGGTGTGCTCCCTGCCCAAGGCCCCCGAGGGAGGCAGCCCCGAGCCCGCTGCCCGAGCTCACCGGCCTGGCGCACCACGTGCCCTCGGCCCTCCGGGACAGTCTTCTCGTGGAGATTCCAGAACATTGTCAGAGCTGTCAAACAATTTCCCTGCCAGGATTTTACAAGAATCCAAGGCCTCGCTGCCCGATGCCAAACACCCTCTTAAGACAATACGTCCAGGGCCTGTGGGCCCGTCCAAGCACCGCTGCCTCGCCTCGGCCATATATAGGCAAAAGCTGGGGAATCCCTCTCCCATCCCCTGGGCTGCGATCCCAGGGAGGCCGCCACAGCCCGGGCGGGACCCTGGGGATCTCGCGCGCCCCAGACCGCCCACCTCCAGCCCAGGAGGCCTGGCGAGGAGGACAGGTGGGCGGGAGCAGGCGGTGGTGCCCCGGCAGCTGCAGCCCGAGTGGCAGGACCATCGCAGGCTCTGACCAAATAAGGCCTGGCCAGCGGGGCCTGGCCAGGCTCGCGGGCTGCGGCAGGCTTGTCTGCTCCCCGCTTCCTCCCACCGCACTGTCCTGCCCGCTGAGCCTGAGGCAGCGAGCAGAGCCAGTGGGCCATTCAGCACCCCCGGGAGAGGAGCCTCCGTTTGGGATCCTTGGAATGTTCTGTTTGGAACCTTCAGGAGCCCCATTTAGAACCTTGAGAGTCAAGATTCCCCGAATTCCTGCTGTGGCCACGGAGCCCCTGCTGGGCCCGAGGGAGCCCCTGCTGGCCTGCCTTCCCGCAGTGCACGTGTGTCCCTGTCCTGGCCCCTGTGGTGTTCGCTGGTTCATGGTCCCCTGTGGGTCACCAGTCACGCCTTGCAGCCCTTCCTGGTGCCTGGTCTGTGGGGGGCAGGGGGGTGGGCAGCGGCAAGGGGACCAGGAGGCTTGTCGTACTTCAGGAGCCACCGTGGAGCGTGGAGCCCCTGAGTCTTCCTGCCAAGGCTCCCTGCCAAGGCTCCTCGAAGGGGATCCTGGGCCAGGGAGGGGATGCCTCCTTTCCTGGGAGATTGGGGGAGGCGGGGGCTCTCCCTCTGTCCCAGACGCCCCCTCCCCAGCTTTGTGCAGCCATCCCTGATTTCTCAGTAGCCTGGGCGGACTGGAGAGGCACTTTACGGTCTCCCGAGCAGGAAGCCTGTGACTTGGCGTGACCAGCTGCTGCGTGTGTGAGCACGCGTGAGTGCAGGCGAACGTGTGTTAGCCTCCATGAGCCCAGCTGTGCAAGCAAGGATGTCTGCAGAAGGCTGGGCACCTGGGGCCCTAGTGTGGCCATGAGGAGGCCAGGGATAGTGACCGTTTCTCCACCGCCTCTCCGGAGGCAGATGTCTCTCCGGAGGACCTGAGCATCTCAGGGACCCAGGGCTCACCTGCTGGGCCCTCAGAACCCCTCTTCCAGGATTGGCTACAGAAATGGGGGCCCAGAAACTGTGCAGCCACTTTTCAGAGAGTAGCAAGACTTACAAGATGGCAACAGCAGAGCATTAAACCAAGCATGGGGCCCTTCCGAGCACGGGGGAACCTGCATGAGTCCTGGGGCCCTGTGCCCTCCCTCTCCCCAGCAGCTTGGGTGTGTGGCCTGGGCCGGGTCCACTGGACACTTCAGCCTAGCCGTGGCGGTCGGGTCAGCAGGAAGGGTTTATAAAGTCTCTGAAAGTGAAAGTGACCCTGTCCCCGCAGTCATGGCCAGGAGATCTGCCCCAAATAAACATGCTCTCCCTACAGCTCTCTTCAAGCCCAGAGTAAGCTTTGCTCCCACAGACCGGAGGCGAGCGTGCGCAGCTCCTGCTGCGAGCCAGCCTGGCGGGGGCTGGCCGGGACGCTGCAGACAAGGCTGTCTGTGAGCTTCTCACCCCCGGGGGGGCCAGGAGGGCCTCTGCTGGACGGGGCAGCCTGGCAGAGCTGCGGAGCCCTGGAGGGGGAGGGCACCAGACGTCCCGAGAGCCCAGAGCCTCTCCTTGGTGCGGTAAAAGGGGGCTACCCCCTGGAGGCTCCTGCAAGGGGCTTGGGGCTTGCCACCCTCGTGGCTGCCACCCTTTGATGCTGGCCCTGGGGGGACAGGGGACACCCCCACCTCTCTGGAAAGTTCTCTATGATCTCCAGAGCCCACCCACCTGCCACTTGAAGGCGCTCACTGGGAACTGGTGGCTGCTCTGTTGGAACCACAGAGATTCCACTCAGAACCTTCTGGATGGCCCTCTCAGGGTAGGGAGTGGGCTAGCTCGTTCACCAGCGTCTCTCAGAGCCTGGCAAGACATTGGCACAGAAGGGAAGAGCCATCAGCTTCCTGTGGGGGTGGAGGAAAGTGGAACGTTTCTCAGCCAAGAGCGTAGAACCAGGAGTTGGTGTTCGACGCCCTCCCCTGAGGCTGGGATCATACCCGACGTGGCTTCTGCTCCTTCCACGTTTCATTTAATGGAAAGCTTCTCGTGCACTTGCCTATTTTTTGATGTAGGATGAGCCGTGCGCCCGGTGGCTCTCTTGCCTTCTGCGATTTCTTTCTTTAAAGTGGAGAGAGAAGTAATAGGCTCCCGGAGACAATCGACCCAGAGCTTCTGGGCAGACTTCTGTGCTCTAAAGTAAACTTGTCTTTTCAATTAATGAATCAACAAAGATTTATTTGGCACCAACGGCATGCCACGGCCAGCACTAGATACCAAGAAATTGGATGACAAATGAGCTGAGGAAAATCCTGCACGAGGGCAGCTAGGTTGGTCTCCTGTGTAATTTACAGAGGCAGAGTCCAAAGCTCAGAGAGGTTGTGTGTTAGCTAAGGCCACACAGCGTGTGCATGATGGTCTCTGGATGGCAAGCATGTTGAGCTGGAGAAATCAGCTAGGAGAGGCAGGAAAATAGGCAGTCATCGGTGTTTAGGACTCAGGTTTTGGTGCCAGAGAAACTCTGTTCAAACCCTGACTCTGGGATCATTCATCCACCCAAGCCTGGGTTCCCTCACCCTCCTAGGGTTGTGCTTTGCTACATGCTAAGGCTAACCTACCTCTTAGAGTCTCAGTTGTTCATCTGTAATACGGGAATGATACGAAACCTGCTCATTCCTTTGGTCCCTCAACAAACATTTATTGAGCACCTACTATGTGCCACACAGCGTTCTAGGCGCTGGGATACAGCCGTGAAGCCAACAGCCCCCAGGGCTTGTTTCGAGAGTTAACAGAGGTAGGAGGGTGACAGTGTGCCTGCCCAGGCTCCCTCTGTGAGCCGGATGTGGGGCAAGTCCCAGCAGTGGGGTCAGGCTGCAGGTGGAATTCAGCAAGACAGGCCCCGGTTCTGAACCTGCCGGGGAGCCAGGCCAGGGGTCCAAGGGGAGCAGGGAGAGGACGGGGGGCCAGAAGGAGGGCACGGATGAGGGAGAGGAAGAGAGGCGGGGTCGCCGGCACTGCCACCCTTCTCTAGGGAGGAATGGCAGCTGCTGGACACTGGCTCATTGGCCCGTCCCTGTGCTCAGCTCCGCACCCGCACATCCTGTGGGCCCTGACCACTGCCCCTGAGGTGCGGGCCTCATGGGGCCAAGGCAGCTGAGGCTCAGCTTTCGAGGACGGAGCCTGGGTGGCCTCCCTCCACAGCCTGATCTTTTATTTATGAAAGTGATGACACAGGGAGAGAGAAGCAGAAGGGAAGGGAGGTACTTGACAAGAAGGCCAGCTTACATCCTTGCTCTGGAGTACTCTCTGGGCCCTGCCTCGACTTCCCCGAGGAGAGGGCCCGGCTCCCTATCTAAGTCTCCTGGAGGAGTTTGCTCCCAGGACTCAGGCTCTGCCCAGCCCACAGGCAGGTTTTGGGCTGGCCCAGGACTCCCGGGCGCGGCAGGTGTTCATCTCCCCAGAACATGGTGCCCCACCTTGGGGTTCATTCTCCGTAGCGGGGAACCTGGCCTCTCTGGGAGCCCACAGAGGCTATTTTTAGAGCTTACAGCTGGTTTTTATCATAGCGGCTGATATGTACGTGTAGAAACCCTGGGCTCGTTCTGCCAACACTCGGAACTGACTTCGGAAATGAGCAGGGTTGGTGTTGATCAAATGGGAGCTCGGGGGAAACCACAGGCTGACGCAAGTGCCCCATCCCTGCTGGATTCTGGGGAAAGAAGGAGGGAAAAGAGCCAGACCCAGCCAGGAGGTCTCAAGGTGGGTGAGAGCGGGGATTAGATATCTTCCAAAGAAGGTGTACATGACATTTCGGAAGCCAGAGTGGGATTTTTAGCAGCTTTGAGCTTTGTTGCTTATTCTCCTTCTGGGAGGTAGCTGAATATAGGGGTCGAGAGCACGGGTTGTGGAGTCCAATGAGCCTGGCTTCGTATGATTATAAGTGTATCATCTAGCTGTTGCTGTGTGATAAATGACCCTTAAACTTAGTTGCTTAAAACAACACGATTTGGGAACTCAGCAACTTAGTTTAACCATCCCCTGGATGGTCCTCAGGTCTGAGTTGGGATCCTTCATGTGTTTGTGGTCAGTTGCTGGGTCAGCCGGAGGCGCTGTTTCTGGGGAGCAGCTGGCTATCATCCAGGTGATGGAGACAACTGGGTAGCGTGTTCTCTGACAGTCTTGTTCTCTTGATGGAGACAGGAGTCAAAGACAGAGAGAGACAGAGAGAGAAAGAGAGAGAGAGAGAGCAGAAGCATGTAAGGCTGTGTGAGCCTAAGCTAAGGTATGGTAAAAAGTCATTTCCAGCAATTCTGGGATCCAAAGCAAATCACAAGACCAACCCAGATTCTAAATATTTTATTTATTTATTTGACAGACAGAGGTCACAAGCAGGCAGAGAGGCAGGCAGAGAAAGAGGGGGAAGCAGGCTCCCCGCCGAGCAGAGAGCCCGATGCAGGGCTCGATCCCAGGACCCTGGGATCATGACCCAACCCCAAGGCAGTGGCCTTAACCCACTGAGTCACCCAGGCACCCTAACACTACCCTTTAAAAAAAATTTATTTGAGAGAGAGAATAAAAGTGGGGAGAGGGGCAGGAGGAGAGGGAGAGAGAATCTGAGGCAGGCTCCCCACTGAGCACGGATCCTGACATGGGTGTTGACCCCAGGACCCTGAGATCATGAGCTAAGCTAAAACCAGGAGTCAGTTGCTCAACCAACTGAGCCACTCACGCGCCCCTAAACTTTGATGGCTGCATCCGCAAAGTCATTTGCAAAGTGTTTTATATACAGAGAGGGATAGAGAATTAAAGTCTTCAAAACTCAGTATATCACACTGAGTCTTATGTAGCTCCCTGAGCCTCAGTTTTGTCATTTGTAAAGTGAACAACATGGCTGTTGCGTGAACTAAATGAGATGATGCTTGTGAAGTCATTAGCGGGGTGCCCAGTACAGAGTAAGTGCCCAGAGCTGGGGCTGCCAAAATCTCTTCAAGGGAAGGATTGCTCCTTGCCCCTCCCCTACCATCTCTGTAAAACTTGCCTTGAGGGTGAGCTGCCTTCTGGAAGAACACTCCTAAATGAGAGCCTATAGTTGCAAGAAACCCACTAGGGCCAGGAGCCTTTTGTTAAGTATTTCTTCCACTGTCCCAGTTTGGCTGGACTGATGTTGATTAAACATAGGGACTTACTAGCCACTGTCTGTCTGTCCTCCAACCATGTAAGTATCTTCACTCCTCTATTCAACAACACCAGGTACATTTATGCACACTCCTATTCATGTGTGTGCATTCACGTACACACTCACCTGCACATCCACAGGTGCACATACACACACACACACACACACACACTCACAGCACACATGCCTGTTTATGTGCAGACACACCTGGCATTTCACACATTTACATAGACACACCCTCCTGCACACTCACACTCACACTCTCATGTGTACATTTGCATGCATGCATTCTGTAACACAACCACACGCTCTGAAACACACATGTGCACACACATGTGCACATTCACACTCACAAAGCTCTCCTGGTGTGAGTTTCTCAGCCTCAGGTTATGGCCCTGCAGACAGAGAAGCTGGGCCCGTCCAAGGCCAGGGCCAGGAGACTCATTTCCACCCAGCTCAGCTACCAGGCTCTGAACCTGAGCACGTTCCTCTCCAGTTCTGGGCCTCCATCTCCTAACAGTGACACCCAGCATTTGTTGAGCATGCCTGACACATTCTTTTTTTTTTTTTTTAACTTCTTTTTTTTTTTTAATTTAAAATTTTTTTATTTTTTATTTTTTATAAACATATAATATATTTTTATCCCCAGGGGTACAGGTCTGTGAATCGCCCGGTTTACCCACTTCACAGCACTCACCAAAGCACATACCCTCCCCAATGTCCATAATCCCACCCCCCTTCTCCAAACCCCCCTCCCCTCAGGAACCCTCAGTTTGTTTTGTGAGTTTAAGAGTCACTTATGGTTTGTCTCCCTCCTAGTCCCATCTTGTTTCATTTATTCTTCTCCTACCCACTTAACCCCCCATGTTGCATCTCCACTTCCTCATATCAGGGAGATCATATGACAGTTGTCTTTCTCCCCTTGACTTATTTCGCTAAGCATGATACGCTCTAGTTCCATCCACGTTGTCGCAAATGGCAAGATTTCATTTCTTTTGATGGCTGCATAGTATTCCATTGTGTATATATACCACATCTTCTTTATCCATTCATCTGTTGATGGACATCTAGGTTCTTTCCATAGTTTGGCTATTGTGGACATTGCTGCTATAAACATTCGGGTGCACGTGCCCCTTCAGATCACTATGTTTGTATCTTTAGGGTAAATACCCAGTAGTGCTATTGCTGGGTCAAAGGGCAGTTCTATTTCCAACATTTTGAGGAACCTCCATGTTGTTTTCCAGAGAGGTTGCACCAGCTTGCATTCCCACCAACGGTGTAGGAGGGTTCCCCTTTCTTGCCTGACACATTCTTAACTAAAACTCACAGCAGCCTGACAGGTGGGGAAACTGGGATGCAGAGAGGGGAACAGCATGCCAAAGTCACCCAGGCTTGCTGCGCTTTGAGCGCAGGTCTGGTCGGACTGCAGACCCCATTCTTTCGGATACTTTGCTACACGGCTCCCGGGCCCTCTTCATCACAATCAGGGGACACTGTTACAGTCCCGTCTCACGGGTGAGGAATCTGGGGCTCCAGCCACACTGGGCTTCAGTCCCTTCCTCCCTTTCTTGTACCAGGTCCCCTCTGACCTCAGGGCCCTTGCACCTCTGCCTCTTCCCTTCGCTGGGTCGATGTTTGCTCATCCTGTGTGTCTCACCTCAAACTCCACTTCTCTGGGAAGCCTCCTTCTCCGACCCCTAAACCGGACGACACTATATGCATTTCCTACTACCACGTTCTACATGTGTCAGAGGTGCAGGGTCTCCCCCATCTCTGTGCTGGGTTTCACAAAGCCAAGTGCAAGATGCTGGCCAGTTGCACTCCCCTCTGGAGGCTCAAGGAGCCCCTGTTTCCTGCTGGTCTGGGTTGCTGGCAGGAGTCGGTGCCATGATTCGTGGCCCCTTCCTCCATCCTCAGGCCAGCCACATCAAGGAGGTCCTCAATCTGCTGTCTTTCTGCTTCTCTTTTTTAGTTTTCTCTTCCACTTCTTTTTCCTTGAGGCATAATTGACATAAACATTAAGTATGTGTTATCCTCCACTTTGAAGGATCTTTGTGGTTCCATCAGACCCATCTAGACAATCCAGGATAATGTCTTCACCTCTAGGTCAGCTGTTGAGATAAATAAGTCCATCCTGGGGATGGAAGGTACAGCGTGGTGATCGTAGTCAATAATACTGTATTGCATATGGCTAAGTTGCTAAGGGAGTAGACTTTAGAGTTCTCAGCACCCCAAGAAAAAAAAGAAAAATTTTTGTGACAATATATAGCAAGGGACATTAACTAGACTATTGTGGTGATCACATTGCTGTGGACACAAACATCAAATCATCGTGGCACACACCTGAAGCTAACGTAATGTTACGTGTTCACTATCCCTCCATAAATAAATGTATAAATAAATAATTTTAATAATTAAATGTATTTAAAATAACGAAGATTTCCTCAATGTAAACTGAAATGTAAAATAAAATAAGGAGTAGAAATTTAAAATTCAAAAAAAGACATACACCGTCTTTGACTTGTTCCCTTAGAAGTGGATTGTTCTAATTTGCCTACATGTTCCCACTCCACTCTGTAATCCCCAATGCCTTTCTGTATCCTGTTGTCTGCCTAAGTGACCCCACAGCCTGAAAGCTTATCGATGCATATGAAATTGTAACATATATCAATTGTAGATAGTGCTTCAAATTAAGGAAAACGAATCTAGTGGATATGTGAAAAAAAAAAAAAAAAAAAGTCAGCCTTTCAGTGACCTTCGCTCCATCCGCAGCCCTGAGTCCTTATGCCACATAATCTAGGGTGTTCACAGGTTCTGGGGATTGGGGCATGGACGAATTTGAGACATCATTGTTCGGCCTTCCACCCTTACCTTATTGATATTTTCCATCAAGTGCATGTGTCAAATTTGTTATTGATATTCATTTGTGAGATTCTCTGTTTTCTGCCTCTGTCCCTCCGGAGACCATCAGTTCCACGACTGGTAGCAGGAGGAACTGAGCACAAATCCCCTGAGCAGACAGTGAGACCAGGATTCAAATCTGCACATTTAAGTAGTAATTTCTCCCCAAAGGAGACTGGATACTCATTTTCTCCTGTGCCCCTATCATGGCTGCTGGGTCCAGTTGCACACGTTATGCACTGCACAATTCCAGGGCTCTGGTCACACCTCAGACTGTGTGATCTTCGCAGTGGGGTGGGGTCCAGCCTTCAAGCCTGTGGGCCGTGGCTCTGCTTCTGAACCTGGAGCTTGTGTTCTCAACCTCAGCTGCCCTTGGAGTCATCCAAAGGGCTTCTAAAATCCTGATGCCTGGGTCATACCGCAGACCAATTGCCTTAGAATCGCTGGAGTGGGCCCAGACATCTTTATTTTTGTAGGTTCCCCAAGTGACTCTAGGTAGGAGCTCCCTCTGGCAGGGTCAGAGAGAGAGTGACGAAACATGGAGGGAGGGGGTGGAACCGAGGCCCGGCAGCTACGATGACATGTGTGCCTTCCCGTCCCACAGGCCCTCTGTTTCCCCACCCTGTGTGGCTCTGACCCAGCTTGGGGTTCTTGTGGTCGATGAGCTGGCCTGATTTATGACCAGCCAGCCCTTGGCTGTCAGTGAACATGGGCCTCTCTTGTCTACCCGCCCTGCTCCATCGAGGGCGGGGGTCAGCCCTTCTGGGTGGCAGGTTGGCTGCAGAGACAGGTGGGGACGGCTAGGGGGCCCGTCAGAGAGACAACGGCGTCCCTTGGGGAGCATGTCCTTGTGTCCATGCTTGGGAGCTCCTTGAAGGTTGCCTGATCCTGGGTTGAGCTTGGCCTCAGTCAATGTGCTGGCGTGTCAACTGGGAATTTTCCCTCCGCGTGTGCTGAGCACAGCTTCCACGGGCCTGGCAGCTCGCTCGGGGCCGGTGACGAAATGCGCCGGAGGCCCGGCCTGGGAGCAGGGGTGAGATAAGGCAACAGGGCCTGTCTGGGGCAATGTGCTGTCGACACCGTGTTTCCAGGACACTTCTGCTCTGCCCTGCACTGGGGGACCCAGCTCGAGGGAGGACGGGAGGAGGGGCACGGAGGAGCCTGGGGTGGGAGCCAGCCAGAGATGGGATGTATATTTCACCATTTGTGAGCAATGCGCACGCTCCTCCCTCTGGCCCCCTGGGAGGCCGTGGCTCTTGGCCAAGCCCCACTCCTGGACGGTGAGGTCCCTGCTTGGACACGAGCCTGGCGATGGGCGTGGCAGGTGTTTGCGTTCCCCAGGGTCATCCAGCCAGAGTGCCCAGGGCCCATCAGGCCTGAGCCCCCTTCCCCAATTTGTCTTCACCGAAGAGCTGCCTTTGCGTGATCTCTTGGCTGGGAGCTGGGCATTCTGTGTCCTTGGTGTCTTCCAGAGCGAAGCTGGTGGTGGGAATGGAGAGACTCAGGGGCTGCTCGGGACAGGAAAAGGGGGGCCCTGGGACTTCTTCCGGGCAAGTCCCCCAAAAGGAGCAACATGGCAAAACACTCCCTCCACTACCAACATAGCCCCTCTACCCATGGCCGTGGGACATTGTCGTACTAATGGTCTGTCACGTTCCCTGTTCTGGCCTGGCCGTGCCCCAGATCAGGCCAATCACGTGCCACAACTTGCACCCAAGAAGGGGGAAGGGGAGGGAAGCAAGACCACCCTTCTCCGTAGCACGGCACATTTGCTTCTGTGCTAACACCTGCTTACTGGACACTGGCTGGGGCCATTCCCAGCCTGCACGTGTATGTGTTCATTTAATCCTCAGGCAGCCTCGGGAGCCAGGTAAACTCTTGCTGTACCCATTTTGTAGATAAGAAGACCGAGGCATGGAGAGGTCAGAAAATAGGCCCAGACCACACAGACCGGGGGGCCGCTCTGGCCCTGGGATGCCGGCCTCCCTTTGCCAGGGGACTCTGTGGAGAAGGCCGCCGAGCCTCCTGTTCACATGTGCTGTGAGAGGGGGGGCCACGGCCCCGGCCACAGGGGTCATGGGGAGCGTCTCAGCTGCTCAAGAGGAAGCGGAACTTTGGAAACCGCAGTCTTATCTGCTCCCCACAAGAGCTGCAACTTGGCAGCGCTCGCGGGCAATTAAGTTGGTGGTTCGTCATTGACTTCCTTATGCGTTCATTCACTCACTCTCTCGTTTGTTCGGCTGGTGCTAGCGAGGCGTCCTCACCGGCCAGTTCCCGGGGCCCGGGGCCCAGACAGGGCAAGGCTCTTCTCCGGAGTTCCAGATCCAAAGGGGAGCTGGCCCTGAGTCAGCAAGCACGGGATGCGGGACTATGAGCACGGGTGACGGGGCGGGGGTGACGGGACAGGAGCCTGCCTGAAACGGGAGGTCAGGCAAGGCCCCTGGGGAGGGGACATTTGAGCAGAGACCTGAGTGAGGAGAGAGAGTGAGCCAGGCAGAGGAGAGGTGTGTGCATTTCCAATGCTGCACATTTCTTCTTTCTCTTTCCCCTCCTCCCCTCCCCTCCCCTCCCCTCCCCTCCCCTCCCATGCCCTTCCCTTCCTCCCTTTCTTCCTCCCTCCGTCTCTCTCCCTTCCTCCCCCCGTCCCTCTCTTCCTTCCTTTTTAGAGCATCTTAAGCAGGTTCCACGCCCCATAAGGAGTCCCACACAAGGCTCCATCTCACCACCCTGAGATCATGACCTGAGCCGAAACCAAGAGTCGGATGCTTAACCGACTGAGCCATCCAGGGACCCCCAATGCCGCAAATTCCCACAAACTCAGTGGCTTACACAACACCCATTTATTATCTCAGGGTAATAAGGGAGTGGGTCAGGAGTCAGCACGTTGTAGCTGGGTTCTCCGCTTAGGGTCAGTCATGGCTACAGACAAGTTGTGGGTTGAGTTGTGTTCTCATCTGGAGTCTTAAGTGAGGAAAGAACCACCTCCAAGCTCCCTTAAGTTGTTGGCAGTTCAGGAACGAGACCCCATTGTCCCACTCGTTGTGGGCTAGGGATGGCTCTCAGCTTCTAGAGGCTGCTCATAGGTCTGACCAGGCGACTGCCCTCATTAGGCTCTCTCACACTTTCAGTGCCTACTTTCAGAAAGGCCTGGTTCCTTTGAAGAGCTCACCTGATTTGATCAGACCAATCCAGGATAATCTCCTTTTTGGTGAACTCCAAGTCAACGAATCAGTAACTTACTCATGGGACTGACCTTTAGTCATAGTCACAGTCCTGCCCACATTCAGGGGATGGGAATTCTGCAGGGACCCTGTAACTGGGACCAGGATTCCCCCTGCTATAAGGGATGTAACCTCTTCTGTGCCACAGGAAAGCACAAGACCTCTCTTTGGAAGGACTCCTGGCCAAGGAGCCTTAGAAAGAAAAACCAGCATGAAGCACGGGCTGCTTTCCAAAACCTTCCTTTGGCCAGCTTTAGCAATTTCTCCAAGTCCTGGGCAACTGTGCTGGAGAGCTGAGTGTGGGTTCTGTACATGTGCAGCTGTATCCTTCACAACAGAGGGAGACAGTACATTGCTCAGGGCTCTTTCTGGCAGGAGTGACACAAAACTTGACTCAACTGCCGTAAGAAAGACAATGTTTTTTTGTTTTTTATTTTTTAAAGATTTTATTCATTTATTTGACAGACAGAGATCACAAGTAGGCAGAAAGAAAGGCAGGCAGAGAGAAAAGGGGGAAGCAGGCTCCCCACTGAGCAGAAAGCCTGATGCGGGGCTTGTCCCAGGACCCTGGGACCATGACCTAAGCCGAAGGCAGAGGTTTTAATCTACTGAGCCACCTAGGTACCCCAGAAAGACAATGTTTATGTGGCTGAAATGATCTGGTCTAGCTTCAGGCACGGCTGGATCCAGGGGCTCAAATGCTGTCATCGGGACTTGATTTCTCTCTATCTCTGGCTCTGTCTTCCTCTCCCATCGGCCCCGGACAGCTCAAAGTTTACATCTTCCCACTTTCCCTTTCCAGTAGAAAGTCCGGTTCTTTCTTCCCAACGCTTTCATAGAATTAACTCAGATCATATCAATTTGAGTCACGTTCTTCTCCCTGAACTAGTGGCTGAGGCCTAGAGGATGGAATAAACTGATCAGTCAGGCCTGGGCCTTGTGGCCACCCTTGGATTCTTGGAGCAGGGCTTTTGCTGCCCAAGACACAGGGATTCAAGTGCGATGGGGTCCTGAAGAACTTTCTGAGTACTCTTTCCAGAAGATGTGGGAATGCGTCCTGCGGGTTAGGAAGCAGGAGGTGAGAGTGGTGTCGAAGGTGACAACTGTCTTTGCATTTGGTGAGACAAACGGAGAGGCACAAACACCTCCCCATCCCACCCCACCCGGGGCCAGGAAATCAATGCAGGGAACGTCTACAGCCTGAGGAGATGCGTGCTCCAGCGCAGGAGGAGGAGATGGGGGGAAGAGCCCAGGGCAGAAGGAGGTGCAGCTGTTCCTGGGAGGGCGACGCCGCCCCTGACTGGGAAGGGGAGAGTGGCAGGCAAATTTCTTGAAGTGCAGGGGTGAGGGGTAGACAGCAGGAGCTCTGGGGAGGGGGAACATCTTCCTGGGGCATCTGGTAAGGCCTTGCCCGTCTTGGGGTGTTCTAGCTCCAGCCAAGTTCCCCAGCTCCGGCCCAGCCAAAGGCTGCAGATCTGCCCCTATAAGGGGCAGTTCGGGCTCCAGTACTGAGCACGTCAAGGCAATGAAGGTGGTCTGGCCAGCCAGCTCCTGGAATGTTCCACCTGGGGTGAGACCCTGCCTTTGCATGACCCCGGCACAGTGGCATGGGACGAGCAGCAGAATTTGTAGGGCCCAATGCGGAATGAAAATGGAGGCCTGTTTTCAGAAATAATGAAGAACTTCCAGATGCTGACAAGCAGACCATGAACCAAGGACAGGCCCTTCTGCACACACACATGGGACCCCGTGGGGAAGCCCACCTTCGAAGCCCACCAGTGGTGGGGGAGGGAGCCCAGGACTTCCTTCCAAAAATCAAATGTCATTTGGCTTAGAAGAAGAATTGGGTCAAATGATGCCCCCTGCCCCCACTGTTGCGTCCTTGTCACCCCAGGCAAGCCCCCTGGACCCCTGCCTTCTCTGGGCTGCCGTAAGAAGAGACTGATTCCGCTTATGCATGCTGGGAGGAGCGAGAAGGCAGAAGAAAATGAACATGACTTGAATCTGGGCTAAATCTGGCTTTTGCCATTGACCCCTGCGTGAGCCCAGAGAGGAGGCCCCTCTCTGACCCTCAGGCTCCTCCTCTAGCGACTGGTGGTAGTATGTTGCGGAACTGTTGCCAGGTGAGTGGAGCTCGTGTGGAACAGCGCTGGTCACCGTGTCTGTAGGGAGAACTTACACATGGCCTGGCTCATGCGTGGCTGGGGTTGCTGTCTGTCTGTGGTCACCCCAGAATCTGGGCACCCCGAGAGCAGGGCCTGGTCTCAGTCTGTGGCCACCGCTACTGGCGGGGAGGAGTTAATCCCCTGCCCTGCATTCCCGTGCTCCTCCTGTCAACCTGGCCTTGCCACCCACAGGCCCTTGCCTGCCCCTCTGGTGATACCCCTGCCAAAATCCTCTGTTTATTTATCTATTTATTTTTAAAGAGCTTGTTATCATTATTTTTTACAGTAATCTCTGCATGCACCACGGGGCTTGAGCCTACAACTCTGAGCTCAAGAGCCGCGCTGCTCCACCCACGGAGCCAGCCAGGCACCCCCAGGCACCCCCAGAATCCCTTTGCTTCCTTTCCTTCCCTTCCCTTGTGTGCCCCTTGTGTGCTCCTGGCTCCAGGAGGCATCAAGGCCTCAGCAGGAGCCTTCCCCAGTGTGCCTCCCCCAGTGTGTAGGCCCCAGGCCTGTCCCCTTGGCTGCCATTGGCCGGAGGTCTCCTAGGGCTGTTCTGGGAAGGCCCCCCCACGCTACAGGGTTCTACCTGATGCCGGGCTCCCCCCGCAGTGTGCCCAAGGGTTGTATAGACGGCTCGGAGGGCCTGCCTGCCCCTGCCTGGAATGGGGGAGGGGGTGATGGTGTCCCTCTGTACGAGCTGATTTTCTTCCTGGACCACAGGAACGAGAGAAGTGCCATGGCTGGTACCATGACAGGTGTCTGGCGGCCTGCTGGCTGCCGACGCCGAGGGCCACAATCTTTTGTAGCTGTCTGCTGACAGTCTGAATTTTCCCAGAGCCTCCTCCCCTCTTCCCTCTGCCCCTCTTGATAATGGTGTGGGCCACACCGACCGCCGACCCATTTGCACTTTGACCGATGGGGAGCCACCAGGCGGGCCAGACGGGCCCGGCTGGCAGGGGAGGGTAAAGGCCTCTGTTCGCAGTGGTCTCTAGATTTCACTCTCAAGGCAGAGAGGCCCCTAGGCAAGGCTGGCTTCCCGGGCCTGTGACCTGGTCAGCTCCTCAGGGCCCCGAACTCTGAGGGCCCCCATCTTGGTTTAATGCTCTGAGGTCACTGTCTTGAAATTCTCAGAACGTTTCAAATAAGTGTCCCGAATTTTCATTTGTCACCAGGCCCTGCCCTTGGATTTTGGAGCGGCTGGGGGCCCTGCGGTGGCCCCGACCATGGGGAGAGCACTTGTGTCCACATTCAGGAAGGATTGTGTCCTCCTGTGTGGTATCCCCTTGACGTGGCTCCCTCACTTGGGTGCAGAGCCCCTCGGGCACTGTCTGGGTATCCGGCCACATCCCATTTTGATCCTCCTGCTTTTTTGTCCATTTTTGACCTTTCTGGCATTCATTGAGTCTGAGCCAGGGCTTGCTGCCCTGTTCTACGGTACCGTCTTGCTTTGTCTCGGGAGACCCTCCTGAGTTCCATTTTACAGATGGGGAAGTCGAGGCTGGGATGTGGGTGCAGCAGCTTGCAGAGACTACGGGCTGTGGGTGGCTAAAACAGTCCTACATCCAGTCTGCGGAGCTCCAGACCCCACAAAGGGCAGGGGTTGGGGGAGAGAAGAGCGTGTCCCGCGTCTACACCCTCTCTTGAGCTGCCTCCCTGCTCCAGGGCATACTCTGTGCCGGAGGTGGTATAAGTGCCCCCCAAATGGCTGCAACCTTGGGGACGGGTGGTCAGCTGCCCATGGGGCTGCAGGATAGCCCTGTGTGGGGCCAGCCCGGACCTCTGCATCCGTGCATCTTCTCCTGGCCTTGCCCGGCCTGGCAGAGTGGCCTCCCCAGAGACTCGAGGGACTGGCCATGCCAGGGTTCCCAGGCTGCGTTCTAAGGGAGCTTTTTAAAGCCGTTTTCCTGGGCCGGAAAGAAGAAAATGCCAATTAAGTGCCTGGCTGAAGCGTGAGACCCGGATGTCCTTGAGCCACGTCACCGTGCCTCCTGGCCTGGCTGTCCCTGCTCTCAGCGTGGGTTCCGGAGTCACAATGGGCCTGGGGTCTTCTCGCTGGAGTCCCTTACAAGGGGAGAGTGTCCAAGCTGACTTCTTAGGCTCTAAGTGCCCACCGGGGCCCCAGAAGCGCCTTACAAGGCACGTTCTGACCCAGCAGGCTAGGGCAGCTGGAGGCATTTCTAGCCAGTCCCCAGGTGACGCTGATGTGGCTGGTCTGTGCAGACAGGGACAGGGAGAGGGGGCATGTGCCCTAGTGGAGGAGAAGCTTTAGGAGGTGGTGTGACTGGTGAGGGCTTTGCCATCAGGTTTAGCCCGAATCCCAGCTCCATCCCTGTTGGCTGTGATTCAGGCTAGCGACAGTGAGACAAGGCGAGGGGGCAGCGGGCCTAGCGCCAGGTGGAAGCTCAGACCGTGTGGGCTTTATGTTCTCTGAAGTGAGACCAAGTGGGACCTTTCTGGAGACAGCCCATTATGCTTCGGGGCTCCTCCAAAAGGATGGGTCATCTGGCATTGGAAGAGCCTTTTTTTTTTTTCTTGAAGATTTTATTTATTTGACGGACAGAGATCACAAGTAGGCAGAGAGGCAGGCAGAGAGAGAGGAGGGGAGGCAGGCTCCCTGTTGAGCAGAGAGCCCGATGCGGGGCTCGATCCCAGGACCCTGGGATCATGACCTGAGCCAAAGGCAGAGGCTTTAACCCACTGAGCCACCCAGGTGCCCCGGAAGAGCCTTTTAAAAGAACTCCCGGGGGCGCCTGGGTGGTTTTATTTGGGTAAGCCTCTGCCTTCAGCCCAGGTCATGATCTTAGTGTCCTGGGATCGAGTCCCAAGTCTGGATCCCAGCTCAGCAGGGAGCCGGCTTCTCCCTCTCCCTCTGTCCCTCTCCCTACTTGCGCTGTCTCTCTCTCAAATAAATAAAAAACTTAAAAAAAAAAAAAAAAGTGAAAGAAATCCCCGAAGGCAAAGGAAAGCCACACATCACATTTTAGCTCCTGGGGAGTGGATTTGGGGCAGAAGGGCTGAAAAGGAGTTAGAATTTTGGCTTTGTACAATTCTGTATATACAAGCTCCCTGGGACTCCCTGTGCACTTCAAGGGTGCCCTTGAACTTGGAATCAAAGTTGCAAAGAAGGTACGGAGGGTTCTCATATAGCCCTCCGTCAGTTTGAACTTCCCGTACTGTTACCATCCTACCCGACACTGGTACAGGGTACAGTTGTCCCAGCCGAGAGCCTGATACTGGCACATTATGATCCGCTAAAGTCTACACTTTGTTTAGAATTCACCAGTATTCCCCCTCCCTTCCCTGCTCCAGGGCCGGTCCGGGACGCTGGGACTCGTTCAGGATTCCTTGTTTCTCTGGGACGTGACACTTTCTCCAGTATTCGTTGCTTTGGGTGATCCGGGCATCCTGGGGAGCAGGACTTTTGTGAAACTCCCTCCAGCCCGGGTCTGCCTGGTGTGTTCTCATGGTTGGACCAGGGCTATGGGGTTTTGCAAAAGGGCGGCAGAGACAGAATGGTCTTGTCACATTCTGTCAGGCCGACGTGATACCTCAGCGGCGTTGTTTTTACTCTTAAGCAATTCTGGAAAGACAACAGGCCTGTGTGTTAGCTGCAGGAGAGAAATCTGTTGAGGTAGATGGACGTATATGTCAGCCCGAAGTGTGGGAGGTGTGGGACACCCTCCTCCCCGCCTCCCTTGCCACACGATTTTTGAGGAACTTTCTCTGACAT
The DNA here is from genome assembly GCF_030435805.1 of Mustela lutreola. Taxonomy (NCBI): domain Eukaryota; kingdom Metazoa; phylum Chordata; class Mammalia; order Carnivora; family Mustelidae; genus Mustela; species Mustela lutreola. The sequence goes on along the minus strand of NC_081298.1, from coordinate 5,197,847 downwards.
CTGCAATCTGACTTGGCCAATTTCCTTGCTGAAATCAGACCTCAGCACAGCAGCGGAGCCCCTGGCAGCCTGACTTCCTGGAGGCCGCCCCTCCCCCCGGGCTCTTGGGAAAGGGACCGGGTTCAGGTTGAGGAGGACAGGAAGCTGCTGGGTGGAGGTGTGTCATCCCAGGGAAACAACATCTTCAGATTCCAAGCGGGCCTCTGTCCTGGGTCTCCCCTCAGGCAGCTCTCACAGACAGAGAAACCGGATGGGGCAGGAGGATGTTAAGCATCTTTTGAGAGGAATTGGGCCAAAAATGAGTCCCCTGGGGGGAGAGGCCAGTGGGAAAGAAGAAGGCGTTTATAATCGAATGGAACAGAGCCGGGCATCAGTGCCCTCGGCTGTGTATTAGCTGGTGACCAACGGGCAGGTTACCCACCTCTCTGAGCCTCAACTTACTCACCCATAATGGAGGCTAATAATGGTGCTCTGTACTTTCAGTTTGATTTTCTGCATCCAGGCCACCCAGTGAGTCGCTGCCTGTCCCCAGGCCCAGACCAGCCTCCAAAATGGCACATGGGGTTGGTGGCCAAGGAAGTGGTGCTGGGCGAGTCCCTCTCTGCTCGCTCAGGTCTGGCATCTGGGGAGGTGGCTGCTGGTGTGGTGACTGTTCTCTGCAGCTCTCCGCGGGGACCGGGACGTCCCCCTCCCACCGGCGTGGCGAGAGGGCAGCTGAGCTGCTGCTGGGCCCTCCACCGGCCCCTCCAGCCAGGCCTCCCCACTCCCGGGCTGCCCCCGGCGCACTGTCTGCACCTGTCTGCCCCCAGAGCTCCTTCCTCCAAGCCTCGTCCTGCAGGGGCCCCTTCACTTGAGTGTCATGGATTTTCTCAGCCCATCCCTACCCTCCAGACCCACCTGCAGAGTCACCAGCAACAGTCCCCCTGCCTGTCCCAGGCTTTCCCAGCATCTCCTTGGCCTCAGCGCCATGGATCTGAACATGACCCTGCCTTCCAGTTGACAGTGACTGTTATTTTTCAGCCTTCTCAAGAGCTTCTGTGTATATAATCTCATTTAATTCCCACAAGACCCCTGCCAGCAGGAGGCGTGAACACCACTGGCCCCATTTTGCAGTGGGGGAAGATTGAGGCTCCCAGAGCTCAGGCTGCTGCCCACAGCCTCAGAGCCAGGAGGATACAGCAGTGGGCTGTAGATGCAGGACAGTGTCGCTTCTGGGTGTGCATTTTTTCCACGTGCCTGACGGAGACCTCCTGCAGCCCTTCCCACAGGACTGGGAATAGAGCGAGGCCGGGAGGCAGTCCCTCAGGCACAGGAAGCGCCTCAAGATAAATACTATTCGAATGCAACTTAAAAAAAAAATCAAAATGCAAAAAAAACTCCGGAAAAAAAAAAAAAAGCCAAAAAACCAAGCTCCCCTTCCCGGCCAACGATATACAAAAACAGAAGACAGTAAACAAAGTCAGGTTAGAGCTGTGTCCTGGCCCAGACCCGCCACCTCAGAGCCTGCCCTCTGAGTGGGCCCTGGGAGTTGGGCGCTGGGTGAGGCTTAGAAGCCAGCCCTGGCGTGAGATGCCCCCATCAACGGCGACTAGTAAGTGCTGGGGGGTCCTGCTCCATCCCTCCCCGACATCAGCCCACCCCATTCATCTTCATAACAACCCAGAGGCCCTCAACCAGCAGTCGAGCCCCCACCCCCACGCTTGGTGGTGTTTGGGGATGCTCCTTGGATGCGGCAGCTGGGAGGGGCATGTGCCTGGCGTCTGGGGGTCGAGGCCAGGAAGGCCGCTACACCCCGACCGATGCGGGACAGCCCCACAGCTGAGCGTCATCTGGCCCAAAGGACTGTTGGCGAGACCCAGAACCGTGCTCTGCAGGCCAGTTGCTATCATCTGTTTTGCAGAGAAGGAAACCAAGGCTTCAGGGGAGGGTTCTGAAGCCGCCCCCGTGTGGTATGTGGGGGCTGTGAGAGCCCCCGTGAGGGTTACAGTCACAAACCAGCAGTTCATTCATCCAGTTGACTGACATTTTTACCAAAGTTCTCCTCTGAGTAAGTGCCGGGATGTGGGGCACACAGCAGGCATCCAATAACACATCCTCATCACAACAGAGGCACCTAATAGCTGTGGGCCCCTGGGGACCTTTCATGGCCGTTATCCGTTGGGCTCTGATGATGCTGGCTGTCAGCCCCATTTTATGTTTTTCTCGGGAGGCTGCAAGGTCCCGTTGGCAGCTGCGGGCTTTTGTTTACCTGCTCCCTGCCCGCAAGTCCCAGGTCTCCGTGCAGAGCCGGGCACCCCAGCACGGCCCATCTGGGGAACGGAGGTGCTGTTTGCCAACCTCTGCCCAGAGGTTGCAGGATAGGACGGAGGGAGCCAGTTCTGGGGACACGGGGGGGGGGGGGGCGGGGACACGGTCCCGCTCACACGCCTCGTGGGTCTGGCAGTATTCCGGACATACTTAGGCTCAAAAGTGGTTCCTTGTTTACCTGAAATTCAAATTTAACTGGGTGTCCTGCGTCTTAGCGCTATTTCCTGGCCCAGCCTCCCCTCCTCACCCTCCTCCCTGCTTTGTTAGTTCATGTAAACTTTTTATTGATAAGGCGTGAAAACAGGGTGCAAATCCCAGCTGACAGGTGCGTGAGACTTCCCAAATACACGCCATGGCTAACCACTGTCTTTATTCCCAGCCCAACGCATTAACTTTCCTGCCCTGGAGACATCTCTGGGTGGGAGTCCACAGTATGCTCTCGTGGCCTGTACTGAGCTGCGTCCCTGTGGCTCGGTGTCTCCTCTGCTCTCAGTAATCTAGAATATCCTATTGTGATCAGGCACCCTTTGCTTCCCCATCCCCTGTCGGTGGGCATTTCCAGTCTGAGGGTCTTGTAAATGAAGCTGCAAAGACTATTCTAACATAATCCTGCTTCACATCTTACCCTCGCACTTGACAGACACCGGTTCCTGCGAGGGGCACGGCGCAGTTCTGTGAGTCCATCTCCGCGCTGCGAGCCCAGGCTGGTCTGCTCCCTCTGGCGACCCAGCCCCCGCCACACGGCCTGCACAAAGCCAGTGCTCAGTATGCATTTGGGGGATGAAAGAAAGACACGCTCTCCCTGGAGCGCTCAGTTCAGGGCATCTGGCAAGGATGAACTCTGGGACACAGCCCTCGATTTGCATGCATTTTGACTGAGGACTCGGGCAACTGCCGTGCAAATGTTTAGGGAAATGTCTCCCTTAGGCCCCTGGAGAGGACCAGATTGAGTGGGCGTGGGGCGGGAAACCGCCTTCCTCCCTGTGGCTGCCTGCCCACTGGGCTCCACCTGTTGGGGTGTCCAGTGTATAGCCCTCCAGGGCTGCCTGCCTTCCCCCACCCTGCAGTCACCGGTGGGAACATTCTTGGGCTTCTGAATGCCTCCAGCCCCACCCCACTGTGTCCATGCGGGGCTGGATGATAAAGCGTAATAAAGGATTCCAGTCCCAGCACCGCACTGGTCTTGGCCCCTCAGACCTGTGCCATTACAGTCCCGTAAAAATAGCCGGCCTGTGGCTATTTTGGGTCATGGGAAGCCTCGGGGAGACACCGTGTTCTGAGGAGGACCGGGAGGAACCCAGAGCAGCCAACTAGGAGGGGAGATGGGAGTCCACAGGCAAAGTTAGCACAGATGGTGTTTTCTAGCAAACAGGAATCTTCCTAAAAACTACAAATTAGTGGCCGGTGTGTAAGAATAACGGGCCATGTTCACATGAAAACGCAGTCTCTCTTTTTGCTGCCCATCTGGGTCGCCTGCCCGACCTGGAAGGTGTTTGAATTGTGGCCCTGGGCGGGCTGGATCCCGTGGGGGGCCCCGTGGTTGTTGGGGGGCTTACGTGCAGGAACGTGGTCACACGCCAGCGGGGTGGCAGAGGGCAGTGGGGCCTCCAGTGTGTAAAATGGCGAGGCTCCTTCCGAAGGCACGGCTGAGTTCTCTTCTGTTTCTGTGCCTCTCTCTTCAGATGGACTTTCTCTCTCAAGTCTTTTTCTCCATGGAAGTAATGTTAGAATGTTTTCTTGGAAAGTGGGGAAACATATTCAGTCCAGCCTCTTCTCCCTGCCTGCCGCGTGTGTGCTATCCCCCCCAGCCCCCGGCATCATACCTACACCACCGCCCTCTGCCTGGCCCGGTCCAGCAGACCTCTTGATTCTTTCACTGGGGTCTGTTCCTGCCATCAGACGTAAGCTCTGCCAAGGGCCAGATCTCAGCCTGGTTTGGCCCTAGCACTTAGAGCCCTGCACACAGTAGGAGCTCCATAAATGCTTGCAGATGCAGTCAACACGGTTCATAAATGGGGTGCTTCTTTCTCCTGGGTTTCCCATCCTCGGAATCCCCGGAATGAGGAGCAGAAAGGACCTGAAATCACTGGGAAAGCCGCCAGAACGGGCCTCCTGGGGTGTCAGGGGCCCACGCCTAGGCTCTAACCCCAGGGGTCTGTGATTAGGACAGAATAGAGCTATGGGGTCTGGAATCTGCCCCTCACTGGTCTGAGAAGCCCACACCAGTCACTGTTGGAAGCTTCCAGAAGCTTCCAGCCAGCCTTCAGGTGTCTGCAGCCGGAAATGGACGCTCAGGCAGCAAAGGCTTGTTCGAGCCACAGGCATTCGGTGAATGGGTCCGCAAGGCTCACATTTGCCTCTTTTCTCCCTCTGAGAGGGACGGCTGGGGAGGGAGGTCTGCTGCGAGGAGTGCTGGCAGCTGCCCGAGCTCTGACTGCGGGTTTAGGTGGCTGGGGTCCCTGGGGGGCTGTAGCAACCCTCAACCGGGCCCCACCCCGGAGGTTCTGGCGCGACTGGTCTGGACACCAGGACTTTTCGAAGTTCCCTCAGGAGTTCTCACGCACACCCAGCTTCGAGAGTGAGTCAGCGTGTTAACGCATCTTTGCCAACAGGGGTAATATTAACCACCCTTTATCGGGCACCTTCTGCATAATGGATTTTTTTGTTGTTGTTTTGTTTTGTTTCTTTTTTCCTTTCTTTTTTTTTAAGTTTTTTTTTTTTTTTTTTAAGATTTTATTTATTTGTCAGAGAGAGAGAGCACAAGCAGGCACAGTGGCAGGCAGAGGCAGAGAGAGAAGCAGGCTCCCTGCTGAACAAGGAGCCGGATGTGGGACTCGATCCCAGGATCCTGGGATTGTGACCTGAGCCGAAGGCAGCGGCTTAACCAACCAACTGAGCCACCCAGGCGTCCCTGTTTTGTTTCATTTTGGGGGTTTTCTTTTTATTTTTTTATTTTGGGGGTTTTCTTTGTGTGTGTATATTTTGTTTTGTTTGTTTTTGTTTTTTCGCAAATGGTATGAACTGCACTCCTGCGGGGTCAGGCAGGCCACGTGATGGAAGCAGCGGACCAGGTGACAAGCACCAGGGAGCAGCGGGGCCTGCGGGAGCTGAGGCTCAGGGCAGTCCCTGCCATCATCCTAGCGAGCAGGCCCAGGGTGCGGGATCTACCCTTAGGTCAAGAGAAATAGGACCTGTGCATGTTCGCGTGAAAGGGGCCGGTTTACCAACGTCAGCCGCTGACTCAGAGGAAGGAAGGTGAGGAGAGCTGCTCTGGCCCGTGGTCGGACAAAGCCAGCAGGTGGCCGGTTTGGTGCCTTTGCTTCTTGTTCACACCAGTCTCCGTGGGAGTCAGACACGAGGAAACACTCAGACAAGTGGTTTTCCCAAGGTTGCTGTGGGAGCAGAATAAGGCCCCCCGAGACATGTCCCCCTCCGAGTCCCTGTAACACGTGAGGTGTCGCCTTCCACGGCAGGAGAATGAAGGTCACAGATGGCAGTAGGATTGCTAATCAGCCGACTTCTGAATGGGACATTATTCTGGATTATCCAGACGAGCCCAGAGTCATCACAAGGGTCTTTTGAACGTGGAAGAGAGGGGCAGGAGGGCCAGTGTCGGTGTGAGAAAGCGAAGACGGGCCTTTCCTCGCTTTGGAGATGGGAGAAGAGGCCGCTAGAGGCCAGGGAAGGCAAGGAAACAGATTTTTCCCCAGAGCCTCCGTCCGGGAGGAGCGCAGCCCTCCCGACACCTTGACTGCCGCTCAGGGAGACCCACTCCAGATGTCTGGCCTCCAGAACCATAAGGGGACAATTGTGTGTTGTGTTAAGACACGGACGTTGTGGTGCCTCGTACAGCAGCCGAAGGAAACCCACAAGGTTGCCGAGCTAAGTTAGCGATGGTGATACGTTCCCAATGCTGGCGGCCTGACTCCTGGAAGGGAAAACATGGCCTCGCAGCCTGGATTCTCTGGGCCAACCCTGATTTCAGTATCTGTCTCGGCCTACGAGAGCGAGTTACGGACAACAGAGCTCTGTGCCTATGGGACAAGGGACTTCCTTACTGAATTTGTTTTTCCTCAGTAGCTGTCAAGCCCTCATGTGGCAAGGACCTTTGTGACCTCTGACATCCTTTCTCTGCATAGTAACAGACCCCCGAGTGTGAGCAGGGGCTGCCCAGGATATACCCTACATTTCTCAGCCTGCCTGGGGCTGTGGGGTTAGTTATGGTCATGTGACTGGCACAGGCCAATGGGAAACACTCTTAAGGGCAGGGGTGCACCAAGCTGAACCATCCTGGACCCTGCAGACAGAGCATCACCTCAGGAAAGTGACCCAACAGCCTCCTCCCCAGGATGGGAATTGAGAAGGATCGGCAATAGTCATGGAGGACATAAAAGGGCTTTCCTAAAAAGTTGTCTGGGAAGTATCTTGTCTTTATCTCCTAGAAAACCTGCTAATTTCTCCCCTTTATTGCTTAACTTAGCTTTGGCTAGGGAGGTTTCACAAAGTTTTTGGGGTCTTAGCCTTTTTCAACTTGTGACTCTGCCATCCTCATGCTCCAAAATTGTTGCTTGAGCTCCAGCCATCAAACCTCCTTTCCATCCGGGAGGAAGGAAGACAGAAGGGGGTCCTCTGCTCCTTTTAAGAACACTTTCCACACCGCTGTGTCCCACGGCCAACACCTCAATGCAAGGAAAATGTATCTTTATCCTGGGTGGTCCTGTGACCAGCTAAAATTGTAAATGGAACGAGAGAGGAACACAGATTCTGGGGACAACCCACACTTTCTGCTGTGTTCTGCCAAATCCTATCTGTTCAGAAGGACCATCTGACGGCAGGTGGGAGCTGGACCAAACAGTGTTGCTCCATTTAAGGTGATTGGCTGTGTGGCCTCCGATGAGCTCCTTGGCCCTTCTGGGCTGCTCTTGCTCACCTTCAAAATAACTGAAGTGGAATGACATGGTCTTTAGTATGTATCTTAGCAGCTTCCTCTCCTAGGAATCTAAGGATTGTCTCCTTTTCCGACATAGAGAATGTCGCAATAGACAAAGAAAACGAGTGCACAGCACGCATGGTGTGTCTCTGGTGTCCGGCCGAGCAGCCCTCCTGTCCTGAGGGGCCCAGGGAAGCAGCCTTCCTCGCTCCTGTACCACCTCTTCCCCTGGCCGCCCCCGCCTGGCCCACACTCCGATGCAGGTTTTGGACCAGGCGACTACCAAGTTCCCAGCACAGCCCGCACCAATGCCAGCCCCACCGGCCGATCAAGAGTTTAACTGAAATAAAACAAGAACTGGGTCTGGTTCCTCCTGCTACTAATGTAACAAAGGGCCATCCGCTTGGGGGCTTGATCTCTTACAGATCCAGAGCTCAGGAGTCCCACACGGGCCTCGAGGGGCTGCGTTCCTTCCGGAGGCTCTGGGGGAGAGTCCGTTTCCTGCTCATCTGGGTTTCGGCAGAACCCAGCGCCCGGCGGGCGGAGGCCTGATGTCTTGGGAAGGCAGCAGTCTACTTCCCACAGAAACCAAGTCCTGGGTGCCTGTGAGGTAATGGACGGCTTCGTTTCCAGAAACTGAGTTGTCAGGTAGCCATTGGGTTTAGCGGGCGGCGCTCGGTCTGAATGAAGCGGGTCAGAGGGAGCTCAGGGGTGAGCAGGGGCCGCGGTGTCTCTTTCCTCCCCGCCTCTGCGCTTTCCTGGACGGGCCCTTGTCACTCTGGCCTCGGGAATTCCCTGCCTCCCTGCCACAGCTCGCCAAGGCCAGCCCCCTTTCCTGGAACACACGTCCCCGTCCGATGACACCTCCTGAAACGTTGAGCCCAAGGCAGAGAGGCTCTCTTGTCCCCACCCTCGGCCCGGCTCTCCCAGAGGACAGCTCTGCCTCTGAGGCCAAGGACTAAGTGGCCAAGGGCGGTCGTTTCGTTGAGGCCCGGATCAGCATCCAGCTCCGGCAGTGGGTGGGGGAGGCAGGTCTTGGGGGCTCCGGCACCTGGGCTCTGCAGTCACACGGCCTGGGTTCAAATCCTAGGTCCACCTGGGAGCTGGGGAGCCTGCAGCATGTTTCTTGACTTTTCTGTGCCTTGCTTTCCTCACTTGTAAGAGATGAATAATGATGGCATTTCCCTCAAGGGATGGTTGATTAAATGAGATAATCAGCACCAGGTGCTTGCAGTGGGGAGAGCCTGGAACGTTCGCCACGGGCTGGTCATCCCACGGGGATTACTGTCATGGGAGCAGCACACATTCCCCACTCGCGCTCCAGCTGTGGGTTCGGTGGGCATCCCGGATCAGCCAAGGTTTTGTCTGCGCATCATGTGTGTAGGGGGCACAGGGTGTTTGGGGTGGAGACAGGGAGCTGGCACAGGTTTCCCCCTGGTTTGTACTCCCTGCAAAGAAAAGTTCTAAGAAGATCGAAGTAGCTTTCATGTCTTCACTGACACCCCTATTGTTAACAGGCTAAGAGGACTGGACCTCAGTTTCTTTGTCTGTCTAATGGGAATAATAGAGCCAGCCTCTTTACCTGGGGTTCTGTTTCTTTTTTGGCTGTGACCTTGGATCTCACCCTGCTCAGCACCGGAGGCATCTAGGCACCACTCTGGCCAAATTTCTAAGGCTGTTTCTAAAGGGCAGATGCTGTCTAGGGCTATCCCATGGGGTTCTCCAAGTCCCTTGCAGAAAGGGCGGGCTTACCCTCAGTCTATATGGACAGTAATGATAATAGGAGATACTCACTTAACACTTCCTAGGTACCAGGGTCTGTGCCAAGCGCAATCAAGAATCCAAGGGGTGGCCTGTCTTACAGAGAGGGAACAAGCCTGGCGTCCCTTACAAGCGGGAGGAGGTGGCCGGAACCCGAGACCCGGCTGGTCTTACTCAGCCTGCGCTCTTTCTTCTGTCACCTGATGAAACAGTAATTCCAGATTTTTAATTTCCCATAAAGCACCCATCTTCTTCCTCGATGCCTTGCTGAGCACATTTGGATGTGGGGAGAGAAGGGGGAAAAGCCACTGCCTCCAGGCTGGGGCTCGGTGACTCTGATGGATGTCCTTGCGAGGCCATGGCGCGTTGCGAAGGGAAACATCGGTTGTAAAAGATGAACGTTGTGCCCGCCTAGATTAGACTTAGAAAGCCCCACGCTGGGAGTTGTACTACTTACAAATATTGCTTATTATTAGGTTCTTTTTACCATTTGGTAAGGAATTTCAATTCCCCATCAAGGAAATGACTTTCTATTAGTTTAAAAGAAAAGCCTTGGATTTCCACGTCTTTCTAAATAAAGTCTCAGGGAGAGAAAAGGAACCTGTGGACATCGCAGGGGAATTTTGATGTGTGTTTGTAAAATTCCAAGGTGTGTGCACATGAGAACAAACACGGGGATATGGATATTAGCTTAAACTTGCTGGGAGCATGCTACTTCTTAACTCACTTTGAAAAATCCAGCACATTAAAAAAAAAAAAAAATCTTTACCATGACGCTACGTATATGGAAAACACTATTACTTGCTAGAAGCAATAATCATTGTCATTATTAGTAAGGACATATTGAGCATTTACTACGTAGCAGGAACTGCCAGAATGTTTTATAGGGTGCATGATATGTTCCTCCTCGTGGATGTTACTCTAGGAGGCTGGCTCTATTATTCCCATTTGACAGACAAAGAAACTGAGGTCCAGTCCTCTTAGCATGTTAACAATAGGGGTGTCAGTGAAGACATGAAAGCTACTTCGATCCACCTCTTTAATGCACCTGAATTGCCCTGTTGCCCTGTTCCCGTCCCTGACTCCACTCACCTACCTCCTATCACCCTTAAAGGTTGAGAAACTTTGCCCAGCATCACCCCCCTGCCCTCGAGTCTAGGCTGGAGGACGCCCTCTCCCTCCCACCTCTGTAGCTCGGAGACGCCCACCACAGGCCTGTCCACATGCATCCTTCTCCTCGAGCAGGGGGGCTCTCCGGGGCAGGGACAGAGTCCCTAAGCCTTTGGTTTAGGAGATGACTCGTCTCTTTTCAGGACCGCTGCTCTGAGCCTCTTCTCTCCGGCACCTGCACCTGCACCAAAAGGGACAACAGAGGGAGGGAGTCACGTTATGGCAACTCATTAAGTGAGTTCATACTGTGGAGTAGGGAGCCCCTCCTGGTTCAGAATAAATGCTCAAAAATGTCAATAGCGTTATTTATTATCATGCTACATATTGCTGTCTACATATAATTACTATTTCTGACGGGTGATGTTGGTTTTCCATTTACTGCCTTGTTGTGAGGTTTTATTTAAAAATAAATGTATTTGATTCTTTTTTTTTTTTCCTTTTAAAGATCTTATTTATTTATCTGACAGGCAAAGATCACAAGTAGGCAGAGAGGCAGGGAGAGAGAGAGGGGGAAACAGGCTCCTTGCTCAGCAGGGAGCCCGATGCCGATGCCAGGCTTGATCCCAGGACCCTGGGATCATGATCTGAGCCTAAGGCTGAGGCTTTAACCCACTGAGCCACCCAGGCGCCCCAGTGTATTTGATTTCTTTTTTTTTTTTTTTAAAGATTTTATTTATTTATTTGATAGAGAGAGATCACAAGTAGGCAGAGAGGCAGGCAGAGAGAGAGAGAGGAGGAAGCAGACTCCCTGCTGAGCAGAGAGCCCAATGCGGGACTCGATCCCAGGACCCTGAGATCATGACCTGAGCCGAAGGCAGCGGCTTAACCCACTGAGCCACCCAGGCACCCTGTATTTGATTTCTTAAAAGCGAATTAAAAAGGAGTATATGTCAGGGAAGTGGTATCCGGGTCTGGTCCAAGGTCCGCAGTCCTATTGAAGGATGGGGTAACCAGACCCCAGGGGAAAGGAACTCAGGGTGGGGCAACTTTTGTAATGGTCGCCTGGAGACCAGCTCCTTGTGGCCTGGGGCACCGCTTCCTGTGGGCGTGCTAAGGGTCCTAGGAGGAGATGAAACCGAGCTGTCCTGAGTCCTGGGTGCCCTGCCACCCAGGGCAGCCTCTACCCCAGACCGGACTGGTATTTTTAGCACACAGGCACCCTGCGCAGCCTCCTACACTCTGACCAAATTTAGAAATCTCCAGAGGTCTTTGCACTTCTCCGCCCTCGGTAGGAGCAATGAATGAAAAGGCCTCCAGATGCCAGTCTGGCTAGAGCCGGCGTTTGCTGGGTTCGCTCTCTCTGCGGACTGGTCGGGAAGCCCAAGATTTGTCTGGCGGGGAGAGAAAGCAAGCTGCATCACGGGTGTGGTCTGGGGCAACTTCCGCAAAAGCACAACAACCCCCCACGTGCGAGCGTGTCTGGGCTGCAGAGCCAGGAGAGGGGTGTGGGGGGCGGGGGGCGCCCCTGCCCAAGCTGCTAACAGCGGGATTGCGGGGGGGTGGGGGGGGTGGGGAGGGTTGGGGGTGGCGCTGGAGGCTGGGGACATGAGGAACCCTGTGGGCTCTTATCAGCGGTTTATATTTACCGTTTCCTTTGTTAAAACAAGTCTGTGTTGCTTCTGAAATTTGAAAACCTTGAGCACCAAAGGTCTAACAACATCCCGAGACTGAAAAGCCTCAAACTGAACGTTTCTAAGGAATTTCCTTGAACAAGGGCTGCCAAGACCGCGAGTAGCAGACCCTCACTGTTTCTGACAACCACCCTCCTCCACCCTAATCACCCCGAGGTTCCCGGGGGCTCCTGCTGCAGGCTCGGGTCTTGGGGTGCTAACCCCACCCCCAGCCACGAGGGAGGGGCGTGGCCACGGCTGGCCAATCAGAGCCCGGCATGTCCCTGGCTCTCCAGGGCTCTAGCAGGGAAGTGACTGTTAACATTGCTGGAATCCCGAAACCCAAAACCCTTTGCTGAAGAGTTACTGAGGAACCTCCTGTCCCACGAACCCATTCATTCCGCGCTGGGGGAGCTTGTCTGACGCTTGTCCGAGTCAGGACTGGTCTCTGGGAGCAAAGGTCTGATCGCTGAACGGTCAGGAGTGTTGCATGCCGGTGGTTAAACATGGCCAATATCAAAATTAAATGACATAAGTTTATAAGTAAACGAATTATATTAAAACCAAAGGTAGTAAATACCCAGAATGAATCACTCCCCGGCGTAATTCACCACACTTGACTATTATCTATGCCCTTGGGGCGATTTACCTCTGTTGCCTCTCTGCAGTGGAAATGCCCCACTGGTGTGTGCCTGGGAGACTCTTCCCAACTCCACACCCAGGGAGCCCGCCGGTAGCTTGGAATCTGCCGCGGATGGAGTCCTTACCCTACAGGATCTGGGAAACCCACCAGCAGGGTTCTCCCACCCAAAGCCGTTGCTAAACACCAGCAGAGAGGGGGCTGGATAACACATGCAGGGACCCGTCTGTTCTTCAGGAACCCCAAAGAATGGGAAGGCAAGTGAGCAAGCATCTTCAGGACCAGAACCACCCTTTATGTCATTTAGTTTTCCCAGCATCTCCGTGAGACGCTCCGTTTACGCGTGTTGATTGACTTGAGGAAATGAGCATCCAAGAAGTCAGGGGCTTTGCCTGAGGTCGCCTGGGGTGGGGTGAGGATGTGGGCTCAGCTGCTGATCCTGAGCCTCACCAGGAGTTAGTTCTTTTTTGAGCAGTGCTCTCTGACCCCTGCTGACTCAAAGGCCCTGCGGGAGGCTGGGCCAAAATGCCCTGGGGCCCCGCAAGGAAGGTGAGGCGGCTCCTCCCAGTGGCCCTAATGTTCAAGGCCTCTGTTTTGAGCATTCATTTCTTGGCAGCTTGCAACTCTGCAAGGTGATCTCAGCAAGTGCACGGGCACAGCGTTTGATAACACGGAGTCCCAAGTTGAGGGGGGCGTGGCTTTTTAAAATACACGCCGCTGAAACCAAAAGGACAAACAGACAAAGCCACAATTCTAGTTGAAGACCTCAGCACTCTCCACTGTAAGCTACTGAAAGAACAAAAAGACAGAAAACCAGTAGGGATACAAAAGACCCGGACAGCACTAACAGCTTGACCTAACTGGCATTTTAGAACATTCCACCCAACAGCAGGACACACATTTTTCTCAAGTGCACACTGAACGTACACCAAGGTAGACCTTTCTGGACAATAAAACAAATCCTAACCGACTGAAGAGAAATGACAGTAGATGAAGTGTTCTCTGATCATAATGTAATAAATCTGGAAATCACTAACAGGAAGGTATCTGGGAAATGAAATTTAAACATACTTCTAAGTAACCCAAGGACCCAAGTGGGAATCTCAAGGGAAAGTAGAAAATATTTTGAACTGACTAAAAATAAAACACAACATATCGAGATTTATAAAATGCAAATAGAGCAGTACTGAGAGGGAATTTTATAACATTGAGTGCTTACATTAGAAAATAAAAAATGGTTTCAAATGAATTACCCAAGCTTCTACTTTAAGAAACTAGAAAAAGTGACCAAGTTCATCAGAAGGCGAGAAGGGATAAAGATAAGAACTGAAATCAATGGACTTAACACCAGGAAAATTAGAGAGGAAATTAATGAAACGAAAAGCTAGTTCTTTGGAAAGATGAACAAAATGGATAAGCCTCCAGCCGGAATGGTCTGCGGCAGAAAGAAAGAAGACAGAATTAGCAGCGTTAAGAAGGAAGGAATTGCTGTAGGCTCTCCAGACACGACAAAGATAATAAAGGAATATCACAAGCAACTTTATTCCCTAGAATTTGACAGCTGAGATGAAATGGGCAGAGGCCTGAAAGGCGTCAACTACCCAAGCCTGCTCAGGCAAGAATATGCAGCCATAAAAAAGAATGACATCTTGCCGTTTGTGACGGTATGGATGGATCTAGGGAATGTAAGGCTAAGCAAAATAAGCCAGACAGAGAAAGATAAATATCATGTGATTTTACTCGTCTGTGGAATTTAGGGGGAAAAAAATGAATAAAGCAAAAAAGAGACAAACCAAAACACCAGACTCTTCAATAATTACAGAGAACAAACTGGTGGTTGCCAGAGGGGAGGTGGATGGGGGGATGGGTAGGAATAAAGAAAGGAAAGAAAGAATATGGAATAATCCCATAGTTATCAAAGAAATGAAATTCACAGTTACAACTTTCTAATAAAGAAAAGTCCAGGTCAGGTGCCTTCACTAGTAAATACTACCAGTCAGGGAGGAAATAATCTGAATTCTACACAAACTCTTCTAGAAAACAGGCTAGTGTTACCCTAATGCCAAAGATACTGCAAGAAAACTGTAGACTAATATTGCTTGTGAACATAAATGAAAAAACTGCTCAATAAAATATTATCAAATCAACTCTGGCAAAATATAAAAAAGAATACATCATGACCAAGTGAGGTTTATCCTGAAATGCAAGGCTGTTTCAACATTAGAAAATCAGCCAATGTAACCCGTCATATCAGCAGATATAGACAAAACATATAATCATCTTAATTGATGCAGAAAAAGCATTTAACAAAATGCAACATTCATTCATGATGAGTTATCAGCAAACTGGTAATGGAAAGAAGTGGCCTCAACCCAATAAAGAGCATTTACAAAAAACTTATAGCTAACATAATGCTTAACGGCAAAAAGTTCAATGTTCTTCCCCTAAATTGGGAGCAAGGCAAAGATGTCTGTTCTCAGCACTTCTATTCAGCGTCATACTAGAGGTCCTAGACAGTGTAATATGGCAGGAAAATAAAAACAGAGACAGATTGGAGAGGGAGAAATAGAATTGTCTCTATTTGCAGATGGCATGATTATCTACACACAAAACATAGAGGAATCTGCAAACAAACTAGTAGAACTTACCATAAGTGAGTTTAGCAAGATTACAGGATACAAGGTCAATATGCAAAACTCAACTGCATGTTTCTGTACTGGCAATGAACAATAAGAAATCAAAATTTCAGAAACAGTACAATTTACAATAGTACCAAAAAACAAACCAAACCAAAAAACCATGAAAAAAATCGACATAAATCCAACATCTGTTCAAGATCTACATGCTGAAAACTACAAACAATGATGAAAGAAACCAAAGACCTAACTAAATGGAGAGATATACTATGTTCATGGATTGAAAAACTACATTGTTAAATGCTGAACTCTTTCTAAAAGGATCTGTGAATGTATAGCGCCGCACAGTCTCAGCAACATTTTCTTGCACAAATCAACAAGTGTATTTGTCAGTTTATAGGGAGAGGCAAAAGTTGTTGGATAACCAAGACAATTTAGGAAAAGAAGAAGAGTGTTGTTAGGACTCACATTTTCTGTTTTGCTTCTTACTCTAAAGTTATAGTAATCAAGGCAGCCTGGAACTGATGAAAGAAGGCTGGATCGGTGGCAAAGAACAGAGTCCAAAAATAGAGCCCCACATGTGTGTCCAATCTGCTTTTGACACAGCTTCCAGGGGAATTCAATGGACAAAGGATAGTTTTTTCCAGCAAGGCGCACTGGAACAATTGGTCATCCTCAGTGAAAAAAGGAACCTTGATCCACACCTTGCAAACTTGACTCCAAATGGATCACAGACTTGATGGCAAAGCATAAAATTTTAAGACTTCTAGAAATAGACCTATGGAAAATATCCTATGACCTTGAGTTATACAGAGATTATCTGTGCCCCTAACAGGAGGATTCATCAAAGATTGGATAAATTTGACTTCATGAAAACTTGTAAAAAATCTGCTCTTTTGACAACACCATTAAGAGAAGGAAAAGGCAAGACATGGACCCGTGAGAAAATATGTGCAAAACATATGTCTGATAAAGAACTTGTGTCCAAAGTCCATAAATAACCCTCCAACAACCCAATTTTAAAAAGGAGCTTAAAGATCTGACCATTTTACCAAAGAAGATATGCAGATGACAAAGAAGTCCATGGGAGGATTTTCAAAATCATAAGTTGTTAGTGAAATGCAAATTAAAACCATCATGAGATACCAAGGCATACCAATGAGGATGGCTAAAAACAAAACAGGGCACACCCTGACAAAACCAAGTGATGGTGAGGCCGTGGAGAAACTGGAAGCCTCATCTGCGGCAGGTGGAAGGGTGCATCCACTTCGGGAAACAGGTCGGCAGTTTCTTATGAAATTAGACATACAGCTGCCTGGAGACTCCGGATTTTCACCTCGAGAGAAATGAAAATGCGTGTTGGTGCACCAGTGTTGACGATGGCTCCATCCATAATCGTCCCAAACTAGGGACAACTCGCACGCCCTTGAGTTGTGCAAGGATAAGCCAACTGTAGAATTTTGCACTAAGGAATCTGACCCAGAAATGGAAAGGAAGGAGCTAGTGATCCAGATGAGAGCGGGGTTAAGTCTTGGAGGCGTTCTGTGGAATAAGAGAAGTGAGACCCAAACATTCCTTCTCTGCGACACACTGGTAGTGACAAGGGGGACATAAAGAGATCAGTAGTTGCCGGGAGCGGGGAATAAGGGATGGCTGGCTCCAAGCCAGACAGAGTGGCGACATGCTCTGAGTTTTGACCCTGATGGTTACATGACCATGCATTTGTCCAAACTCATAGAATTGCATACAAAGGGGGGAATTATGCTGTAATTTTTTTGAAAAAAAAATTTCTTTTGAAAAAAATAGAAAAATAACTAAAAAAAAATTTTTTTTTTCCAAAAAAAGGTAAGAAAAAGAAAAAGAAAAAAAACTTTCTTGTAAAATGGCACTAAGAAGTTTTCTGGTAACCATTTGACTTAGATAAAAAAAATCTGATTAGTTACCTAATTTGCAGCTGACCATCATTTGAAGGCCTCACCTTCCCACGACTAATTTTTGTTTTCTCATGGAAATTTTTTTAAAACAGAAAAGTATGAGCACATTACCTATCTGGACACATCCAGCGCTCCATGCTGAGATCCTCCTTCCGTCAAAATGAAAGGCAGGAATAATTTTTAAAAAAGATCTTATTGATGTATTTGAGAGAGAGAGTAGGAGAGAGAGCGGAGAGCGCCAGCAGGGAGGGGACAGGGAGGGGCAGAGGGTGAGGGACAAGGAGATTCCCCGCTGAGCGGGGAGCCCAATGCAGGGCTCGATCCCAGGACCCCGAGATCATGACCTGAGCCCAAGGCAGACGCTTTACCAACTGAGCTCGCTGGCACCCCTCAAAGTGCCTGTGATAATTTTTAAGAAGACCCAGCTCCTCTCTTTCTGGAATGGGTCTGGGTGACTCAAAGTGGAACTTCGCCTCAACACAGGACAGAACAGTTTGCCGGGTCAGACAAGTGCATTTTGCATCGGTCAGTCCATCTTGGGCGCGCTGTGCGTGATCCATGTCCGGTCAGCTGGGGAGGGTCCCTCCCGCGCCGCAGGCAGAGCCCCGATCCTCTGGCCACTTCCCTCCCTTTCCCACAAGTTACGCTCTGTCCCTGTCAAACAGCTGTCACATTCGCTCCCCGGTCACTTGAGTGTGTGATCTCAGTGCTAATGCACAGAGGAGGCCCAGCAAATTCCACAACACGAGTCTCGGGTCCCTCCCAGAGCTCTGCCTTCTTCCATTCCTTCTGGAACAAAAACCAGTTGACAGGTCACCAGAGAGATGCTGAGTCGCTCTCTCTGGGTAGAACCCCCTAGAATGAGGTGCTTAGGGCCTGGCTACTGAAAGCATCCGTTTTTCCAACATTTGTGAGAACAGGGAAGGGAGCAGCCTGGAGAGCAGCTGCCCTCGGCCCCCCTCCCATCCCCCAAGAGTCTATCTAATTCTGGGGGCCTGCAGGGGTGTGGTCCAGGAGTCTGTATTTTCCGCAAGTTCCCTAGATCATCCCAACACCCGGAGGTTTCTGAACCACGGTTGTGGAGGGCCTTGGGGGAACTGGAAACTCCCCCTAGGTTGATGGGATCAGAAGAAGCTCACGTGTGTTGTGTGGCCAGACACACACAGGGCCACGACTCCGGAGGAGACCTGCTCGCCAAGGCAGATGCAGTGACCAGGTGACCGGCACAATGACAAGCACCTATCCGAATGCCAGGCGATGCTGCTCTGAGCAGGACGCTGGCGCTCGGTGCAGGTGGCCGTGGGAGCAGTCCCTGGAAGACCCGGTGGGAGGGCCGCCCTCTGGCCCGTGCTGCAGGCGGGGACAGCAGCTCCTTCCCCTCCCTGCAGACTCCCTTCTCCCAGCTCCTCCAGCAAACTCTCCCGGCTGCTGGACCGGGCGGCTGGGGAACAACAGGGCTCTTCTCAGTTTCTTAAACATTAACCTGCATTTAGAGTGGGCTCTTCTGAGGGACTGGACGTCCCATCGTCAGCACCGGGATCATTCATACGGGATCGTGCGTCCACATCCTCAGGATCATCTTCTAAATTCCAGACTGATGAAGTCAACAAAGATCAAGGTCAGCCACCGTGGCCCCTGTTCTAGGGGACGTCATGGGGGGCGCGGGGGGTGTGCTGACCCTGTGGTCTCTCCAAGGTTCGTCCTGGGGGTCCGTGCTCCAGGGGTCTGTCTCACTGGTAGGTGGGACACGTGCATCCGGGAAGTCTAGTTTTCTCCACCTGCTCCCAAAGTGTCCTACTTTCAAGAACTAGTTTTAAAGGAGCTGGCTTCCGAACTCCGGGCCGGTTTAATGATGCTCCAGGGCTGGGACAGAACAAGGCTGTTCATTCCTGGATTTCCTTTAAAATCAATTTTTGAACTCCCGGCGGTAGCCGTATTTAAACCCCTCTGTACCAGCCCCAAAGCTGGGCAAGCCGCTGTAAGGCAACTTCTTTTTCCCCCGCTTATGACAAATCGTTTAACTGAGACCATAGCTGTTTTTATCAAAGGGAAAAATCCTAGAATCCCTTTTACAAGTATTTTGCCAGTATTCCCATATAATTTCAATGTTGCAAGCACCTTACACTCATTTTGGGGGGAAAAGAAGTTCTCAGGCTCTGAATTACTAGCTGAACTTCTCCCCACGAGCAAGTGCGTGTTTCCAGTTTCCTTTCCAGGTGGCCATTAAGGAACAGGCCTGCCTCGGGAAAACACAGCATTTCCTACCAATATAGCGACTGATGGCTGATTGACTTAAAGTAATGCATTGTCTAGCAACATCTTTTCTGTTATCATTGGACCGATTCCGATAGCTGAGGCCTAAGGATGTGATTATAGTAACTATCAGGGTGAGTCTTTTAATCAGCGACCTTTGGACTCATATACAAACTGTCATATTTCATTAGCAGGAAGTGACAGCTCCAAGCTGTTGCAGCTCATTGGCTTGCTCCTCTGGGGAATATTGCACGGAAAGGGCTATTTGCAGTCATCCTCCATGGTCTCCTGTGGCCAGCTTCCAGCCACGGTGGCTCAGCTAAGAGGGCTTATTTTGTTTTGTTTTACCAGTTTTTGGTCCCTGCGAGCACGGTGGTGCCCCATGTGGGACTCTCTCTGCAAATGCACAGAGGAATCAGCGTGTGTGTCTTTGGAAATCCCAAACTGTGCATGCTCTAATACAAGGATGCATGGAAACGAGGCTCTCATCACAGCCGTGCCTTGGAAATGACACAAAAGCTGCTAGAATAGCATCGTGAACTAGGCGGCCGCTTCAAGTCTGTATTTTGTCAGATACACTCGATTAAAAATCAGCTGTCACAAGGAGACGGGGTCAGGGGAGACAGTCGATTCTTTTTGAGGCTCTGACCGGACGTGTCTGACAGTGCTGCCCGTTGACGCTGGGTTGTCCTACTGAACGCATCCACACGGCTGGTCAGTAAGCTTCTTGACGGTTACCAAAAAGCATTAACACTTCTAAAAGAAAACAATATCTGGGAAAGAAGAGCTTCTTGCCATTTTCAAAGGCTGGGCACTTTGGAATCTGAACTGCTCCCGGCTCCCCAAACCTCTCAGTGGCTGACCTGGGACAGTGTGCGGCACCCGTCAGGCCTTCGTACAGCAACGCTGTTGTCAAACACTGTCGTAATCCACACACCCTTCCCCCCAAACAGAGACGTTAAATTGTGCAAGAGGTGGGCATTCCAGAACGGTTTCCTGCTGGATCGCAAAACCGTTGTAGGGCGTTCCAGAAACGCAGAGCCCAGCAAAGTGGCCTCCCGCGCGACTTTTGTAAAGGCCCCTTCTCAGCCACCTCGAGGGCACGAAATCCTCATGCTCTCCTGGAAGTCAGACCTGCTTTGGGCTCATCGTTCTGTGTGGGACAAAATCCATCAAACTAACCGCCAAGGCTTTGTTCCACCTCTGCGTTCTCACCAGTCTCCAATAGCGGAAGAGTCTGTCCCGATGCTGGAAAAGAAAGAAATGCCTGCCCTCTTGTGGGGACGACTGTCCCTGCTCCCGCTGCGGAGATCCGTGCACTCGTGGTGCCCTTAGGACCACGGGAGCTTCTCCTCCGGTCCGGGTGTCTGTCTGGTGGGAGTCTGGGCACATAACCCAGTCAAAGCCAAGCTTGCGCACTCAGCCCTGAGTAATATCTATCTCATCCGGGCGTGCTGCGTGCAAAACACTGCGAATGAGCTAGAAGGTACCATGGAAGTTTTTGGTGGTGTTCAGATACAAACTGGGCTTGTGTTTTCGATCATGTTTCTTTCTAAATGAGACAAATTTAATTGTAGTAACATACACAGTTAAAAAGAAAATGGGCTCTTTTAGCCATTTCTGTGTGCAGTCCAGGAGTGTTGAGTACATAACATTGTTTTGCAAGAAGTCTCCAGATCTCTCACTGTCTTGCAAAACGGTAACTCTATCCCCATGACACGCGGCCTCCCGGTTCCCTCGCTCCGGCCCCCCGGAACCACCGTGCAACTTTCTGTCACGATGAATTCGATGATGCTGATGCCTACGTGGGAGCGGAATCATGCGGCATCTGCCCTTGGCGTCTGGCTGATCTCACTGCACGTCGCATCCTTAAGGTTCATCCCTGTTGTAGCCGGGGCCAGAGTTTCCTTCCTTTTTAAGGCTGAATTATGTTCTCCCGTGTGGATAGCTCACATTTTATCTGCTCATCCACAGATGGACATCTGGGTTGTTTCCATCTTCCGGCTATCGTTCTGCATTGTGGGTTATTCTGCTGAGCCCACGGGGGTACAAGTCTCCCCCTGAGACCCTGCGTTCAGTTCTTATGGGTACATAACCAGATTGCGGGCTCAGATGGTAATTTCGATTTTTAATTTTTTGACGACCCCCGCTGCTCTCCGCAGTGGCTGCACCACTTTCCAGTCCCACCTACAGTGCCCAACGCTCCAAATTCTCCACCTCCTGACCAGGCAAAGGGGACATTTTTTAGACCCATCATTCACAGAAAACAAAGACAGCAATTTAAATCATTTCATTTTATTGAGTTATGCAAAACAGCTTCAAACAACAAAGATGGTGTTACAAAAAGTCACAATAGCATACAATAAACTATAGAATTTAAGCCTCATTATGTGAACTCAGTTAATTGGCTCTGATGAAAAGAATACAATGCCCTTCCAGCCGGCAGGGCCTCTACGTGTTCGGGCTGCTGGACTTTGAAGATCAGCAGATCAGCATTTTAAGAATTTGAGTTTAGTTAACCGGATGGGGGAGGTGTCCTTACACAATGCACCTGTGTAGCAAATCATCCTGACGCACGTGTTTACTGTCTCACAACTTTATTTGCCAGTAACATCTCAGTAAAGGCAAAAAACCAGAATTGGGGACCTATGGATGATTTTAAACTGGGGGGAGAGACGTTCAGAACAAACAACTGCTTCGCTAAGAAGAAAAGAATGGAAAAAATATATCATTATAAAGATGCGCGCTAGTTAATTTTAAGTACTCGAGGCATTTTGCATGCTGCTCAGAGCTGAGAAAAGTCTCTCCAACTGGCAAAGGAGAAATACCAATTATAGGGCATGACATGCTAAGTACAATTTCTTCACGAGTAAACATTTCATTATCAGTAACATTTCATTGTGTTTCTTTTCACTCTGCCACTTACATAAAAAAGCATCAACAAAGTAGTTTTAGTAAAAGAAGAGGGTGATGAACTCTATCCTAGTAGGTGACATCGGAATGTCACTAGGGAAATTTCATACCTGCCAGAAAACATAATTTAGGAAGACTATAAACTCTAAAAGTGAACCTTGCTCATAGAAACCAAAGTAAAATAATTACGCATCACCATCTAGTCTAATGGAAATGTTTTCATCTCCTACTCAGCTTTTTCCCCCCACAATATTAAGATCTTTTTTTTTTTTTCTGAATTTAGAACTAATTAAGAATATTACGGTAACTTTAAATTTTTATGGAAAATTCATCTGTATTCAAAAATGATATAAAATTAGTTTTAAAAGGGTTTAAAAAATCATAGTAGAAATAGAAAGGGTGTGTGCAATTTAACATAA
Source organism: Mustela lutreola (assembly GCF_030435805.1). Lineage (NCBI taxonomy): Eukaryota > Metazoa > Chordata > Mammalia > Carnivora > Mustelidae > Mustela > Mustela lutreola. Next base: position 5,175,274 of record NC_081298.1, on the reverse strand, counting down.
GGTATCTTAGCTTTGGCTGTTGGCTGGAGGACTAAACAGTCTGTATTGACAGCTGAAATAACCAGGTCCCCCCCAGACCACTGCCCATTCATGGCAGGCCACCCTGCCAATATCAAGTGAATGAATTCATAGGTTTGAGGTTTTATCCTCCAAGTCAAGATATGGACCTCTTATAAAAGACAAGTATTGCTTTTTGAACTATCCAGGCAAAAAAAAAAAAAAAAAAAGAAAGAAAGAAAGGCAAACAATTCTTGGCACTAACCCCAAACTTTGGAAAAATCGAGACCCTCCAGTGTCGTGAACTTAGTTGTTTCAAAGAAGACTCTACGAACTTCTAACTCGTTGAGCAGGTAACCGCTGCAAACGGGAACTCTCAGTCTCCGCAGCTCAGCCGTCACAGGTCACTCCTTCAGGTGCGACACCTCCGTAGGGCACAGGAACCACCTCTCCCGGGCACTGCTCCAGCCTCACGGGGGACACCTTCTTAGCGGCAACTTCTTGGGGGAAGGGCACAGGGTTTGGGAAAATTTAAAATAAAGACAAGAAATCAGTGCCTGTACCTTTTGGAAATAATCCCTCAATGTTGAACATAGCAAACATTTTATTTTTTATAGTTTTTTTTTTAAAGTTTTTAATTTATGTGATAGAGAGAGATCACAAGTAGGCAGAGAGGCAGGCAGAGAGAGAGAGGTGGAAGCAGGCTCCCTGCTGAGCAGAGAGCGATGCGGGGCTTGATCCCAGGACCCTGAGATCATGACCTGAGCTGAAGGCAGAGGCTTTAACCCACTGAGCCACCCAGGCCCTCCATAGCAAACATTTTAGACAATGATTTTTTTTCCCATTTACAAGACATTTGTATAAATATTCGGACAGCACCTGTGAGCTCCAGGGGTTCTAAACCTCGGCCCTCTATGCTTTTAAGTTTGGATGATTCTCCGCTGGGGGCTGTCCCATGTGTTATGCAGTGTTTGGAGCAGCCCTGGTCTCTGCCCACTGGATGCCAGAATGTTCCTCCTCACTCGTGACAACCAAGAACGTTTCCAGGCACTGCCGCATGTTTGCTGGGAAGTGCAAAGAGTCTGTGGGAGCTGCATTCAGCAGAGAGCCCCGTGAGAAGCGGGGCTCTCTGCTGAATGCAGGTCCCACAGAGCTCTGCAGTGGCCGAGCCGCTCACCTGTCTTGTTTCGGAGCTCAGGGGATGATGCCACCGGAACGAGAAAAGCCCGCTGCTCACGGGGTGTTTGTCCCTGCTCCCGGCGAACCCCCAGAGTCGGCTCGGGGTCACACATGGGGCTGGGCCCCCACCGTGGGCCACGCCGGGATCCGTAACCATTCCCTCCCACCCTCCAGCGGATTCTTGTCGGCACAACTTTGAAACTTAAAACTAGATGGCTGTAAATCTGATTATAGTTGTCCCTCTACCCAGTTCCCAAATGACTCCCCGAGAACACTGGCTGCCCACGAGAAGGGCCGACACAGAGCCCGCGCTCACCAGGGCTGCTTCACCTGTTGGTTCAAGGTTGTCTGAAGGTGGGTTTGCTTGTGGTTTCCTGAAGCATTCTGGGGCGGGGGGGGGGGCGAGGGGAGAGCACTCAGACCCGGTCTTGCATACGCAAAGGAACTTGGACTTGTAGAGATCTACCCCGAAAGGCCGGGTGACCTATAGCTGACCCACCAGCACGGCAAAGTAGAAGCCAGACCACCATCCAGATAAAACAGGTTAAAAACCCCTGGAATGCAAATCAAGTATTTTTTGCTACTATAAACCAGGTCACAAGTTTCCATTCATCCTTTGCTTAAGGAGCTGACCATCCAAAATACGAGACATGTTCTAATATGCCCATTTTTATCACTGTCCCTTTTTAAACCTATGAGGGCCTTCCCATTTCTGCTCTTCTGGAAGGCGAGCGTCCAGGGCGGGCAGTGCTCTGCGTGCCCTTCACAACCAGGTCTGGGCAATGCTCCGGTTTCAAATGCCAGCAAAAGGCCCATCGGGAGAGGCTGTGGGTACGGACCCACTTCTCATCTCTCTGATTTTGTTCTCATTTAGTTCAGGGTCAGCGTCCAGGAAGCTCAGCGTTGACACAGGCAAGGTGCTGCCACCCAGCCACAAAGGCCACGGCCAGCGTGGAAGCAGGTGCACTTGAACTCTGCTTCACGGCCAGCAGGTCACCAACCAAGGGTGACATTTTCAAAGACCCTTCTGTCTCCAATTATTTGATCTTCTGGTGAAGAGAGAAGTTGGCCAAAGGCTTTTAGAGGCTTGAATAGATGATCCAAAGAAAATACTGCATTTAGGTGTCAAGAGAGCCAGCAGGTGTCGAGCCAAGAAGTCACACATTTATATGGACAATGTGGAGTCCAACACAGAGTGTGAATCCCAGTAACCTGGTCCCTGGATCTCTTTAAAGTGGTCCAAATATTTGAATTGGGTCTCACCTGTTTTTCTTCTCCGATAAAGGGCTGGGTTCGGTATTTGCCTGTTTGGTTAAGTGGGAATGAATGAGCCCTGCCAATGCCAGGCCTGGTGTGGGCTCATGGGCCAAGCTGCCTTAGGGGAGCTCGGCGCAGGTGAGAGCTGGCGCTTGGTAAACAATCAGACAGACGTGTCGCTGAGTACCAGGTGGGGATGTGCAAAGCAGGAGCACAGTCCTGGGCTGTACGTGGGGTGGGGCTGACCTGGCCGGGGTCAGAACCGAGATCTCCGGGATCCAAAGGTGAGATCTTGGGGATCCATGGGGGGAGTCAGCAGGAATTCCAGGCAAAGGAAAGAGGGAGTCTGGCCTGGATGGAATTGGGGGAGCAGTTTGGTTGGGGGCCTAGACGGTGGGAGCGGCGAGCCAGGCCCAGAGTCCCGGTCTTCAGCACGCTGAGTGCACAGGGAAGGGGTTGAGGTGGTCGATGACGGGTAGCGGGGACAGAGGGGAGAGTCCCTGAGATGGGGTCCTAGACATCTTGGGGAGACAGGGTGGACCCGGTCCCACGTCTGTGGCCTTGAGAAGTGGGCAAGGGCTCTGCCAGTGTGTCGTGGCCTCAAACACCAGCACAGAGCAGGGTGGCAGGAGAGAGCGAGGCTGAGGGTGTGAAGGACAGTGACCCCGTTGGGGACCACAGAGAGGGGATGCTCGCCAGGCTACAGGATATTTGCTCCCGGCCTGGGGAGGCTGCACAGGGACTGCCGTTCCAGATCACCAGGGACTTGCTGCGGGAGAGGGTGAGGGTTGTGCACGCAGGTGGGGGAGGGGGCACAGGTGCGGACACGGGCGCAGGTGCGGACACGGGCGCAGGTGCGGACGTGACAGAGGCGTGGCGGTGATGCAGCTGTGGACGCGAGGCGAGGTAGGAGCAGGGGTGGGTAGGAGGAGGAGAGAGGTGGAGGTGGCTGGGGGAGCGGGAACACACCAGGAGGACGAAGGCACGTGGAGCAAGCAGGAGGGACTGGGTGAAGAAGAGGGTGACCCGTCAGCCGTGCCCTGGCTGCAGAACAGGGAGAGGCCAGTGGGACGTGGTAACAGGGAACCTCAGGGGACCTCTGTGGTGTGAGGAGCAGATGCAGGGGCCCGGGAGGCGCAGGAGTGAGCCCAGCGTGAACGTGATGGGAGTTTCATGGGCCAGGGAGGCTGGGCGTCGTGCGGGGGTTCATTTTTCCTTAGGACACCTGAGTGTGCTCAAGACGGGCAGGGGGGGGCAGGCTGGGTGCGAGCGACAGGCTGGCGGGAGGGGGAGGGGGAGGGGACACGAGGAGGTAGAACAGGGAGGCGGGTGGCAGGCAGAGTCCCCACGGGGGCTCAGACCTCAGATGGGGGCGGGGGTGGTGTGGGGGTGGGAGAGATTCCTCCGGAAAACCATGGAAAGTGGTGTTTTAGGACATCGTCAGTGAAAAGACAAATCTGGTCCAGGCTGGCTCTGTCATTTTTATATCTGTCCTGGGGCGCTCATCTCTCTTCTGAGTGTACCCTGCAAGCCTGTGCCTGCGGACGGAGAAGCCGGGGAGCTGCGGGAGGACGGCCGGAACTCGGGTCCCAGCTCCGTCCCGGGGGGCAAGACGCGGGAATGTGGAGGAAGGTCTGAACAGCTCGTAGTGCCCCGTCCGGAAGAACTCCAGTCTGACCACCCGCCTGCCAAGCACGGGGACTGGTCAGTACGAGCAGATCTCAGATACCCCATGGGATATACTCACCCTAAACAAGTATCCGTTGCTCATCCGAAATTCAAAGTTAGCTGGGCAGCCCTGATTTTATCTGGCAGCTCAGAAGCAAGGAACAGGCTGTCTGGTACCCAGAGGAGCATTCACGTCAAGCACTGGGGCTGGGATCCAGACATAGGGGATTTAAGAACGAGAATACCGTGTTCTGTTTGTTTTCGCCGTATGGCCGTATGGTTTCCGGTCATGCCCTTCAGTTCAAAGACTCTCGTAGGACAGGAATGGAGAATGTAAGAGATTGCATCCATAAGAGTTAGGTCTGTCCCCTCGTGGAACAGACCCTTTCACAGGAAAGATGGGACACAGGCCCTTTTTGTTCTAACATGGGAACCCACGTCTGCTCCCCTAAGGCCAGCGATAAAGACTGTGATGCCCACAGTGGCCCCAAAGGACAGAGGTCCACATCCTAACTCCCCAAACCTGTGACTGTAAGCTCATGTGAAACAAAGGTCTGTGACGATCTAATTAGGTTAAGGGTCTCAAGATGAGATCATCTCAGATTTTTCAGGCACTATCTCCAGGGACAAGCGTCCTTGGAAAGAAGAGGAGAGAGGGGGCGCCTGGGTGGCTCAGTGGGTTAAGCCGCTGCCTTCGGCTCGGGTCATGATCTCAGTGTCCTGGGATCGAGCCCCACATCAGGCTCTCTGCTCAGTGGGGAGCCTGCTTCCCCCCTCTGTCTCTGCCTGCCTCTCTGCCTACTTGTGATCTCTCTCTGTCAAATAAAATAAATGAAATCTTTAAAAAAAAAAAAAAAAGAAGAGGAGAGAGAAGAGGGAGGAAGAAGGCTGGAGGGAGGTGTCCACAAGCCAAGAGAAGCCTGGAGCCACCAGCAGGAAGAGGCAGGAGGGAGCACAAGCTCTTCTGACACCTTGAGTTAGGACTTCCAGGCCCCAGAGCTAAGAGAGAGTGAGCCTCTGTTGCTCTAAAGCCACTCAATTTGTGGCCACCACCACAGCAGCCCCAGGACCTTTACAGGCACCAGCCAGGTTCAGGCAACAGCCTGCTGGCTTAAGAGGGGGCAGCCTTCTGCCTCGTGAGCCAGCCCCGCCAGGAGCCCCCGTGACGGATATGTGGAGTCCACCAGGGGGCGCTCTGCAGCTCAAACTGGTGCAGGAGCCACTGTGCCCACTGGGCCAGGGACCACTCCCACCCCTAGCCGGGAGGGGTGCAAAAACGGATCTCAAAACCTGCCTGAGGTGGTGGGGGAGGCCACAGAGTGGGCCCAGCACACACTGGTGTGTCCCCTGCACGGTAACACTCAGCGCCCAGGCCGTGATCCCAAGAAAATCACTCAGATTAGAACCGAGGTTGTTGAAAACGAGTTACCGTCTTCCTGGACTGCTTCTTTTCGGACGGCCAGCTTTCTCTTGCTTCTTCTCACTTTCCCCGAGGCAGCCGGCTTTCCTGGCCCCGCGCCACACTTCGTCGAGTGTCTCTGCATGTTACTCTGTTGGAGGAATGACACGGGGCACACAGTGGGTCAGCAGCATGGACAGAATGCCATTTAGAATCCCACGGGTAAAGTCCCAGCCATTGGAAAGCAGGGAAACCTGCGCCGGGTATATTCATCCATTCATCCATCCTTCCTTTCTTTCTTCCTTGATACTTATTTACTCTAAATTGAGAGAGCGAGCAAGTGCGTGCGAGTGGGGACAGGAGTGGAGAGAGAGGGGCAAGCGGACACGACACAGGACTCGATCCCATGACCCTGGGATCATGACCTAAGCCAAAATCAAGAGTGGGAAGCTCAACTGACTGAGCCACCAGGTGCCCAATGCCTGGTCTATTCTTGTACAAAAAAGGTGGCTTTTAAAAAAGGGGACCCCTCTGTTGTGTTTAGGTCTAGCCAAAAGTGAGCTTATTTTATTTATATATATATATATATTTATAAAATCTGTCTATTTATAAATATATATAGGAGTCCATGAGAAGACATTTATTCTTCTGGAATCTGTCTACTCTCCCAAGCGAGGCTTGATGTGGAACCAGAAACTGAACAGACTGTCAGTTTTGAGAAAATCTGTCACACCCCATGTGAGTGCCACTGCCCCGCCAGGCCCTCTCCTGACCTACCGTGCGTGGAGTTACTGAATGTACACACGACACTCAGAATCAAGAGGGAAGTCACAGGTTTCCCGGTCAAGACTATGAACGATGCATTCTCACACAGGAACACCCACAATGACGTAAGCTAGAAATCTTTCACTGTTTGGGAAGTTCACACGGGAAGTGAGATCCTGGTGACAGGGCAGTCCACTGGCCAGTGAAATAACACCTCCCACCTAACTCCCCCCTCCACCCCGGCTTCAGTGTGGTGCTCTGCCGGACTGTCCTGGATTTTATGGGTAGAAGGGGAAGGACTCATGTGCAAGAGGAGAGGGTTGGTGCCGGTTATTGAAACGTCTTCCATTTTGGGTTGGGAGACCATGGCCCAAGGGTCAAATCCAGTCGGCCAACTGTTTTTGAAAAACAAGTTTTCTGGGGGTACCTGGGTGGCTCAGTGCATTAAGTGTCGCCTTTGGCTCAGGTCATGATCCCGGGGTCCTGGGATCCAGTCCTGAATCAGGCTCCCCGCTGAGCGGGAAGCCTGCTTCTACCTATGCCTCTGCTGCTCCCCCCGCTTCTGCTCTCTCTCTCTCTCTCTCTCGCTCTTAAATAAATAAAAGATATATATATATATATATATATATATATATATATATATATGAAATTTTCTGGAACACTGCCATGTCTATTCATTTATGAATTGTCCGCCTGTGGATGTTTTTCTGTTACAGTGGTAGCTGGGTCAGAAACCGGTTTGCGAAGCTGAACACATTACTTCCTGGCCCCTACAGGAGAAACTTTGCCAGTCCCTGACTTAGATGCTGATTCTGCACAAACAAAGCCTTCTGGGACCAAGGATTCTTTGGAGGATATGACGATCGCTGTGTCCTTTTCCCCAGCAAAGCCCGTGCTTGTGTCCACAAACACACAGTCTCCCTCCCAATTCACGAACCTCGTGGCTGGTGGCTCTGGATGTCGGATTTGGAGTAATGAACAACCCGAACCACACCCAGCCCCTGCAAGGTAATTCGCTAAGATATTAAATAAACCGAGAGGGTAACGAGGTTATTTAGGACCCGGGGCAGAGTAATAGGACAGACAGCCGTGTCAGAGGACTGCTTCTCAAGAGAGGAGGGACCCGCCATTTGGAGTCCAGAGCTGGGTTCCTCCCTGGGGCGGAAGGACGCCCACAGCCCTATGACATATTCTGATGTGGAAACCGCTGCGTGATGAGGAGTGGCAGCTGGTGAACGATGTACTTGCTAAAAATTAAATTGGATTCAAGTATCCAGATATATACATATTTATTTTTAAAGACCTCATATTTTAGGGCAGTTTTAGGTTCAGAGCGTAACGGAGCGGGAGACATAGTAAGATTTCCCTTATGCTCCCTGCCCCCACACACGCACAGCCTCCCCCACGATCCGCGCCCCCACCAGAATGGGGGGTACTTTTGTTACAACCGATGAACCTACGTGCACACATCAAAGTCGCCCAAAGCCCGCGGTTTACACCGGGGTTCACGCTCGGTGTTGTTCGTTCCGTGGGTGCGGAAGATGTCCGATGACCGTGTCCATCATTCTGCACCCACAGATTAGCTGTGCTGCCCTCAGACTCCCCCGTGTTCCACCGGCTCATTCCTTCCTCCCAATCCATGGAAACCACCGTCTTGTTACTGTGTCCATTGTTCTGCCTTTTCCAGAATGCCCTACAGTTGGAACCGTAGAGTGCCAGCCCTTTTCCCTTAGTAGTAAGCGTTTAAGGTTTCTCCACGTCTGCAAGGTTTGGTGGCTCATTTCTTTGCAGCCCCGAATATTCTTCCATTGTCTGGATGGACCCGTTTATCCACTCACTTGCTGAAGAACATCCTTGTGGCTTCCAGCTTTGGGTGATTATGAATAAAGCAGCTATAGACATCCAGGAACAGGTTTTTATGTGGATGTAAGTTTTCTACTCCTTTGGGTGAACAGGAGTGTGACTGCTGCACGGTATGGTAAGAGTTCGTTAAATTTAGAAGAAATCACCAAACTGTCTTCCGACAGTGCTGCACCAAACTGTCTTCCAAAATGACTGCGCCGTTTTGCACGCCCACCGGCAAGGCCCACGCACACCTGCTGCTCCCCGTCCGGGCCAGTGGCTGGTGTCCTCAGCGCTCTGGATGTGGGCCATTTTTGATAGGTGTGTGATGGGGTCTTGTTTTATGTGCATTTCCGAAAGGTATATGACGTGGAGCATGTCTCATGCATTCACTTCACACCCATACACCTTTGGTGAAGCGTCTGTAAAAGTTCTTGCCCATTTTTTAATTGGGTTGTGTGTTTTCTTAGGGTTGTGTGTGTGTGTTTTAAGATTTTATTTATTTATTTGACAGACAGAGATCATAAGTAGGCAGAGAGACAGGCAGAGAGAGAGAGGATGAAGCAGGCTCCCCACTGAGCAAAGAGCCTGAAGGGCTCGATCCCAGGACCCTGGGATCATGACCTGAGCCGAAGGCAGAGGCTTTAACCCACTGAGCCAGTCAGGCGCCCCTTAGGGTTGTGTTTTAAGAGTTCTTTGTGCATTCTGGATCTCCATCCTGTATCAGATGTGAATTCTGCACAACTTTCTTCCCTGTCTGGAGCTGGTCTTCTTAAGTCAGAGGTCGTGCATCTTAGTGGAGGCCGGCTTCCGCGAGATTTCTGTCGTGGATGGCGCTTTTGGTGTCATCTCTGAAAAGTCCCCGCCCTACCCTCGATTTTCTCGTTATCTTCAGAAGTTTTATAGTATTGCATTTGACATTTTGGTCTGCGATCCATTTTGAATTAATTTTAGGGAAGGGTGTCAGGTCTCTTTCTGGATTTTTTTTTCATGCAGATTCGAGTTCTTCCTGCACCATCAGCTGAAAAGACGGTATTTTCTCCGCGGCGCTGTCTTTGCTCCTTTGTTGGAGATCTCAGCGGACGGGAGGTGTGGGTCTGTGTCTGGGCTCTCTGTCCCACGGACGTGTGTGTCTGTTCTGTCACCAGCACACAGTGCCGTGATCACTCCGGCTTCACGGTGATCTCGAAGGCGGGCAGATCCGTCTGCAGCTGCGTTGGCGATGCTCGTTTTTTTGTCTCCCCACGTAAATCTAAAACCATTCTGCTGGTATTGGCAAAATAATGTGCTGAGATTTTTTTTTTTTTTTAGATTTATTTATTTTGGGAGGACACGGGAGGGGCAGGGTCGGGGGAGACTCTCAAGCAGGGTCCCCGCTGAGCACGGATTCCAGGGACGCTGAGATCACGATCCGAGCCGACGTCAAGAGCCGCTCACCTGACTGAGCCATTGGGTGTCCCTAAAGCGCAGGGGTTTTGAAAGGAATCGCATGAATCTGTAGATCAAGTTCTAAAGGACTGACACTGGGACATTGTTTTCTTATCCATAAACATGGCCCGTTCTTCTCCATTTATAAGGCCTTCTTCCTTTGATCTCATTCATCAGAGCACTTTTCTCCATTGTAGCAATTCTTTGCTGTTCTTTCATAGAATTTCTCTCTCTCTGCTCACCCTTTTTTTTTTTTTAAAGATTTTATTTATTTATTTGACAGACAGAGATCACAAGTAGGCAGAGAAGCAGGCAGAGAAAGAGAGAGAGAGAGGGGGAAGCAGGCTCCCTGCTGAGCAGAGAGCCCGATGTGGGGCTCGATCCCAGCACCCTGGGATCATGACCTGAGCCGAAGGCAGAGGCTTTAACCCGCGGAGCCACTCAGGCGCCCCTTAGGGTTGTGTTTTAAGAGCTCTTTGTGCATTCTGGATCTCCCTCCTGTATCAGACGTGAATTCTGCACGACTTTCCTCCCTGTGCACCCAGGCGCCCCTCTCGGCTCGCCTCCCGTTACTCGCCCTGTCTCGTGTGCTGTCGACTTTATCCAAGCGCGCCTTCAGCGTGTCCTTCAGGCTGTTTTAAATTCCAGGTGGTTCCGACGCCCCTGCCATGCCTGGTTTCGCTGTTCTGTCTCTCCAGATTGTGACTTTTTTGGGGGGATGCCTCGTCATGCTTTCCTGATAGCTGGACTTGACGCCCAGGGGAAAGGAGCTGCTGTAAACAGGGCTTTGGTAAGCGGAGGGGAGATGGGGGGAGGGGGCATGTTCTGCAGCCCCGGAGCGGGTCTCACTGTGTCCGTGAACCGAGCCTCTGGACCGTGAACCTCACAAGAGTTTCTTGGCTTTATTTTCCACCGCAGGTGCTACCCGATGGCTCTCGTGGGCTGGAGTCGGGGGTCTCCATTCCACTGGGACACTTAGCTCTGATGATATCCCAGCGGATTAGGCTCTTGTGAGCTGGTTTCCCCAGAGGGAGACCTTGGTAAGGAGAACAGAATGTTCTGGAATGGTTCAGATCCCTTCTTCCCCTTCCTCCTGCTGGAAGGAAGCAGACGGAGATTCTTCTTCTGATTGTTCACTGCGGGAGCCTGGTCCGGCTCCTGGTGGTAAGACTCGCAGTGCTGGGGCGCCTCTGTGAGCGGGCTGCAGTTTCTAACTCTCAGGTGGTCGCCCTGAGCCTCCAACAAGTCCTCAATCACCGTTCATGTCTCCCTGCCCCTGCACTGGTTCCCGTGGAGGCCTCTACCTGGGAGTCCCCGCTCTGGGCGGCCTCGACTTTGTTCACCTGTCTGTCTCCATTTTCCGGGCCGGCGCTTGGCCCCGTGTCCTCCCCTCTCCTACAGATCCTACAAGAGTTAATTTTTCAATCTATTCAGGTGTTGACTTGTTGTCAGGACAGAGTGGGAACTTCCAAATGGAACCGAAAATGGATTAATTTTTTTAACAGTTTTATTGAGATTTAATTCATACACCATACAAGTCATCTTTAACTTAAATTGTGTAGCTCAATGGTTTATTCCTAGCATTGTAAAACCATCACCACCATCAATCTGAGAACATTTCCGAAAGAAACCCTAAGCCCTTAAGGGTCACTCTCCATGTTCCCTCCCCCAGCCCCTGGCAACCACTAAGCTACTTTCTATCTGAATATTCTGGACATTTCCTAAAAAGGGAGTCATAGAATATATGGCTTCTCTTAAGGTTTACCACGTTATTGGGTGCATACGTACCTCATTCCTTTTCATGGCTGTGTAATATTCCACTGCATGGATGTACAGTGTTCTGTCCATTCATTAGTTGACGCACATGCCAGTAGTTTCCACTTTTTGGGGTTGTTTGTGAATGCTATGACTATGAATTTTGTGTACAAGTTTCTGTGTGGTCCTGTGTTTTCAGTTCTTTTTAGCATATGCTTAGGAGTGGAACGGCTGAATCGTATGCTAACTTTATGTTTCACTTTTTGGGAAACTAGGCGACTGTCTTCCAAGGTGGTGTCACCATTTTCAAATCCCACCGGGGCTATAAGAGGGATTCGATTTTTTTCACACCTTTTGTCATCTGTCTCCTTTGACTGTAGACCCCTCAAGGCTGGCCGTAGGTGTTCCCACTGTGATTCTGCTCTGCATTTCCCAAGCAGCGAACAACGCTAAGCCTCATTTCACACGCTCACAGGCTATTTGTAGGTCTTGTTTGAAGAAATGTCTGTTTAGGCCCTTTGCTGATTTTTCACTGGGTATTTGTCTCTTCATCTTGAAGCTGTAAGAGGTCTTTGACGTAGGCACACCTCAGTTTACCATACTCTGCTTTACTGCACTTTTAGGAACTGCATTTTTTTACAAGTGAAAAGTCCGTAGCAGTCTTGCACCGAGCAAGTTTACAGACAGTATTTACACTTTGGTGATTCTCATAATATTGCAAAATTTTCACTGTTATTGTGTTTGTTATGGTGATCTGGGACCAGCGATTATAACTTGCCAAAAGCTCAAAGGATGGTTCGCATTTTTTAGCTGTAAAGTATTTTTAAATTAAGGTCTATGCTTTTTTAAAGACGTAATGCCACTGCATACTTAACGGACCACAGCACAGCATCAACGTCAACTTTCACATGCAACGGAAAACCAAACATTCCTTCAGCTCACTTTATCATGACATGTGCTCTACTGTGGAACTGAAGCCCACGCTCTTTCCAAGGCACGCCCGTATTCTAGAAGCAAGTCCAAATGCACTTCCTTGAACGCAGGAAGAATATGTTCCGAGGAATTCTATGAGGTGGACTCATTCTTTCTCTGTTTCCTGGTTCTTCACACTGAAACGCAGATTCTTTACACTGCTGACTCTTTACAGTGTTAACTCGGTATGAACGCGGCTATGTTTGGAGCATTGCCACTGCTTGTATTCGAAATTCTGAACTTGAGTATTAATGCTCTGGAATTACCCAGAAACACACAAAGGGAAAAGAGAAAGCTTTCTCCCCATGAACAGGGTCAACTTCAGATCATTCAGACACTTTTACAAAAGCTAGCCGGGAGCACATACCCGGTCTAGGGATCTGGTCCATCATCTGGGCTGGTTTTTCAAAGGCCACAAATTCTTCCACACTCTTCCTTTCAAAAAAACCCACCACCCCCCACTCTCGAATGTGGGCTGGACTTACTGATTTGTTTCTAATGAATACAGGTAATGGGTCACTTTTAAAACTAGCTGACAAAGGGCCCAGTGGCTTCCCCCTCACTCTCTCCCCCTTGCTGGGGGTGGTGAGGAACAGCCCAATGGAGAGGTCCATGTGGTGAGGAACTAAGCCTCCTACCAACCGTCAGGGGAGGGCGCCATCTTGGAAGTGGAGCTTTAGGCCCCGCCAGGCCTTGGATGAGGCGGCCCCCAGTGGACAATAACCAGACTGTAACCTCATGAGAGATGCTGAGCCAGATCCACCCAGCCAAGCCCCTCTCAAATTCCTGCCCCACAGAAAATGTGCGGTAATACACGTCTGTTGTTTTTTTAAGCCACTACGTTTTGAGATAACTTGTTAGATGGTGACAGATAATGAATACAGCGCCTAAAAAATAAATAAATGGAGGACTAAAGGTACTTTTTTTTTAAAGGTATTTCTTAAAGAATTACCAACAACACTTTTCTAAGAACGTCTCTGAGATGTGCTGAAACCTGCATCCTCTCTGTGAAGCAGCCTAAATCTAATTCACAGGAACAATGTTAACATGTTACGCCGAAAGCAGGTGTCCTCGCAGGTTCTGGGGAGTATGAGAGTTCCCTAAAACGATCTGCAAGATTTTCTTTGCAGAACTGTCTTTTTTTTTTTTTTTTTCTTTTCTCGGAAGGGGAGACCACACTTTCATAAGATTTTCAAGAGCTTGGTGACTCCGAAAAGCTAAGAACCACTTCCCCCTGGCAGGACAGATGCTGCCTTCAGCCCTGGCGAGTTTCTATAATTGGGTTTAAACTCCCCGGGTTTCAGCGCCTGTGAAACAGAGGAACCTCTTCGAGGAGGATTTACTGGGACTTAAGTAAGCTTACCCAGCGGGAGAAGCCTTTGCCACACTTGGGGCATCCGTAAACGGCCGGGATGAAACTGGCATCGTGGTATTTCTTGAAGTGCGCGTTTAGCAACTGCTTCTGCCGGAAACATTTACTGCACGAGAGGCAGGTGAATGGCTTCTCCCCCGTGTGGGTGCGGATGTGAACGGTCATATGACGTTCCTGGGAGGGAAGCCGAGGGAGACAAGCTGCTGAGCAACACACGTAGACATTTTCATCCTTGATGTTATTTTATACTTTCCCTCCCTCCCCAGCGAGGAGCGCATGGTGAGGAAAAACGGCGGCGCACACCCTGTCAGGGCGGCATTCCTAGGGTGGAGCACAGCCTGCCCCACCAGGAACCAGACTTGCCCGTATCCCCACTGCCAGGCCACCAGTGAGCTCCCAGCAGGTCCCACAGCCCCTCGTGGCCTGTAGTGGAACATTCCTTGGGGAGCGAAATGATAATCACTGGGACAAATCTTACTACCTATTTAAAAGCATAAAAGTGATCAAAGCTGTTCTCAGTGAGGAAATAACCAGAATTTTTAACTAAGATTTACATGAGTATATAATTGGGAGAAGCAGGACACAGATACATATAAAGTCAAGCAAAAGACCCATTTTATGTTTTATTTTAAATGCCATGGTCTCGCAGAGGAGACACATGCCCACTTCTAGGTTCCTGTTTGAAACTGAACTGTGTTTCTCCAAGGCTCTCTCTTATGAGTTCTCTGTTCCCCACAGGCGTTTCCTCGCACCCTCCTTCCCGGACAGTGTGGCCCCGGAGGGACGGAGCGACCCTGCCCCGGGAGGAGGGCGTGAGGAAGGGCGCATGGGGAAGACGGGCCTTTCTGGATTCCATTCCAGCCCAGTCCACTGACCTATCTTGTACTTGGAGGGCATCTTTTACCTACATGAATGATTTTGTAAAATAGTGGACTGATCGGTCATCTGGCAAATCTCAGTTTATTGAGTGATGCAGAGCTTCCAACTGTTGACACATTTCAGGAAGCTCTATGAAGAAATGCTTCCTTAAAATCGCTCCAGTCTCGTTAGAAAAGTCTTCAGTGTTAGCAAGCTGTCAAGCTCCCGGTGGTGGAAATACAAATTTCTAATTGTGTATTTCCTCTTGACAGCTGAAATCAGATCTTTGGCAACACATTTTCCTGGAAGTGATGGACTCGTTTTATTTACTTTCAGAAAAAGGGCAGAGTGTTGCCAAACGTCTGAGACGGAAGAGGCGAGTCTGTCGCTCGTGTTTTCAAGTGGGAGCAGTGGTCCAGGGAAGAAGGGGTCCAGGCTAGTTGGGCTGGCAACTCGGACAACCCGCTGGGCACTTTGCTCTCCCCTGCCGCTGGGTTTCGGGAGACCGCAAAGAGAAAGCATGCACGGGGAGGGAGGAACGGAGGAAGAGAGATTTCTGGAGCAGACGCCTCGCTGAGCGTGGAGCCCGACTTGGGGCTCGATTCCACGACCCTGAGATCATGACCTGAGCTGAAACCAAGAGTCGGACGCCTCACCGACTGGGCCACCCAGGCGCCCCTCTCAACCATACTTTTAAGAATCGTCGCTTTGACATGTTGGCCCACAGCTGCTTTCTGGTTATTCTGAAAGAACAACTGTTCAGTATTTTCACGGCGACAGAGGATGGCCTGCAACACTCCCGTCTTGCACACACCACGGCCTCCCTCCGCCTCCCCGAATCGCCTGGGACCTCGTACCTGCTTGCAGGCGTAACTGCAGTGTTCACACTTGAACCTCTTCTCGTTCTTGTGAGTCTTCTGGTGCTGAATGAGGGCGTAGCGTTCATGGAAGGCCGCAGAGCAGCAGCGACACTTCATCTCCGTGGCCTTGTACGTGTGCAGGTTGCGTAGGTGGACACCTGAAACAGAAGGGCGGGCGCTGAAACCGTGTGATTTCTGCTGGCTGCTCTCCTGAGCCCTGTGTTGACGCTTCTCCGTCTTAGCACTGCTGGCCCCGGGAGCTGGTTTCTTCTTGGGGTAGCTGTCCTGGGCACTGTGGCGAGTTCAGCGGCGTCCCTAACCCAGTAGATACCAGCAGCATCCTTTTTCCCCAGTTGTGACAGCCAGAAGGTCTCCAGGCCTTCTGCCTCCCCGGGGAATGAAATCCTTCCATGCTGGGCACTGCTCAGAAGGCACCTTGTCCTGGCAGGTCCACAAATCACCCCTGCACTAGGCAGGGAGGTCCCGCGGAAGCTGCGGCACAGCAGACCCAACGTGGTCACTGAACCAAGTGCTCTGAGAACCTGATCACGGTGTAGGTGGGTTTTCAGGATAATGTTAAGGCAGTTTTGCATAACAAAGATAGGACCTCTCTAACCTAACTTAAAAAAAAAATTGAGATGTTCTGTTAGAAGTCGATGCCCTGCTTTCTTCCTCTGTTGTCACTGATCTAGGACGTGTAGTGAGGTCTGATTGGCCGTACTTCAGAATAATTTCTACTGAACTGAGTCTCACACATGGTGGTCTGTGGCCCTTCGGGGGAGAGGCCAAACCCCAATGGACAGCTGGAGGAGGTCCACCCGTGATGTGCTGACCCAGTCACTGGGGAGCCTGACTTCCCTGGCAGGGGCAGTCAGGAAGACTTCCGGAGTTTGCAAAGCATCTCACCGGGTCTGAGAGGGCCCTCCCCCCCACCGAGATGAGGCATAACCTACATCATTTTGTTGTGCTGGGAACAGACGTGTAGCCCTTGTGCCCTAAAAAGTCCCACTAGGCTGTGTTTTGTGGCATGCTGGTAACTATACTAACGTTGACAGAATGTTCCAGATTTTTAGAAAAAGGTTAAGGCTCCCAAAAACCACCCTCACTCTTCCAGAAATGTTCTCAAACTGTGCACCTCATCTCCAGACGTTCTCCGGGTGAATCTGTGACTTGTACTTGTGCTAACATGCCCTGAGTATCATGGTGTTACACGCTTTGACAAGAGAAGTGAGATCAGGGACAGCGGGAAGCCCAGGATTCCCGGAACGAAGGGGAGAGGCTCATCACTCACCGTCTCTCCCCTGCTGAGCCCTGCCCAGTTTTCCGTGGGGGCAGGATCAAACCCCAACTCCTAAATCTGGCATTCAGCGTCTCTCACAGTGCATGCCTTTCTCGCTCCATGCTGTCTCGTGCCATGAAGAGGGTGTCCCATGTCACGACAAGGATGTCGGGGCACAGGCTGGCCCCTTTTACTGCAGTGAGTCCCCTAAGGGGAGGGCTGTTTGGGTTCTCCCTGTCGCAACCTCAGCTCCCAGAACGTTTTAGGGTCACAGGAGGGGTCTAAGAAAGGTCCGCACAGTATCACTCAGGAGAACTTTAAGAGTCAGGCCACCTCTGGGCACCTGGGCCCCTCCTAGCTTAGGGGACCATGGGGCAGTTCACGCTGTGTCTCTAAGCTCCTCCATCATCGAAGCCCCTCCACCCTCTGTAAAACCAGGCTCAATGTGGAACAAAACAGTACCGGTGGAAGTCCTTCCTTCAAGAGCTAACATACGGGTGACTGACTGTTTAGCAGGTGTACCCGGAAGTGAACAGGCTTAGAGCCACGAGAAACAAGCCACGGAATTGCACTTCTGCCATTTCACCACTAGATGGCACCACAGGACCGCTGGGGAAAAAACCCTCTTCGGCAGCGGGTCCTGCAGACCAGGAGCCTGCCCGTCATCAGGCCAGGGCTCCACGAGTTTCCAGGCTCTGTCCCTTAAGAGCCAACCAGTACCGTCCCTAAAGGAAGTTCATGAAGCCAGACACTCACGCAGGTCACTCTTCCTTGCGATGACGGTGGCGCAGTGCGGACACTGGTACTTGGGGACATTCTCGCTGTGCTTCTGTACGATGTGTATTTTCAAGGTGCCACTCTGGGTGAAGCGAGCGTGGCACACGTGGCATTCGTACGGCTTCTCGCCTGTGACACGGACGACAAAAGTGACCCTCTGGTGGCTTCGCCCAGCAAACCGGGATCCCCTCCACAGGTCCCTGAAGCTGAAAGCCGTTCTTCATCCCCGAGGCTCCTGTCTCAACCCCTTCCTTGGACATTTAACCACATGACTGGAGCCTGAACATTACGTCAAGCACAGCTTGTGGACAGGGGCTCAGACGGGCGGCTCTCCCGCCATCTGGGAGCTACTGGTCCCCGCCAGCTGCCTGTGCCCACCCAGGTCTACAGAACAGAGACATACAAGTAAACACAGTCTTCGTACAAAGAATATACGTAGAGTAAGTGCTACAAATACCACCTAACCCACTAGTCCCACTTCTGGGTATTTAGTGATTTGGAAAGATACATGGCCCCCTGGGTTTCCTGCAATGTGACTGACAACTGACGACTTTACTGAACAACAGTTCAGTAAAGAAGTGGTGCGTATGTATATGCATTTATACATAAAATGGGATATTGCTCAGCCACCAAAGAAAAATGAGATCTTGCCATGTGCGATGACACGGGTGGGCCTAGTGGGGGGTCACATTAAGTGAAAGATTCAGGCAGAGAAAGACACCGTTGGATTTCTCCTAGATGTGGGCTCTCTGGAACAAAACGGACAAAACGGACCCATCGATGCCGAGAACTGGAGGTGGCCAAGGAGACCGGGTTTGAGGGACCGGCCGACAGGGGAAGGAGACTAAGGGGTATGAAATTTCAATTATAAAATAAACAGGTCACGGGGATGTACAGCTTGGCCCGGGGCGTGTGACTGGCGGTTCTGTGTTCACGTCGTGTGTGTCAGCTTGTGCGGGGGCAGAAGGGGACTTACGATGAGCATTGAGTCAAGTGTGTGACCGGACAGTCCCTCTGTTGTGCCCCCGAAATGAGTGTGTGTGTCCACTACAGGCCCATGAAAAATAACTAAAAAGTAAAGTAAGCGCATGAGGAAACCAGCACGCTTTCTGTTCTGCCTTAAAACAGGAGGGTCAGTGAAGCAGGGGACAGACATCCTCGACGCAGCCCCGGAGGCAGACACTGGACGGTGGTCCGCTCCCCACCCGCCGTGGGCCCGCCGGGGCTAAGCGCACGCAGAGGGGCTGCGCAACTCCCCAGAAGGGATGGAGATGCCCGCTCTGACGTCTGCGCCTCCCACGGGCCACCAGGAATGTTCTGTCCCGGCTCCCGTGCCACGGGGACGCCGGGCCGAGCCCGCTCGCGCTACCTGAGTGTGTCCTCATGTGCCTCTTCAGCTTGTAGGTGTCCTTGCTGGCGTAGCTGCACAGAAGGCACTGGAAGGGACGCTCCCCCGTGTGCGAGCGGATGTGACGCTTCAGCTTGCTGGCCTGGGAGACAGACGAGGGGACGGGGGACGGTCAACACTTCCGCGTCGTGAGCGCCTCCTGTGAGTCAGCGTCACAGAAGATCTGGAGATCGCTCCGACTGTAACGTCCACGGGGATCGCACGCGCCCAACACGGAGAACCACTCGTGACTTTGTTTCCCCGCACCCGGGGTGATGTTTTCCATCTGATGGGCGCATCTGAGGTCCTCGGTGGGTGAGGAGCAGCAATTTCGAGAAACTCTCAGACCCACCGCATGTTACAAAGGGAAGGCAGAAGTCTGGGGTTCTCGTCTCAGGGGCAGGTGGAGATCTGCACGCAGAGGCCGGAAGACGAATGTTCGCGTAAATAAGGCGGGAGCCTCGAAACAGGGTCTTTGATGGACCAACAACCTCCCCGTGAAGCACTTCACAGAGACGGGCTGTGTGGGCCCTAAATGGCACGAGTATTAGTGTTTCTTTAAAGAAGAAACTTTTTTTTTTCACAAAGACCACAAGGAGGCAGAGAGGCACGCAGAGAGAGAGGAGGAAGCAGGCTCCCTGCTGAGCAGAGAGCCCGATGCGGGGCTCGATCCCAGGACCCTGAGATCATGACCTGAGCCAAAGGCAGAGGCTTAACCCACTGAGCCCACCCAGGTGCCCCAAGAAGAAACTTTTAAGTAAAAGGAAGCAACTTCTAATTTGATTAATTATATACCCCAGGCAATTAATTGAAAGGTAAACCGCATATTCCCTCTGGTTTAATCATTTTTCTTGTCTGTTTGATCACCTCTTAGAACTGTTCTCCTGCACGCTCTTACTGCGGGCCCTTATCTGCCTTCAGCAGAACACGGGGCCACCCTTGGGCGACCGCCGTCAGAGAGCCGGTGTCGGCCCTGGCTGCTATCTCGGGAAAGCTATGCCGGGTCTGGCTCCCGGTATGTGACGAGCGTGCATTAAGCCTGGAGAACATTCCGAGAACCACGCAAGACTCAGATGGAAAACAAGGTGCGAACGGAGAGCTTCAGCTGAGAGTTTTAGAAGCAAAGTGCATGTCTTCGAGTATATGAGAAGGCAAAGAGAAAATTCTAACAGTTATAGCGGGAAATGTTTGGTCCGTGGAGAGAGCAGCACAGGCCGCTGTGGGCAGAGTTGTCCTCCGTGGCTCCCAAGGGAGCAAGCGACGAGGGGTGTTCACGAGCTTTCAGGGGTGTCATCATCAGCCCACAGCTTGGACATATTCCTGCAGGCCCCAGTGTCAAGGGACAGGGCGGGGGGAGCTCAGATGACTACAATGTCCCCTGCCCCTTGCAACAGAGCAGCAGGGCAGGGGCCATGGCAGTGGCCAGGGTCCCTACATTGAGGCCGACCGCTCCTTGGGCTGCGTGTGGACGAGACAAGACGGCTCTCTGCCGACACGCAAGCTTGTGCTGAGAACCCGCAGGACACCAACAAGGAGGCGGTTTGAGTCTCGGAGTCTCGGACAGCTTTGTGCTTTGAAACCTTCCCTGCGTGTTTCATACCCAGCCACGACCTTTCACTCCGATGACAAATAAATTTTTAAAAATAGTAATAGTGGGGAAAACAATTCTTGGAACCAAATCCCGACCCCGTCTGCGAGTTTCCCTCATTTACGAAATGGGGTTGCGTCATGTATGAAATCCCAGCCGTCCCCTTTCACTCCGCTCCCCGCAAGTGTGTGATCCGTCCCCAGATGGGCTCGGACCCAGGACCCAGCATGCACGGAACGGAGAGCCACGCAGCCCTTCACAGCTCCTCGTAAGGAACCGGCTTGGCAAAGGAAGTGTCGCAGGCGGCTGTCATTTCATTTGGAGCGTGGCTGAGCCACGCGGAAGGTATAAACAAAACGATCTGGTTGAAAGGACCGTAACACACCACCAAGGTTTGAGGAAGGTGGTCTCCCTGTGTCTGAGAGGGGAAACGGGCCACATCGGATTCTTCCCCAAGTTGCCTCGTATCTGCCCGGGTTCCACCCAGGAAAGGCCCGAAGTTGCAGTGAAAACTCTGATTGGTTCTGTGTTCCGTTCGAGCAAACACCCTTGGATTTCGTAGAACAGAGTAAATTCCATAAAATACCAGATAGGACTTTCTAACACATTGGGGAAACATTTCTCAAGTACAAGTAATTTCATTTGTAAATTTGTACTGTACTTTTGTTAATTGGTAATCAAAGAAAAAAATTCAATTTTCTTTCTTCCTTTTTTTTTTTTTTTTTGAGAGAGAGAGATCGTGCAGAACTCGCAAACAGGGGATGGGTGCAGAGGGAGAGGGAGACAGAGAATCTTAAGCAGACTCCACACCCAGCAGGGCTCCATCACACAACTAAGAGATCGTGACCTGAGCCAAAACCAAGAGCCAGACGCTTGGCCCACAGAGTCAGGTGCCCCTCCAACTTTATTACACCCAGAAAATAGAATGAATATTACTTCCTGCATAGATTTTGTATGAATAATATCTTTAGGGAAACTTACTTTTGTAAGAGATTCTATTAGTGTTAACTTAACTTTCATGTCCACTTCTTACTAAGAGCACCTTGAAGCTTCAAGCATGTGAATGAACTTACTTCCACGCTGGCGTACTTGCACAGGGAACATTTGAAGGGCTTCTCGTGAGTGTGTTTGTAGCGTCTGTGTCGGACCAGTTCTCCGCTGGTGACGAATGCCATGACGCAGTCACTGCACTTGTAGGGCCTGGTTCCTGCAAAATCCCACAGTTTATCCTATTAAACAAGACGCAACCACACGTTCTCTGAGGAACTTATAACCTATAAATTAGACTCAGTTTCAGAATGCTTTAAAAATTAAGAAGAGGCCCTCTAAAAATCACAAATACCCCAGACATTTAGGAGAAAACTCTTTGTAACATTTGATGTTTTGAGGCAAAACTGAAGGAAAACTAAATGTTCAACGTGTTATTTTAATATGCCAATAGGTAGATTTCGCATTCATACGTAAACATTAACACTTATCCTTGATGGGAAACCTCCTTCTCCTCTGGGGTACCTGTGTGGGTATTGACATGATTCCGCAGAAGAGTGACGGTGCGGAAAGCTTTCAGGCAAAGGTGACACATATGCGGCTTTTCAGTGCTGTGGGTTTTCATGTGACGATTAAAACTCGAAATTCTAGAAGAGGTGAACATGCAGCTATCACAGTGGAAGGTTCGCTTTACTTCTGCAAGAAGAAGAAGATAAAGAGTTTGTGTATTTGTAGAAATCTTCCTTGAGATGTTCAAATTTCATGGAAACACACTGAAGTAACTTGGCACATCCTTTTTTAAGCATCATGGGGTGACTCAACAAAACACATTCCATGCAAACAGCACTCAGAAGACCTGGGACAACTCTAGTAACAGACAAAGCAACCTTAAGACAAAATCTGTTACAAGAGACAAATGAAGAGATTATACAACAACAGACCCAATCCGTCACAAAGGTGGAACAATTATAAACATATATACGCACCAAATAACACAGCCCCAAAATACCTGAGGCAAAAATGGACAGAGCTGAGTGTAGAAAGAAGCACTTCAGTAACAGTGGGAGACTTCAACAACAGAGAAGACAATTAGAGTATCAGCAAGACATCTACAGAACACTTGACTCAACAACAGCCCAACAGACATTCTTTGCAGGTACATACAGAACATTTCTCAGGAAAAACCATGTTTTAGGCCACCAAACAAATACTGACAAATTAAAGGCGCCTGGGTGGCTCAGTCGGTTGCACATCTGTCTGTCTTTGGCTTGGTCATGGTCTCAGAATCCTGAGATCGAGCCCCATGTCGGGGTCCTGGGATTGAGCCCCACCTTGGGCTCCCCACTCAGCGGAGAGTCTGTTTTTCCTTCTCCCTGCCCCCTGCTCGTACACACTCTTTCCCTCAAATAAAATAAAATCTTTTTTAAAAAGTCAACAAATTAAAAAAGCATAGAAATCATATGCTTTCTGACCACGATGACATGAAATCAAGAATCAATAAAAGAAGAAAATTTGACTGTTTTTCTGAAAATAAATAAATTGAAAAAAAAAAGAAGAAGAAAATTTGGAAAATTCATAAACATGTGGAAATTAAACAACGCAAGTGACCAGTGGGTCAAAGGGGGAATCACAAAGTCACTGTGGAATACTCAGCCGGATGGAAGAGAAACACCACATACCAAAGCCTACAGAGTGCAGTCAAAGCAGTGCTCAGAGGGAAACTTTTAGCTGTAAACACCTACACTGAAAAAGAAAAAGCATTTCAGATCAATCACCTAACATTACACCTGGAGGAACTAAACAAATAAGAGAAATCCAAGCCGAAAGCTAGCAGCAGGAAGGAAATCATGAAGATTGGAATGGACATAAGTGAGGTAGAAAACAGGAAAACAACAGAACTGATGGCAGCAGAAGTGGGTTCATTTAAAAGATCATCACTGACAAATCTTCACCTAGACTTGCAACCAAGAAGCAAAAGAGAAAAGTCAAATAAGCAAAATCAGGAAGGGAAGTAGAGACAGGACTATCAACTGTACACAGGGGTAGAGGTTGTTAAGAGAGTTCTTTGAACGACTGTATGCCAACGAACCAGATAACCCAGTGAAATGGAAAATTCCTAGAAACACACAAACTACCGACATTGACTCAAGAAGAAATAGAAAATCTGAATAGATGTTTAGCAAATAAAAAGATTGAATCATGAATCAAACAACTACCCACAAAGAAATCCCCAGGACCAGAAGTCTTCATTGGAGAATTCTACCAGATGCTTAAAGAAGGAACATCAATCCTTTCCAAAGCTCACACACAAAAAAGGAGGGCTGTTCCTAATTCATCCCATGAAGACAGTGTTAGAGACTGAAGCCAAAGTCAGCAAAGGAAAACTAGGGACCAATAAGGCTTATAAATACAAACGGAAAATTTCCAATAGAATACTAGTAAGCCAAACCCAGCCGTTTATTAAAAGGATTATGTACCAAGACCAAGTGGACTTTATCCTAGGAATGGAAGCATGGTTCAACACAGCTAGCCCATCAGCACAACACACCATATAAACAAAAAGAAGAGAAAGAAAAACACCATCATCTCAACAGATTCAGAAAAAGCACCTCACAAATTCCAGCGGCTTTCATGATACGACACCCAACAAACTTGAAATAGAAGGTTAATGGGTTGAGTTGTGATCCCCCCAAAGATGTAATGAAATCCTAATGGCAAATATCCATAACGGTGACCTTACTTGCAAAAATAGGGTCTCTGCAGATGTCCTCAAGCTTCTGATCATATTGGATGAGGGTGGGTATGACTGGTGCCCTTCGAAGAAGAGAAGAAACCCAGGGAGAGACACACAGGGGAAGGGAGAATTTTACGGGACAACAGAGGCACAGTCCAGTGACACATCTACGAGTGGAAAAAAAAAAAAAAAAGGCTGTGATCGTGACAATGCCAGAAACTAAGAAAAAGCCTGGAACGCTTTCCTTCCTAGAGCCTTCCAACACCAGGATCCCGGACTTCCAGCCTTTGAGACCGTGAAGGAACGCCTTCTATCCTCTAAGCCACCGGATCCGAGGTGTTTGTGGCAGCGGTGAAAGGAAGCAAAACTGAAAAACGGGCAAAGGATTTCTGTAGACCTTTCTCCAGAGAGAACCCATAATGGCCAGAAGCACATGAAAGTAGAACACATTGAAGTTAACTTCTCACCACCTTCCTATGTCATGATTAGCACCAGGGAAATGCAAGTCAAAGCCACAGTGGGTTGCTCTTTATGGCCATTAAGACGGCTCTAATTTTTTCTTTTAGTGGGGAAGAAGGGCTGGCAAGAGTGTAGAGGCCCGGGAACCTCCCGCACTCCTGGGGGGAGTGTAGGTCGGTGCGGCTGCCGGGGGAACCGGGAAGTCCTTAAACACTGAACAGAGACTGAAACATAGACTGATCACCCGACCCCGGCAAGTCCATTCCACTCCTCCACACACGTCCCAAAGGACAAGAGGACAGTTCGCAAACAAGGCGTCCACGCATGCTCCCAGCAGCCCGACTCACGCTGGCTAAGATGCAGACACAGCCCAAATGGTGACGGATGGACAGAAGCGTACACGAAACCCGCAGTGTCCCCACGGCCCACGACCACTCAGGGACGAAGGACCGAAGCGCTGGTGATGCTCAGTGAAAAGGTCTGGACACAGAAGACCATGAACTCTGTGTGTCCGAGACCACGTACGTGTGTGTCCGAGACCACGTACTGTGTGTGTCGAGTCCATTTCAACGAAGCATGCAGAGGTGACTGCTAAGTGGGTACACGTCTCTTACTGCTTTTCTTCAGATTTTATTTGTTGACTTATTTGGGGAGGGCATGAGCAGGAGGGAGGGGCAGAGGCAGAGGGAGAAGCAGACTCCCCACGGAGCAGGGAGCCCGACATGGGGCTCTATCCCAGCACCCCGGGAATCATGACCTGAATCAAAGGCAGACGCTTAACCCACTGAGGCACCCAGGTGTCCCTGCGGCTCACTTTTCTTTGGGGGACGAAAAGCGCCTGGAAGTACTGGGGATGGTCGCACACAATCATGAGTAGATGAAAACTAAAACGACCTGGGGATTGGGAATTCGGGGGCATGATCTCTTGATTTAAATACACAGGAAGGGCGATGTAAATGTATATATATCACAGCAAAGACTGCAAACTCAGCTGCCTACTGAAGCCAGAGGCCATGGACCCGAATGAATGACTTGAGCCACACGGAGGGAGAAGCAGCAGTGCGACTTTCGAAACCGGAGTCCCCGCCCGGCCCCGGACACCTGTTGCTGGGAGGAAACAGCCACGCGTGGCCAGAGATGACTTTGTACAAATGAGCTAGAAACTGAGATTTGGGGAGTGAGCTCTCTTGCTTTAAATAAGAGAGAAACTAGTATTTTCCAAAAAGCAAAAAAAAAGTAATTTTTGAGGGTCGTGACGCTGTAGGCTGCCGCCACACAACCGTAGTTTTAGTATGACTCGAACTAAGCTTCAAGGTCCTTCCTATCCTGTCCCAATCTCGGTCTCGGAGCACCCACCCGTGGAGCTGCCCACCCTCGCGCTTCCGGAGCTGCCCACGGACTGCTTCCAGCTGCCCGGAGCGGGGATCCCCGGTCTTTACAGTTTCCGAGTCCTCTTCCTTCTCCTCACCTAAACATTCCCTCCTTACAAGATGCCTCCGCTGCCTTCTGGACGTCACGCCTTCTTCTGGCCCCCCGGCTCTTGCCCTCGCCTCCATCCGGCCTGCGCCACGCCCCCCCACCCGGGGCCGCAAACTGGGGGCGGCTCAGGGACCCCCTTCTCTGTGCCTACACGGAACATTGCAGGAGCGTCTTTACTCTGCTTTAAAAACATTCATGTCCAAGACGCCAGCTCTTTGGGACTGGATTCACAACCTGGAACGTGACTTCAACATTTCTCCCATTTCCTGGCAGCCTGAAAGTGACTAAAAGTCAACCGCAGAAAATCTCAACCACCACCTCGTGCCCCTAAGGAAAAACGGCAGCCCCCTCGTGTCCACCATCTCCTGGGCTACGAACTGGCCTACCCTTCGCCTTTTTTGGTTTTTTTGGCGAGTCGGCTTTGTCAGCGTGTCCTTGACCGGATGCGGGCGTATCTTCCGGTCCTTCCACGTGCAGGTTTGAAATGGTCAGCACGATTTCGTCTCCTCCTCCATCTCCCGGCGTCGCCTCCACCAGGAACAGCTGTTCTCCCGCCTGGGGCTCGAACCTGCCTTCAGCCCGCAGCTGGTCCTCGTCCTGGCCTTTCTCAAGCTAACAAATGAAAGTGAGCCTCTTACACGCGCTCTCTTACATGACATTCGGTTCGACGCTCTGCCTCCATGAAACCACAGAACACAGAGAAAAACACAAGAATTAAAGCAGCACAGAAGATCATCTATGATGCTGACGCCATCATTCTTAGGCATCCAGGGCTCAGGGATCGAAACGGAACACTGTTTTTTGAAGCCACATGCGCCTTGTAGTGTCCTCCTTGGCGTGACTTTTTAAACTCTTAGAAAAGAGCAGGAGGTGTTCCCGGATTTTCCCGGGGCAGCCTTTTTACTGTGTGTAACTGAAACTGCAGCTTAGAGCTCCCTGGTCCCTACCTGACCACGCACAAAGGGCAACCAAAGAAAGTTCAAGTTGTCGGAGTCCCACCCTCTACCCCCACCCCCCAACCCCCCTAATCTGCCCCCCTTCCACCCCCTCCCCCCGAACCCGCCAACTCCCAACCTGCCAACCCCCCCTCCCCCGCTCCCAGGGTCTGTTGCTTCACACCAGCCCTACCTTCAACAATCCAGGGCTTTCTGCCAGGCTCACCACAAACTTGCTCTCTTCGCTGGCCCCAGCCAGGCTGCCTTCCAGAACGTGCAGCTCCATTACCTGCATCTCTTGCAGCGAGTACACTTCCTCCTGGAGGCTGATGGTGACGCATGGCGGGGCCCCCTCGCCCAGCCAGAGCAGGGACTGCGGCCCGCTGCCCTCCGGCTGGACGGTCCCCTGCACGCCGTCCTGGGGCTGCGGGCTGAGCCAGCTGACGTCTTCGGAGAAGTGCACCGTCTGCAGCGTCAGAATGTGCTTCCCGCTCTCCTCCGTGGTGAGCAGCGGCTCCTGCTCGCGCTCCAGCCCCTTGGCCTGGAGGGGCCTGGAGGGGCACAGGGCCTGCCCGTCTCCGGGCCCCGGGGGCTCCCTCCCTCTGCACACTCCGTCTTCCTCCTCCTCTAGTAGGACTTCTGGGACCAGCTCCGGTGCTTTGATTTTGGTAAACTGCCCCGAAGGGACAGAGATCTCAGTCTCTGCCATGGTGACGTGGCCTGTGTGAGAAACCAGAGGGGTCCCGGTAGGGCCCAGGGGGGTCGGACCAAGACATGACAAGGTCCTGGACTCCCGGGAGTAGATTCCATCTAGGCCTAGACGAAACAGAGCCTAAACAGAGTTTAGGGGAAGGCAGGAGTTAGTACGGAAGATTCTAGAACTACTAAGTTTGGGCCTGGGTAGGCTTTTGGCAAATGCACATTTCAGGCCTAGCAAGGTGGGGCGCCAGCGGGATCTAGGCCGGTGCACCAGGCTGGGCCAAGGAAGCTGGGGCCTGAGTGGGCTTTCAGCAAATGCACATGCTAGGGCCAGTACTAGCAAGGTGGAGACTGGGCAAACTCTCCACCATTACACAGCTCCAGACAGCGCCATCTGCGCCACGCGGCTGGTGAGCCTCCAGCCTCCAGCTCCTGCAAACTTAGCCCAGCCGGCTTCAGACCCTGCACGCCCACCCTCTGGGCCTGGGGGCGCCCCCACTCCCAGTCCCTCCCTGACCCCATGCCTCCCCGCCAAGCCTGGGACCTCTCTCCTGGGCTTCCCCCCCCCCCGCCAAGTGGGAGCAGCCTGCATTCTGGAGGGCGCTGAAGTCTAGTCCCAGGGGCGGCCCCTCACCCGGGAGGCGTGGCCTGGGCGCCCAGCCCACCCGGTCTTGGCGGTCGCTGCCTCGTGCCGCGTGCTGCCCGGGGCCGCGTGCTGCCCGCCACTGCTTGCAGCTCGTGGGCCGCCTGGGGGCGAGGGTCAAATGCAGCAGTGCGCAAGCGCCGGGCGGGAAAGGTGGGGGGGGGGGGTCGGCGTGCAAGGGGCGGAGCCAGGGAGAGGGGGCAATGGATGATGGGGGAGCTGAGGGGGGAGGGGCACCCTCAGAGGGATCTGAGACCTGGGAGGGGTGGCTATGGAGGCGAAATAGGGGGACACCTGCGGCGGGTGCACAGAGACCTGGGAGATGGATGTGGAGGAACTTGTGGAGGGGCACCTGCGGGGGGGGGCGCTGGAGGGGGGGATGCAGGAGGAGGGAAGCAGGGCGACTGGCACGGGGCGCTGAGACACGGTGGGAAGCGGGTAGGGGCGCACCTGCGGGGGTGGGGATGGTGGGCGGCCAGACCTGAGCACACCTCGTGCCCGGGCTGGTCGCAGGAGGGCCTGCCTGTTGGGCGGATTTGTAATGGAAATCAGTAATTTTGGTGATGTCCAGAAAGAGCTGGGTTGTCGCTAGCTAGATACAGCATAAATACAAATCTGGAGCTAAGGGGTGATTAAAATCATTTACAGTTGACGGATTAATTTTATTTTTAATTTTTTTAATTTAAATTTTTTGGAAGAGTTTATTTTTGAGAGACAGAGAGAGAGAGCATGAGCTCGGTGAGGGGCAGAGGGAGAAGCAGACTCTCCCTTAGCAGGGAGCCCGATGCCGGTTTCCATCCTAGGACAGTGGGATCCTGACCTGAGTGGAAGGCAGGTGCTAAACGGACTGAGCCCCCCAGGAGCCTCTGACGTTTTTTCTTTTAAGGTGTGGTTTTACAACTTTGCAGGGAATCATTCTATTCTGTTTTCACCTTTTTTTTTTTTTTTTTAAGATTTTATTTATTTATTTATTTAACAGAGATCACAAGTAGGCAACAAGGTAGGCAGAGAGATAGGAGGAAGCAGGCTCCCCGCTGAGCAGAGAGCCCCATGCAGGGCTCGATCCCAAGACCCTGGGATCATGACCTGAGCCGAAGGCAGAGGCTTTAACCCACTGAGCCACCCAGGCGTCCCTGTTTTCACTTTTTTCAAAATTTTAATAAAGTGATTGTGGAATTTTCTTGTTTGCTGATTGTGAATAAATTTATTTAGATGATGGGGGGCACCCCAAACCCTCCAGGCAACTCAGAGGAGAAAGCAGTCTGGAGGAGGCAGCTGAGATAGGGTTCCAGAGCCTCCCTGGAGAACTGGCTTCCCGGTGGCCTGAGCGAGTCTTCCACCAGCTGCGGGTGGGTTTCTCCCCAGCCCACAGCCAGAGAAACACTTTCCATCTGCTGGCTGTCTTACTCCCCACACTGCTTTTCCTGGTTCTTCGGATTTTACTTCACATCCTTGTGCATAGTGCAGACACTCCCCCCCCCCCCATTTTCAATGGTACAAAGAGGAACTTAATTCACTTTTTAAAAGAAACCCATGTACCAGCGGTCATGCATTCGTTTTCTAGATGCTTGGGTCTGTGTCTGGGGTTTCTATTACAAATCTGTGTACGATATGGAGACAATAACTATTTGGAGGTTGCTGGGAAAATGGTGTGTTCTAAGAATTTCTTTTAAATCATTTAAATGAGTTTTTCTGCTTGAACAGTCACCACCTATTTTGTGCCTTCTCGGGTAATTTTGCATTTATGGCTCTAACACTCGTGCAGCTAGAAAGTTCTGCTGCTATTTATGTTATAAATTTGTGATTAGAAATTTCAACTACCGATTAAAAACAAATTTGTTAAAGATGATTCGAGACCAGTGGGGGGGGATGGACATGGAGAGGGGAAACCAAGGTAGGCTTGGAGGGGAAAAGTAGGGGCTTCAGAGGAGAAAGGGAGAGATGGGGGGGGGGAGGTGCGGCAGGGGAAGAGCCGCCTGGGGTGGTGGTGGGGGCAGGGACCTGGAGGAAGGGGACTGGCAGGAGGTAAAGCAGAGGAGACAAACCTGCAGTTTTCTCAACTTGGCTCCTAAGTGGGAAGCTGCACCACAAACTGGATTTTTTTTTCCTTATTCTTAGCTGACGCTCCCAGGAGTCATCGGGAGGGGTCATCTCGGACCCGCTAGGAGGCCTGTCACTGAAAGACGTGTCCCTTTGGAGCCTCTGACGGGCCCTATTTGAGAAGGCGGGGATGGAGGGGACACCCCAGAAGGTCGTCTTCCTTCAAGAGTGTCCAGGCAGCCCCACTGACTGGGGAAGGGAGAGGAGCCTTTACGAGTGGATCACAATGAAGAAACCATCTCAGGGCTGCGAGGTGGCCCGCATGGCAGGCTCCAGGCTGGCTGTGCCAGTGGATGGGTTTAAAAAAATCTGGGCGGCAGTATTTGGAGCCCATGTGTAAGCCAGCCTTGATCCCAAGGCAGTGGGCACACCTGGCAGTCTCTGGAAGGATCTGGAAAGTCGGGGCCTCATTTTGGCACAGCTGGCATCTTTGGGGTGCAGCTGGCCGAGAGGAGATGCTGCGTCCAGTCCCCGTTCCCTGTGGAATCTGAACCGACCCCTCCCTCTACACTCTAGAAGCCTCCCTGCGTTCTTAGATAAGAGAACATTTGTGGGATCGGGGGAAGGAGACACTGGCTTTCTGCCAAAGGGCGTGTAGGGCACAGGAGACTCGAGAGGGAAGAGAGCTGATCCCACTGGCCCCTGGGGGTGTGGAGCAGTTTCTCCCAGGTAGACCGGCAGTCCCTGCTGTTAGGGGATCGGGACGGAGCGCAAGGCAGGTTGCCTGCATTTAGTCTAGAATGAAAAACAAACAAACAAAAAAACAACTCATAAAAAACAACAAAACCACAATGAACTCTTGGGCCCACGACCTTCTTGTCACGCCCAGACTCCTCAGACACACCTCCATTCCCTCCTTGATCTGCCTTCCCATGTCCCTCTTTCCAGACCTTTCTCCTGCCATTCCCCGTCCCTGCTCTGTTCTCATTCACCCACTAAGGATCCCAAGGAGCCTTGAGAGATGCGGCGTGTCTGCTGAGCCTAGGACCCAGACCTTTGCTTGGCACGTCACAGGTGTCCCCCAGCGTGCCCATGGCGATGACGAGGCCCTGCTGAGAGCCCGGAGACCCAGCATCCTCTGCGGAACTGGTCTCGGACGCCCAGGGCGCTGACCTGTCCTATGATTATTGGTCACTTGACTCCTCCAGACAACATTGATGCTGGTAATGACTTTTGTCCTGGGCTGGCTGCCTGCCCCCTGGGTTGCTAGAAGGTTCTCACTGCCCTCTAGCATTGTCATTTGAGCATTTGGGGCGGTATTATGTTCCTTGGCATTTCCTTGCCATCAGCTTTGGTCAGCCTGTGGTGTGGCATGGTGCATACCACAAGGGGAATGACTGGGAAGGCCAAGCTAATGCTTGGCTGTGGAAAGCAGATGTTTTAGTACCTTCTACTCAGCTCTCTCTGTGACCGGCATTACCTCTGGGGCACGCTTTTGACCCGGTAGCCCTAGGATATGCGTGGGAGAGATAGGATCTATGATACCACTCAGAAATGTAATAGATTTAAACAGAGACAGATAAATGGCCAACATAAAACTCGAAAGTTGAAAATAAATGCATCTTCTGCGGGGCAGCAGGGAACAAGGAAGGCCAGCAGGTGCTTCCGTCTGCTCTGGGCTTCCCAAGTTAAAGGTGACGAGCTGCCCCACTTAACAGATCCCCGGCCTCCTAACCTGCGTGCAGAATCTTTGTGAGGCCGTGGTAAGCACATAGATATTCGAAGCTCCCAAGCGGGAAAAGAGTTCAACAGTGAACCTGGGCACGGAGGCCAAAATTGTCAGCGGTGTGGGGGGAGCGGTGTGGGCTGAGTATGCTGAGCACTTGGCATGTTATCTCTCGAATCATCCAGAAAGCCTACGGAGGGGGCAGTTTTCTTTTCACAGAAAGCAGAAAGGCTTAGAGACCTGTTTAGGTGACAGGAACTGTGCTTCAGAGCGTCTCCACCTTAAATACTGTGTAACTGGCTCGTTAGTGTGTGTTGTTCATTGCCTCGCGGGGGCTGATCTCTATCTTCCATCTGTCTGGGATGTTGTTCAAAGGCAGGAGATCTTTGTTTTGCTGACATTTGTGCCCAAGTGCCTGGGACAGAGAGGGCCCTTGACAACTTTCGGTGGCCTAGCGGGAAAGCGGGGTCCATAGCCCTTAACTATTCTTGATCTTTGACTTTTAAAAATTTTTAAATTTTTTTAGGGAGAGATAAAGGGAGGGGGAGAGAACAGGGGTGGGCAGAGAGAGGGAGAGAGAGAGACTCTTAAGCAGACTCATGCTCCGTGCAGAATCCGTAATGGGGCTCAGACTCATAACTCAGGGGTCATGACCTGAACCAAAATCAAGAGTCAGACCGTCAATGGACGGAGCCGCCCTGGCACCCCTTAACTATTCTTTTTCAATGCCTCTTGGGCACACCGGAAGGGTGAAGTTGGTTTTTATATCCTAGAGTCTTAAGAAAATGTCACGGCGGTTTTCTCTTGCAGCTTTCCAGTGGTATTTATGCAAACAATATCTATGACCTCTTCATTTTAAGGAACCTTCCAGAAACTTTTTACTCCACACAGCGAATTGTTCCTTTGTGATGTGGGTAGTTGTAACTAACGCAGCTGTCTCCTCTGTCGGGAAATAGGGGGCTCAGAAGGCCTTTCTACAAGTAATCCAGTGCCCAGAGTTTCCAGCTTGGACAGTGGATGTGGCATTTCCCAGGATGGACTACGGGCCTGCTCTACGGGCCTGCCCTGCTCTGCTAGAGGGCAGTGAGAACCTTCTAGCAACCCACGCGGCAGGCAGCTGGCCCAGGACAAAAGTCATCACGAGCAGGGTGCCTGGGTGTCTCAGTGGGTTAAAGCCTCTGCCTTCGGCTCAGGTCATGATCCCAGCGTCCTGGGATCGAGCCCCCCATCAGGCTTCTGCTCTGAGAACCACAGAATAGGAGGGAGTATTGGGATATGCTGGGCCGGCCCCAGCTGCGGGCTGCTGTAAGCCGCTTAGTCCTAAGGAAAAGAGCCAGAAGTTAAACGCCCCTAGCCACCAGGTCGTCCTTCTGCCTGGCTAGTTGGTTTCTATTTATTTATTTGTATTGTTCTGCTGATAACCGGCACATAAATTGTGATTTAATCCTCTCCTAATGATTAATTGGGCTTTCTCAAGTGTCATAAGGATAACTTGTACCAAAAAAAGTACGTAAACAGTCCAGCTCTTCTGCCTAAAGTGTTCTTGCTGTCACTGATTTCAACCAATGGGTGGCAAAGGAGTGTCCGTTTTCAAACACGCCAGTTCACCTGTTGGGTAAACGTTTTTTTGTACGGATCATTATACTTTGAACTTTGGTATGAACACAGAACTTTTATTTAATGAGCAATTCAGAATTGCCCGTGGACTTGGCCACGGGATGAGGAGTTTGGGACAACAGAGGCCCAGGATAGAATTCTTAAAATTGTTTAGAATGTTTATGAAAAGGGAAGAGGCAGGGTCCAAGCATGGGAATTTGACTATTAAGCAAAAGTCCACCGGGTGTTCCGGAACTTTCCAGAACTTTATCATTATAATCTCTGCCTTGTCCTGTGTCTGCAAGAAGAAGCATTTGGCAAATATATAGATCATCAATAAAAGCTTTATTACATTTAGTCTGGTTACATGGAATCTGAAAACAAGCATCCTGGGGGAGAAATCTGGGTATGTGTACTCCAAACCAGGGGTAGTGGTTAATTTGTGGGCTGGGGTTCTGAAGGAGCCAATATGAAGGCCTTTCCTTTCTCTGCATAGTTTCTTTCAGGAGTACAAATTGCTAGTGCAGAACAGAAGGTGATCTACTTTTAGGTTGTTGGAAAAAAATCTCGGAGGATCAAGTGTCTACGACAAATTCTGGTGGTTTATGGACTGTGTTCCAATTTTCCTTCCTTCCCAAGCTTCAGGCTGCCGTGTGGCACCAGGAGACATTTATGCCGGGGCATAAAAATGGTGCTCAGCTTCCCAGCTGTGTGGCCTTCAATGGGCTACTCCCCCTCTCTGAGTCTGTATTTTCTTCTCTGTAATCTGAGCCTAATAATACTACCTTCCCAGTGTTACTATTGTGAAGAATAAATCCAGCAATCCACATCAAGTGCCTAAAGATGACACAGCGTCTGGAATACAGTAGATGCAAAATTAATGTTAACCTTTTTATTATTATTCTCACTCACTTACGTAGCAATTGTTGCTTACCATAAGATTATTTAGCGTCCCTCGAATTCCGCAAGTCTTCTGAACTTCACTTTCTAGATCTCTGTTCCTGGCTCCAACATTTCATCGTCCTTTTTTTAAAAAATGGCATCCCTCGGTCTCCTGGCACAGGACAGACAGAGAGGTCTGATATTACATTTTAAAATTTCTCAGTGGGTTTAGCACTAGAGAAAGGTCTGGATTCGGGGCCATGGTTAAGTAGCACCTGATTCTGTGTTAACTAGAGGCTGGTACGTTGAGAACTTGACAGGGCTGACGCTTGACACCATCTGGTGCCAAGGACAGTTTGGGGATGTCCTGCTTTTTTCTGCAGAAGGTGTTCCATTCTTGCCCTTGCCAAGGTCAAAGGTGACTCTGGACTCATGGGTCTGTGCTCGGTTCCCAGGCCTCACCTTACTCAACCTTTCAGGGCATTTGATGCTGTTGGCCACTCACTGCCCCCCCCCCACTTTTTTTTTTTTTTTTTTAAAGAGAGAGTGAGCAAGGGAGTGTGTGCGCGTGCACGCAAGGTGGGAAGGTGCAAGGGGCGGGGGGGGAGGGAATCTAGCAGACTCCGTGCCCAGCAGCGGGCCCCACACAGGGCTCCATCTCACGACCCTGAGAGCAGGACCTGAGCCGAAATCAAGAGTCGGACGATTCGCCGACGGAGCCACCCGAGCGCCCTGCTCACTCCTCTTTCATATACTTCCTGCGCTTGTGCCAATATGTTAGGTTATAGGGAAAAGGGGACTTGGCAGGTGTGGTGAAGGTCGGGACATCAAGATGGGAGATGTTCCTCATCTCTGGCTCTGTGTCGTCACAAGGATCCTTGTAAGAACAAGGCAGGAGAGGCAGAGCCGGAGAAAGGACACACGGTGATGGGGGCTGAGAGAGGGGTTGGGCGCGGCTGGCTTTGCAGGAGGAGGAAGGGGCCACGAGCTAAGGGATGTGGGCGCCTCGGGTTGCTGCAAGAGGCAAGGAGACAGATTGGGCCCAAGAGCCTCCAGAAGGAGGGCAGTCCTGCTGACTCATTTCAGACTTCCGACCTCCAGAGCTATACGAGAACAAGTGGGTGTTGCCCTAGGCCACTCGGTTTATGACAAACACTCGGTTTGTGACAATGTGTCCCGGCAGTAGCAAGAAACTGGTGCCCCTTGTACCCGGCCTACCCCACCCGTCTGGTCTTCTCCTCTCCAGGGCTACCCCTTGGCCTCCTGGGCTGCTGCCCCCTCCTCCCGACCTCTTCGCAAGAAGCGGGGTCCTAGGACATAGTCCCTGGCCTTATTCTCTCTCTATGTCTTCTGCCCTCTGTGGGGGGCGGGTCTCCACATTTCCTGCGCACCAGTAGTGCAAGATGACTCCCGCATGTCCGTCTCCGGACAGGAGACCCTTCCCCACCTGCCTGCTCTCCTGTCCCCGTCAGATGGGCAAACCTAGCATGTCCAGAGCTAAACTCTCGAGCCCCTTCACCCAAATCCCACTCCACCTCGTCTTCCCATCACAGTTCATGGGATCCTTCTAGATGTTCCAGCCAAAGACCTCAGTGGGTTCTCTTACACACGCTTGTATTCATCTGCAGAGCCTATGGGCCTCAAAATACTCCCAGAATCAGCCCCTTCTTTCCTCCCCAGCCCCCGCCTCAACCCAGGCCACCACCGCTGTGTCTTATCTTCGCTCCAAATGCCACCAGGCCCCCCAGCACCATGAGGGCAGGGACCCCAGCCCTGCTTTCCCCTCTTGGACTTCAGTCCGCTCTGTCTCTTCCGCTCTGCTCCCCTCACATGGCCCCTTGCTGCTCCCCGCCCCCCAAGCAGGCTGGTGCCTCAGGAACTTTGCACTCTGAAGGGTGACAGAAGGCGCCACCCCAAACTACGCCGCTTCGGCAGGAGGATTCTCTGGAGCCTCAGGCACTTGAAAACCAGCAGGGGCGGGGAGGGCGGGATGATCTCCGCCTTTCTTCCTGAAAGCAGGAGGTGAAGGTCCCCCCACGGACGGACGATGGGCTCCAGGTACCAGGAGGCGAGAGATACCAGGAGGCGAGAGACGTTCTTATCCCTGGGGGCAGGTCATCAAGGCCAAGAGAAATCCGTACACACGGGCCCGTTAAGTCAACGGCCGTCTGCCCGCAGTCTCCCCGCACGTGACAGTGGCTTTTCCACTCTCTTTTCCTCCCTCTGCTCAGCCTGGCGTGGAGACGCTCGGGCCGGGTCCCCATCTCCCCTTGAGGGCCGGGCGCGTGTGACCAGCTGAGCTGCACGCAAGCCTCCTGTGCGTCTGCTCAGATCAGCTTCATTCCTAGGCCCGGCCGGAGACCCTCGGAGAGCAAGGAGAAGTGTCGCCGCCCCGAGCCTCGATGTTCCCTTCCCATGGAATGTTCTTGCCCCGCGCAGTAGGATGGCTGTTCTGCCCCTCAACGCCGGGCCCAGGCAGATTTTTGTGCCGCCCGCCCTTCTCTGAGGCCTTCCCGACTTCCCTGCTGAAAACCAAAACCTCGACGTCCCTTGTCAACTCCATGTTCCTCACCATTGAAAAGCTGCTAGTACCCTGTGCCCACACAGAAGGCTCGCATCTGCTAGTGACACCTGTAACTAGAAGGCGAGTCCCCTAGGGAGAGGGTCCTTTCCGCGTCACCTTCGGCTGTTTGCTCCCTCCCGGGGCCAGATCGATGCCTGCCGCCCGCGAGAACCTGAGCCCACGTCTTCCGAACGGACGGACGCGAGGGAAGAGTTGTGCAATCGTTTTACACAGCACTTTTCCCGGGTTCCGGGAGCTGAGGGTTCCACATAAATGCGCAGTGGGCTCGGCCGACCCTGAGGTCTTGTTGTCTCTAGTGTCTGACATAACAGCATCTGATGTTTCTTCAAATTCTCCGCTTACAGAACTTGTAAAGGCTCAGGGTGGTCATGCTACGGCAGAAAGTGGAATCCCCGCGCTGAGCTCGGAGTACATCCAGAGCGGCTCTGGGTTTTGGCAGACACACGTCCCCAGACTCATGTTCTCCAGAAGGAAAGTCAGAATCATTGCTCTGGACAGAGGAAGGACAGTTTTCATGTGGGGCAATGTTCTACATTGAGGGTGACAGAGGACACAGGAGAGGTGGCTTTGCCCTTCGTCTTTGTGGGCCGCCTTCCAAGAAGCTGCTCTAGAGGGGCTCCCAGGCTCCCCTCGACTCTGGGGTCCTCAGGGCTGCGCTTGGGAGCAGCCAAACAAGTATGTGTGGGAAGAAGGGAGGCGGGAGGGAAGAAGCAGTCTGAGAAGCGGACTGGACGCTCTGGATGAGTGACTGGGGGGCTGGCAGACACCCCGGGGCTCCCAGAGGCTGCCCCGGAGGCCAGGCACCTGCCTCTGACCCGAGGGGAGAGGACCCTGTGCGGAGCAGCCCGCCTCGCCCTTGTCCTGAGGGCAGAGCGTGCTGACGGAGACGACCCCCTTGTCAAGCTTCCCGGGGTGGGGGCGGGAGGACCCCCCCCCCCCCCCGCTGTGCCAGGACTGCTCTGGTTAGAAAGGAGGGATGCACCTGTTTACTTTTTGCTTTCTGTTGCTGGTTTATTTGTTTCTGAAGGAGCGGGCCAGGGAGGGCAAAGAGCAGAAAGGAAGGGGTGGAGGGATGGCCGGGCAATTCTGCGAAGTGGCACGGACGTCGCCTGCAGAGTCGTCTCGGTCAACGACAAGTCCTGTGTGTCTCCTTCCGACCTCCAGCGAACTCTGTGCACACACGGAGACCTTGGGGCATGGTGTGTGTGTTATGTGTGGTGTGTGTGGTATGGTGTGTGTGGCATGGTATGTGGTATGTATGTGTGTGGTGCGTATGGTATAGTATGTTGGGTGTGTTATATGTGTGTGTGGTAGATGTGTGTTTGTGGTATGTGTGCTGTGGTGTGTGATGTGTGTGATATGTGTGGTATGGCGTGTGTTGGATGTGTGTGTGGTGTGTATGGTATGTATGTATGTGTGTTGTGTGTGGTATGGTATAGTGTGTTGTGTGTGTTGTATATGTATGTGGTGGATGTGTATTGGGGGTGTGTGTGGTATAGTATGTGATATGTGTGTGTGGTATAGTGTGTGTGTGTTGTATATGTGTATGGTGGATTTGTGTTTGTGGCATGTGTGCTATGGTGTGTGATATGTGTGGTATTTGTGATGTGTGTGTGGTATGGTGTGGTGTGTGTGTTGTATATGTGTATGGTGGATGTGTGTATGTAGTATGCCTGCTGTGGTGTATGATGTGTGTGGTGGGTATGGTATGGTATGTGGTGTGTGTGTGTTGTATGTGTTGTGGTGCGTGGTGTGTATGGTGTGTGTGTGTATGGTATCAATTGTATGGTGAAACACGTGTGTTGGGCATATTGTGTGCTGTGTGGGAGTTGTGTGTGCATGTGTTGTATGTTTGTGTGTGGTCTTTGTGTGTGGCAGATGTGTGTGTATGTGGTATATGTGTTGTGTGTGTGGTATAGTGTATTATGTGTGTTGTATATGTATGTGGAGGATGTGTGTGTGGGGTGTGTGTATGGTATGGTATGTGATATGTGTGTGTGGTATAGTATATGTGTGTGTGTGGTGTGTGTGGCATTGTACGTGGTATGTATGTGTGTTGTCATGTGTGTGGTATAATGTGTTGTGTATGTTGTACATGTGTGTGGTGGATGTGGGTGTGGTGTGTGCGCTGTGGTGTGTAATATGTGTGGTGTGTGGTGTGTGTGTGTGTGTGTGTGTGTGTGTGTGTGAGTCCCGGAGAAGGCCGGGCTCCGCATCCATGTGAGCACAGGGCAGGCATCTGCAGAGCTGGGGGAAAGATCCTCCCGTAGAAGCCGGGACACAGAGACCACCATAAGGATTTTGGTTTGGTTTTTAAATTTTTTGTTGAAAATTGTTATAGATTCACAGAATGTTGCAAAGAAATGGGCCCCTTCCCCACCCCGCCCAAGGGTCCCATCTTACGTGTCCACCGCACACTATCCAACCCAGCAAACGGCCAGAGGGACAACTCGGGGTTCTCAGGTCGTCCCCATCACATGCATGCCTCTGTGCGTGTGTGAGCACGCCTGTCCCGCATGCAGACCTGCGTACCCGGCAGCACAGTCAGGACACCGCAGTCCCCTTGCCATGGGGCCCCCTCGTGCCCCGCTCCCAGCCCCGCCCAGCCTCCCGCAGAGGGCCCCGGACTCCTCCCCAGGATGCCGCCAGGCTTCTGCCCGTCTCCTCTCCATCTGCAGGCCGCGTGGGCTCTGGTACCGCAGTCCGGGAGCCCTGTGGGTGGTACCGAACTCTCACTGGTTCGGATCCCCAAGAGCCCACGCTCCAAGGGCCTCTGGGCTCACTAAGTCAGCGGGTGCAGCCCCCCTCTGTGCTGGGAGCAGCCGCAGCCAGCGGAGCGGGGATGGCTCCCTGGGCGAGTGTCTGAGGTCGGGGATCCCTCCGGACGGGGAACCAAGACCACAGGTTGCTGAGACCCTCGGAGGCTCCTCATTGTCAGGCTCACTTCCCTGAACCCCAGAACCCTACCTGGTGCCCCGGGGCGGCGACTGCTCACACGAGACCCTCAAGCTTATGGATACATCATGGGTCAATCATGCATTTTTAAACGTAGGGAGAGGGTTGTAAGGCCTTTTGCTTTTAGGGACCAGGCAAGTCACTGGCTCTTGGCAGCTGGAGGCGGGACGGGTGTCCTCCCCCAAGAGGATAGCGCTCCCGGCTCCCCTGCAGCCAGGAACAGGGGCACACTTGTCTCAGCCTTCTAGAGAAGCCAGGACCTAGAGGGTGAGGAGAGTCTCCTGAGTTTTCAACAGTGGCAACTAATTAGAAGTGTTAAGCCCTCTTGTCAACAGAACAAAACTGATGCTGGGACCAGATTTGGCCCAAGCCCGCTGGTGCCCCTGACTCTGATTCTCAGTATTCAGCCCCAGAGCGAGAAAACACAGGAGGACTTGGGTGGTCGGCACCCAGTCGGAAGCGCTTGATTAAGCCCTGGTTTTCCTCCAGTGAGAGTTCTGGAGTGAGGGTGATGAAGGTTAGTGTCGTGCTCTGCGGCTCACGAAGCGGTGTCTTGGAATCACCCCCTGTGGGACAGGGCATGGGGAGCTTGTTGGAGGGCATGAGGCTGGAGGCAGGTGAATGGAGCTAGGGGGCGCGGGCACCGAGGGGTCCCCCCTTCCCCGAGCCCCCAGTGGCACAGCAGCTTCCTCACTGGGGCCGATTGAAGACACCGTGAGCTTTTCCCACTTGGGAGGGAAGAGCGGTTGATGCTGGACCCCCGGACAGGAGACTGAAGCTCTGGAAGCTTCGTTTTTTTTTTTTTTTTTAAAGTATTTATTTATTTATTTGACAGAGAGAGAAAGAGAGAGAGAGAGATCACAAGTAGGCAGAGAGGCAGGCAGAGAGAGAGGGGGAAGCAGGCTCCCTGCCGAGCAGAGAGCCCGATGTGGGGCTCGATCCCAGGACCCTGAGATCATGACCTGAGCCGAAGGCCGAGGCTTAACCCACTGAGCCACCCAGGTGCCCTTTTTTTTTTTTTTTTTTTTTTTAAAGTTTTTAGCTCTGGAAGCTTCTTGAGGGACGTTCGTGTGGAATTTAGACTCGACCTTTCCAGCTGTGAGCGGAGCCCAAGCCCCATCGCTCCCGCAGACCAGTTTTCCTCGGCACCCTCAAACCAGCCTCACGGTACCCATTCCCGCCAACTCCCACTCATGCTCCCGCAGGTACACACACACACTCCCTGCGCGTCCGTTCACGTGCCCCATCTCTTGGCGAGCCCAGCTCCCAAGCAGCCTTCTTTCCGCTCTGCCCCGGGGCCACCAGGAGCCTGTGAGCCTCTGCTCCTCCTCCTCCGTTGTCAGAAGCCCTGAGTGGGTAGGGAGGAGGCTGGGCGGCTCTCGCAGGGCTGCGTGCAAGGGCCACGGGCAGGAGTCGGGCTCTAGCTGGGTTCTCTAGGAAGCCAATGGGGGGCCCGAGCTGGGGGAGGGGGTGACACCATCTAATCAATGTTTTAGAAAGTCCTTTTCTCCCTTTCATTCTTGTCTCACAGCTCTCGGTCCGTTCTGGACAGCTCCGGAGGCGTGGGGACGTCTGTGCTTCCGTCTGCTCCGAGGGACCGCGGAGGGCCGCTCTGTGGAGGGTGACAGCTGGC
Source organism: Mustela lutreola (assembly GCF_030435805.1). Classification (NCBI taxonomy): domain Eukaryota; kingdom Metazoa; phylum Chordata; class Mammalia; order Carnivora; family Mustelidae; genus Mustela; species Mustela lutreola. The sequence continues at coordinate 5,133,539 of NC_081298.1, read as the reverse complement.
CTGGCCGCCGCCCCTGCCGGCAGGTCTGAGGGAGCCCGATTGCATTCCGGCGGGTTGTACCACGTATGCAGATGCTCCCTGGGGACCTATTTAGTCTTGACGATTTTAAACAGCCCAGGCTGGAGTGTAGGGAGATTCGTCTTTGGTTCGCTGATCTTGAACATCTGGTCTAGAAGGAGGCCAAGATGTTGGCTTCTTCTTGTCGGACTGCACGTTCCAGCCCAGTGGGCAGCGTGTGCCTGCCCCGGCCGGCAGCTGCGAGCTCACGCCAGCTCCCCCATGGCCCCAGGGCGGCCACGCTCTGGCCTTGTGCTTCTCCGTCCATCCCGGACTGGGCCCACTTTGGAGGCCTCCTCCCTGGGACTCAAGCGTGGCCTCTCCTCTTATCACAGCTGTACTTTCCCCAGTGTAGCCGTGCACCAGAACACTCCCTCCCCAGCACATGATTTCTAGCACACCCTGTGTTTTTTCATCTCCTTTATCGGAATTGTCATGTGTTTGCTCGCTTACTGTTGGCCTCCCTCTGGGAAGCCCTGAAGAGCAGGGCCCTCTCGTTCAGCGCGGTCCCCAGAGCCTTGAACAGTACCTGGCATTCATTGGCTGGGTGAACCGGAAGGATCCAAATACCCACTTGCTTTTAAGCCCCGAGTCCCTGCCGTGCGCTGGAGTCAAGGCACAGCTGATGCTCTTGACCTTGGCAACAGTCTAACTCGCCCAGCTCGCTCTTCCCCATCCTGACCCCTGTGCACACCTTTGGCTCTCGCAAACGAGCCCTCTCTGACGTGCGGAGTTCCAGAGACTCGGGAGCAGGGCCTCACGGTTCATGTGAACCTAGACATCTTTTATCCTACTTTTTCAGCGCCTGAGGCCTGCTTTCTTCTGAGAGTCATCTCGGGCCTGGCTCCAGCAATCTGCCAGGAAGTTAGAGACCACGCACCCCTCAGCCGGGAGACTGGACTTCCTTTGTTTTTGCAACATGAATTCCGAGGTGATTTTCCAATTACCAGCAGTGGCCAAAGCGAGGGAGACAAAAGACTGCTGAGTCTTTGCCTTGGCACGGATGGGGCCTCTGGCCAGCAGGAGCTGGGGGTTGTGTCGTAGTGATGAATGCAGAGAATCAGCAGCTTAAAAACCAATTAGCTTTCTGCTTCCTTCGCTCATGCGGGACGGTGCTGGGCAGGGTTCGGCTGCTCGAGAGTCGAGTTCAAACGGGGCCAGGCGTGGAAGTTAAGCTAGCAGAACTGATGAAAGGAGCCGGTTTCAAGGACGTCCGTGCTCTGAGCAGCCTCGAAACGTTCATCTCGTTTGATGGAACGCTTCGGAGTCAGAATTGTCAGGACAGACGTGAAGGACGCGGCAGACACTGATGCCTGTTCTAGGTCATCACGCCTGAGGACAGCACGGGGCTTTCATCTGTGAGGGGAAGTTTATCTGTACAGTTGCTACCCTCAAAAGTGTCCAACGTAGTCATGCTAATATTCATAAGGCTGCGTTGGTGTCTTTTTTTGCAGTGGCTTATGGGACATTGGGCTTTGTTAATTGCTGTATTCTGTCTTGGGGTGATGGATGGCTCAGGGTGATGGGGGGGTCATCAGAAGCTGTCATACGGGCTCAGGGCCTGACGTCTAGCCTTGCATGTCCAGAAATTGAATATCAGGACTCCATGACGGAATAACGCAGACCCAGAAGGTATTGGTGTGTGGACCAGGGGTGCCAAGGTCTTTATTTACAATAAACGCCCCTTTTTAGGGGGACAGACCCACGTCTGCCATCCAGGGTGCCCCGTTCCTCACAGCTCCTGTGAGCAGGAACAGCTGTGACAGGATAGGGGACAGACTTGGTACAGAATCCCAGCTCTACGGAGGACCCCAGAAGGCCCCAAACCTTTGTGAGCCTCAGTTTCCTTAATTGTAAGGTAGCCACACGCTTTCCACTCTCGCTGCCGGGAGGAAGGGAGATTAAGGGAGAATACGTGTTCCAGTCTGGGTCGAGGAAGGAGCCCAGAAGGGCTTTAATGGGACAACCAGACACAATGGTGATGACCAGAGTCTCGGAAGCCAGGGTGCAGATTCCCAGCCCCGCTGCCGTCACCTGAAATCAGCCGCTTCGCATTTCTGAGATTCCGGGTCCTCCTCTAGACATCAGGATCTAGAATGTGATCAACCTCACAGACCTGCCGTTGTGTTGAATGAGACTCCGTGCGGCAAGCAGGGAGCGCGGTGACCGTGGTGCCCGGCCCGGATGAGACTCAGCTGAACGGCGGCCCCAGTGCCTGGGAACATCGGTGGCTGCAATGACAGAAATCACAGCAGCTGCCGAGGTCCACCGGCCACAGAAGCAAAATAGCCCAGAGATGAAGGTCTGGGGCCGAGCTTCCCAACCCTGACACGACTGATGCTTGGGGGGTCGACTCTCTTGGCAGGGGGTGGGGGCTGTCCTGGGCGTTACAGACGGCTGGACAGCATCCCTGCCTTCGCCCACATGAAGCCAGAAGCTCCACCCAGACAACCAAAGATGTCTCCGGACCCTGCCCAATGTCACCCGCCTGCAAAGCCCTGGGCGGAGTGACCACATCACCCAGACGCTGGAGAAGCCTGTGGTCCTCCAAGGCATGCTGCCTCGCCCACCCCTGCCCAGACTCCCACCTGCCCGTACTTCCCGTGGCTTCTGCTGCTCCCCCACCCTCTCCTTTGTCCTCCACTTCCAGGCAAATTCCCGATGGCTGTGCAGAGCCACGGACCTGGGGGATCAGCGAGCAAGGATCCAGGCTCAACCTCCACCCTCAGAGACATGCCTATAGCCCTTCTACGTCCACTGGCTCCCGCCAGCACTGCCCCTGCTCATGCACTGCACGATGGCGCCGTCTACACCACAGCGGTCCAAGCCTCCCTGCAGCCTGAGTGGGACATCCCCGGGCCCCCTGCGGCAAATCTTCTCTGCATGGACGCCCTTGTCTGGAGGTCTCTTCTTTTTTTTTTAAGATTTTATTTATTTGAAAGAGAGAGATCACAAGGAGGCAGAACAGCAGGCAGAGAGAAGGGGAAACAGGCTCCCCGCCGAGCAGAGAGCCCGATGCGGGGCTCGATCCCGGGACCTGGGATCATGACCTGAGCTGAAGGCAGAGGCTTAACCACTGAGCCACCCAGGTGCTCCTCTTTCCCTTTTTTGCTTGTGTAGATGCCCACCACAGGTCCTAGCGTTAGAACCTTGGGGACACAAGTTAACCACGCAGGACCACGGATTCCTGCACAACATGGGGACAGTGACTGATTTCCAAGCTGGGTGCTTATAAGAGGATCAGCTGAGATTCCCTGGGTTCTCAGCTCTTTCCTCCCCTTCCCGACGACACTTCTGTTCTAAATTGCAGTGGCGCTTCGTCTAGCCTCCTGATATTTACTGCAAAATGGCCTTTTTAAGGGCATAGTTTAACTTAATGCGTCTAAGCTCCAGTTTTTTGTCCTCTTACCCCAGTGCCTATATTTGTCTGCATTACCGTCCAATTTAAAATGTTCCTTGCCAGTGGAGCTCAGTGGTTTGTAAATCTCTATATCGTGACTGGAATAGTCTGTCCCATTGTAATTTGGATTAATATCTGAGAAGACCCAGCTCAATGAGTAACATTTTAAATTATTTCCAATTAAAAGAAGATATTTTATTGCTTTCAGACCAGACAAGAATCAGCCTAGGAAACCATGACAATAAAACTCCTTAGAGAAATAATAAGTGAACATTACAAATGACTTGGAACTTCCTTCTGCGAGCTCTCTATCAACGGCTCGCTTTACGTCCAGCTATAGGATCCACCAGCAGATGAGCGTGTATGTGATCCCCGGTCTGCTTCACGTGTTCGGAAACAGCCTGTGCTCTCAAGTAGCTTCAACAGTGGACAGAAATCTTGTTGACACTGTTAAATTGCTTACCAACCCCCCTCTTAAAAGAACATAAGCGGTAAACTTTAACCCGGCGTCGTCAGAATTCCTAGGAGAGGTCTAGCACTGGTAGCTCACTGCTTGCTAGGGGTGATCATTCCCCATTTCTAAGCTGTGTCATGCTCGTATCATTTAGGTTGGGGTACCCAGTGTTAATTATGTCCTGTTTTAGCTATTGATCTTTCATTGGAAAAATAAATGAATTTTTGGAAAGACTTATTTATGGAGAGAAAGAGAGAGAGAGAGAGTGTGTGTGCTTGAGAGGGAGGCACAGAGGAAGAGGGAGAGACAGAAACTCAAGCAGACTCTGAGCCCAACGCAGGGCTCGATCCCAGGACCCTGAGATCATGACCGGAACTGAAACCGGAACGGAAAGGAAATTTTTTTAAAGGATTTTATTTATTCATTTGAGAGAGACAGAAAGACAGAGAGAGCACAAGCAGGGGGAGAGGCAGAGGGAGAAGGAGAAGCAAGCTCCCCACTGAGCAGGGAGCCCAATGTGGGGCCCGATCCCAGGATCCTGGGATCATGACCTGAGCTGAAGGTAGATGCTTAACCATCTGAGCCACCCAGGCTCCCCTTAAAAGGAAATTTTAATTTTTTTCACATTTACCAGCCCCGCTCTGTTCCTGGTGAGTTAAATTTGTTGCCCTGAGGTCTGCTGGAAAGCTCACTGGACTGGATACCAACAGACCCGGGCCAGATGCTGGTTTTGTCTCTAACAGTCTATGCTAATGTCTTTGATATCCAGCTTCATTATTTTTGCACGATCTTTGATTTTCCTACCTCTCACAGTTGTGAAGATTGGATTCGGGAAGCGAGGGGATCCAAAGACGGAAAGCAGAAACGTTCCATACAAAATCCTGTCAACAGGGTCTCACAGATGTGCAACATGAAAATGGATGGGTTGGCGCATCAGAATTTTAAAAAGATCTTTAAGTGAGTGTACAGAAAGGGAGCTGCAGAGAAAAACAGAAATGTCACCAGAGACATTTCACAAAACACGTTGCCATTTAGAGATAATGTCAAGTTTAAGACAGGAGACGCGGCGCCTGCCAAGAGGACGGGGGTGGGAGTGGGGTGAGCCCAGGGATATTTGGCGTCTGGTCAAATCATGACTTAGGGTCGGACAGGCAAGATTAGGAGCAGGTTGGGCCAGCTGCAGTTACTAAGTAAGTTTATGGAGTATCAAGACATAAAAATGGAATGGTCAGCACCACGATCATAAAAGCCCCCAGACGGAAGGCAGCCAAGCAGCCATCAGCGGAGGAATGGGTAAACACAATATGGCACGTCCATACCCTGAAATACTATCCAGTCCTACAAAAGCATGACGTACTGCCAATGTGACAACATGAATGGAAAATATGATGCTGAGGGAAAGGAGCCAATCACAAAGGACCACATTGTAAGAGGACATTGACACGGAATGTCTAGAATATGCAAATCCATGGAGACGGAGGGTGGTTTGGAGCTGGAGCGAGGTGGGACTGGGAGGGACTGCTCACGGGGAAGTGGTCCTTCTGGAGGGATGCAATGTTCTAGAAGTGCTCGGGGTGACACAATTCTACCAATTTGGTAAAAAGCACCGAACTGTTTGCATTTAATGAATTTCAGGGTATGTAAATTATATATCAACAAAGCTGTTACACACAGAGAGGCGGGGGAGAGGACCCACGGACAAATAATTGAGAGAAAGCAAAGCAATAGAGTGTCATAGGACGTTACGATCGCAAAAACGTGAGATGGGAATGAAAGAAAATCCATAGGGTTTCTGCTTCCAGGTGCTGAGTGGCTGGGCAGAGTCTGGGTTTTGGAGCCAGGAGACCTGGCTGCAGTCATCACACAAGCTTCTCCACCTCCCAGGACCTGTTTCCTCTTCTGAATGCAGGGGAATCGGGGAAGATGATTCACGTGCCCCTTTCCAGCCCTCACTACCCGTGGACTTCCACGGATCTCTCGCTGTCTTCTTTCTTCCGTAGCATCCCTCCTTCCAAGAGAAATCCCACCTGCCGCCGTGTTGCTGACACCCACAGCAAGAGAACCCACCGCCTTCTGTCATTGTGATGGTGTATATTTTGGGTCTCCTTTGGGTGGGGCATCCATAAAACAAGATTCCTCTTTCTTCTTAAACTGTCCCATACGATTCTAAAAATAGTTAGAAACCCAACCCGCACAGATCATGGGGATGGTGACTGTGAACCTACACTGTCGTGACCCCGAGGTACCACCGGGCAAGTTCAGGCTAAATGCCGGACGTGTCTTGACGTTTGTCTGGGGTCCCAAATGTGCCTGTGGGACCCATGGATCATCTTATTTTCCTTCCCGATTCCTGTGTATCTCTTCCGATCTTACTCCACAGGACTTGAAAGTATTAAGTAGAGCACTTCATTTGATTAAACTGATTGCTCAGTGAAAAACAAGACTGTCAGCTGCGGGCTGCAGATAAGCCTGTTTTCCAGGCCTTCACCGAAGCTGTCCTCGGCAAGTTAAAGGTTGAGGGGGCTGGTGAGGAGGAAGGGAGGAACAGCAAAGGAATTACGTTACCGTCAGTAAAGGTTAGAAATGAATCACAAGATCAGGGTAGGAAACCAAGTAATAAAATAAGTGCATAATAGCGGGTTGCCAGGCAGACAGTGGGCTAATACTGAGCTGACAGTTGATTACGGCGGGGGCTGAGCAGGAGAGCAGAGCAGGCGAGATGGAAACTAGAGGGAGAAAGGCTAAAAGCCAGCACAGAGGGGAGCGCAGAGGAGCTGTCACTCTGTCTGAGGAGAAATGAAGAAGCCAGACAAACTATACGTGTACTTTCATCTGGAAACATGATCGGAGAGTCTGAGATTGGCAGTCCTGGACGGGGGGCATGGTGCTGTGGGGTCCTGGGGGTCGCCCCCTCTGACAGGACTTGCCAAAGTTTGCAGGTCTCCGCGGAGTGCAGGACCAGGGTGACGTTGGAGGTTCTGCTGGATCTCCTTGCTTCTCCTCTGGGAAAGAGGAGAGCACATAAAGGTGGAGACCACTACCCCGTTGGAGGGCCTCTGTACCTCCAGTGCTGGCTGCCGCGGGAGGTCTCCCGCCATGGCCCTAGGGAGCAGGTACTGTTCTTATCCCTCTATTTCAGATGAGGACACTGAGGCAGCTTGTTTGCTCATACAACGGTGACTCTGTGCTTCCTGCCTCCCTGGTCTCTCCCTCCCTGGGCATCGTTTTGAAACCACAGAGCAAGTGGTTAAACCTGCCTTTCCCTGTGAGGGCTGGAGGGTAGTTCCCAGACACAGGGAGGGGTTTTCATGAATCCCTTAAACTCGGACGACATTGATTCCTTTGGTCATGTCACCAGAAAGGGAATGGCTGGGGCCACTCTGAACACTCAATCTTCTTTGGCATTTGGTGGCCTTTTGGCTCTCTTTGTTGGCAGTGGCTTCATCAGGCTCTTGGTCAAAATAATGCCTTGCAGAGGATACCTTGGTGCGTCATGGGGACAAATTGCACAAGGAGCCCTGCTGTGCTCAAACACTGGTGGTGCTCAACCAGCCTGGCAGACCTGGCAAAGACCTGATGTGCCTTGGATTCACAGGAGAGTTTGACTCTCATGTCCTGGCCAAGAGTCGGGGTCTGGAGAGATGGGGCTCCTCTGTTAACATGCTCTTGAGCTCACCCCAAATCACGCACCATCATCAGCCACAGTGGCTCTGCTGATTGAAGAGGGACTTGATCTCCTTCTAGAAGGTTCTCTGCAGTTCTCAAAGGTCATGACCAAATGGAGAAAGGGATGCTGACTTCAGAATTATTGCCAGCTTCTTGGTCAGCATGCTCTGAGAGTGGGCCCATACGCTTCCTGGGGTGGGACCCTGCTCAGACCCCTCGCCTGTCTGTCCCTCTGCCCTGAAGCAGGACCTCTGAGCCATTCGGTGGTAGGTCCCCACTGAAGGAAACACACAGCAGAATGAAGGAAGTTTCTAGTGGAATGCCCAGGCAGAGCTAATGTTTCAAGAGAATAATAGAAGGGATAATCTACTTTCTGAGTATAATTTTATTATATCTTAATGCAAAAAAGGTAAGATAAATACCCTATGATTTTATTATAACCCCATTATTTTTATAATACCATGCTATTATCATAACCATTTTATTGCAAATGATGAAATAACTGCATTTCGTATATATTCTCATATTATCAATTACCACCAAGGCTTTGTTTACTCCCCCTAATTTTTATACTTTTCCTGTTGAAAAACTTTAACATATTTTTGAAAGTGACTCATTCGGGTCTTATTGAGTAGTTTCTGTAACACACCTATGTTTCTGCTGTCATCTCTCTTTTCAGCTGGTAAATTGCCCTGAAAGTTTTAATGAATAAAGGAATAAATTAATAATGACCAGAAAAACATCCCATTAAAACCGTGTGTGTTTGGGGCACTGAGCTGACATCTGGTGAGTGATGACTGATCATCTTATGATAAAAGACCCCCTTTCTCCCCCCACTTTCTGACTCATAAGAGTTTTTACCAGCATGGTTATATAAAAGAACAGAGCATAAGGGAAATTATTGTTTAATTTCAGAAACACAAATGAATCACTAATATAAAGTATGCTTTTGCTTCATGCTTTCAAGCCCGAGGTGACTCACAGCACCGTGCCACCGCGCTGTGTTTTCAAAGAGATGAGCTCAGAACAGGGTTTCAATTCTGCAATGTAACACGATGTAACAGGTAGACAAATGAAGACACAAATGTCACATCATTATCAGAGCCAGGAAGGAAACACAATTAGGGGGCAGTGTGTTGGTGGGTGCCAGGAAGTGCTGAGCCCTGATGGAGACGAAGGCCTGGCCATGCACAAACCACACAGGGTGCTCCAGGCTCGAGGGAGAACAGGCGCAAAGGCCCTGAGGTCGGAACAAGAGTGGCTCAAGGCTGCGACCACATTTAACTCCCCAAAGAGAAGCTGACTTTGAAGGGATTACCCTTGGAGCTTCCAAGGACTGATATCGACCCTGGGGTTAGCCACTGGAACAGGCCGCTAGGACAATGGACTGAGATAGTCAGGATTCTTCTGGTTGTTCTACTGCCTTCCCACGCCCCTTTCTTCCGTCAAATCAGTTAGCACAGCGGCTGGCCTCGCGGATTGCACTCAGATACGTAGCAATAAGCGTCCGAGGCACAGCCGGAGCTACAACGGGACCTGTGGTGGGCAAGCCTGCCACAAGTAAGTGGGCTTTTTGTGAAAATGCCTGCTGCCAGAGGTCATGACGTCTCTGTGCTCTCGGGAAGGATGTCCAGGCCTCCCTCGCCCTGGTAGGTTTCACCTCTGGCCTTGGACTTTCTTTTTTGGAGGAACAACAGACGTCACACAGGCAACTTTTTTTTTTTTCTCTTTTTTACATGACAATACCTGGAATAATGAGATATGTAAAGAACAATGAGGAGCCAAGCGTTCCTAGGTTTATTCTGAGCAGCCGTTACCTTCCATCAGTGCCTTTCAAGTGTCACTTAATGAGTGTTCTCCTGTTTGTAGCGAAGCACAAAACTTCTTGGCTGTTCTTCAAAGTATCTGAGAATCTTTTAACTCTGGGCTGAACTATGTGGCAAGTCGCTCCACAATTAAAGCACTCCAAACCTTTATTTTGAAAAGCCTACGAGGTGCCCATCAAAGCAGAGAGCCCCTTCCCTTTTTGGTACGTACTGAGCTCGCTCCTCTGGAAATGTCAGCCTGTGTCCTCATTTAAATAATGTGACAGCTCACGAGAAGACATCTGATGGGCGTCTCAGTCAATTGCTAAAAGTACAGCAAAGAAAGTCCAAGAAGTTTCCCCCACCCCAAAGAATTTATCATTAATAATTCACATGAGCTACCTCATAGGTGGTTGCCTACTGAATGCAACGATCGCATTGCTGTCTTCCGGCAAATGGCAACTGTGAAGACTCATTTGAACATGAAGGACATCTGGGATTTTTCACCTGAAAGAAAAAAACAAAGCCTCAGGACTGCTTGAATAGGTTTCACACATTCCAAAACGTACGCAGGAATGTCTAAACGCAGAAGGACTTGATATAAATCACCAAACACGCGTTTTGACCCAAAGCGCCTGAATTTTTCATTTACAACCACAGGGCAGCTCACTGAAAATCCAATCTCGCTGGCGCCTGGCACATCACAGTTTTTTTCTGAAAAATGCTCAATGCTCCGAATGCTTCTGGAGCTCTTGGAACTTTTATCCTGAGGTTGTAGTTCGTTGCATAGAAATAAACATCGATGTAGAAGAGACGTTAGGGTTCGAAGCCAATGGCCAAGAAATAATTCTTGAGATGTCTTTGGTGCAAAAGGGTGGTTTTATTAAAGTGCGGGGACAGGACCTGTGGGCGGAAAGAGCTGCACCAGGGTCGAGAGGAGGGGCCCGTTACATGCTTACGAGTGGGGAGGGGGTTAGAGATACTGTAAGCCTCCCAGGTATTTTGGAAACAAGGTTTCCAGCATCCTGAAGGGACTGGCTATTGTTAGGAAAGGTCATTTATTATTGTTTGGTAAAAACTCAGTCCTGAGACCCTTCAGATGTCTATCAGTGGGCCACATGCTTGGGGGGGGGGGGGGGTTGTCAGCGTGATCACCAGCTTAGGGGGATAGAGATCAAGGAAGTTTCCGAAGGAATTTTTATATGTTAAAGTAGACTTACAGGATCCTGGTGGTTGGGCTAAGATTGCCTTTTGCCCTTAGCGAAGTGTCCACAGCCAGGCACTTAAGTCCCTGGGGAAGGTCACTGCCTCTTTCAAGGACTTGTCAATGGGCTGTAGATAGTAAAGAAACGGAATCTTTTTATTCCGCCTTTGTTGCCCACATCAAACAGGATCTTCTAGGGGGCTGCTGCGGCTGGCTCTTGTTCCCAAGATGCTACAGGTCTGGGGAGACAAACCCTTGGCTTTCCAGTGGGCTGTGTTCAGGTTGGGTGGGAGAAGCGGGTTTCTGGGCAGGGTACCCGGGGACACGTGGGACAGAAGAGCGTGCTGGGGGTCCTGGAGGGTAGCCTTTCCTGCATCCCCAGCTTCTGTTCCTCTGCTCTCTACCCTTGGGCAAGAAGGTCGAGGCCAACTTGCAAAAGGCCCACCTCGCTGTCTGTCAAGTGAATTCTGGAGACCCTGCACCTGAGCCCCGCCCATAGACCCCACCCCCGCCCCGCCCCCGCCCAACCCCCACCTTCTTGGCAACCCAGTCCCCAGGGGCTTCGGCTACTGCCCTGCTTCTGGGGGCGGGGGTGGGATCTGGAGAAACCGGTATTAGCAGGTTGATTAAGGTTAAGCCTTAATTAAGCAGTTTCTGCACGGCCGGGCGGAGGCAGCGGCTCTCTGAAGGAGAAAGTGTCCTCTGTGGGCGGAAGTCAGGTCGGGCCAGCCTGAGTCACCGCGCGCTGGCGGCCGGGCCTGCGCCGCACCGTCCGCCGGGGAGGGGCCGCAAGGAGCTGCCAGGCTTCCTCTCGCAAGGCTTCAATTAATTTCTTCAAATGTTCCCGTTAGTTAACAGTGATTGATAGAGCGAAGATATTATTAATAAAAATTAGGTACCGAGCTCGGGAATGGACTTGGGTTCATGCCTCGGCACTCAGCGAAGGGCCACGAGAAAGGGTATTGTCAGCAGCTTGCGGGTGGCCGAGTCGCGCGGCCGAAACGACGCCAGCCGGTCGCCAGGGCGGTCAGGACCGTCTCCCGCCCCGGGTGTGTGCGGTGCTGCACCGCGAGCTCCCGCGCCCGGCTAGCGGGAGCCCGTGGGGCCTCACTCGGGACTCCTGCCCCGCGCAGGCCGGGCGGGTGCACCTGTCTCGGGGGAGGCGCTGTGCGCTGCGGGGAGCTGATGGGGGCGGAGCGGCAGCCTCCGGAGTGAAAAATGAGCCGGCGCTTCCGCACACGTGGTGACATAAATCTGATTCAGGGACACGAGAGAGAAGACGAGCAGACAGCGCGGCGTAGGGAGAAAGTTAAATAGCGACCCGAGGAGAAACTGCTGGACTCCGTGGTTAGGGATTTATCAGGGAGCGGGTACACTCATGCATTTCCTGCCGGCACAGGGCACTGGGGACTTCGTCAAACGGGCCTCCCAGGGGTGCAGAATGTGTCCCTCCACGGGGACTGGGGGGTTACCTAGCAGACGTTAGCTGAGCACCTACTACATGCGGGGCGTGGCTCGAGGTGTGGAGGGTGCTGAAACAAAGGAGAACCCAGACTCCTAGGAGTCGGGCACTCTGCCTTTGTTTTCTGTCCCCTCCCTCCCACGGCCCGCACCACACAGGATTCAATTGTTAAGCAAATAAGAGAATTTGCACCCGTAAAATATGGCGCTTTGTTCCTTCCAGCATTTATGAGTGTTGGCTTAATGGTGCCAACCCCGTGGTTGAGTTACCAGATCCGATCCCCCTTATTACCCTAGGAAGCAAGTCCGGTGTTGTTCTCGGCTAACAACAACGGGACCGTCGGAAGCAGACAGGGTACGAGTTAACTAGGGTCACGTGGTCAAGAAACACATGCAAGTGTTTGCCTCGACGTGCATGCCGTGGCTCCATTTCACTACCTCCCACAGGACACCGGGACCCCATCTACAGATCCAAGTGTGGAGCCGGTCCCTGTTTCTGGTGACCTTAATGGCCAGGTAGCATCCATTGCTCCCTGAGGTTGATCCTCATCTGTCTGGAAGTAGGTGTCTGGAAGCCCCGCCCTGCCACCCCTCTCCAGCCCTGGACACTGGGCGGTGTTGCCTGCAGACTGAGCCCAGGGGGCTGGGCAGCTGAGGCCAGGCCCCACAAGTGACTAGGCCCTAGACCCTGCCAGTCCTGGCCCTCGCCAGCTCTGGATGAGGCAGAGCAGGGTTCAGAAAGAGGCTCTTACCTCACAGCTTCCTTGCTCAAGCCAGGGAAAGAAAATGGGCATAATCTCGCCCGATATCAGCAGAACTGCAGGACAGAAGTCAACCTGATTGGAAATGAAAGAATCAGAGTCTACTGGGTACGGAGGGTCCCCTCCCCACGGCTTCCCAGGCTCCTGCCTCAGACACTGACTTCCTAAGGAGATGAATTGTCCCTGCCCCTGTGGGCGCGTGACTCCATGTACCCCTCTCGGATTTCTCATGCCTCCAACAATCACACATTCTCTTTAAATATCCAAAACACAAAAACGAATGTTGCTTTTCCCCCTTTAGCACGTAGTTTACTTGGCTATCTCTTCAAAGCAATGCAGGCCTGTTTGGGGAAGGGGGCTGGGACAGGCATCTTTCCCCACCAGACTCTGGTCCTTGTTCAGACAAACATGGAGTTTTCTGCATGTGAGATGGGCTTTGCTTCTGTACCAGGATATGAGGACAACAGTCTTGAGGGGCTTCAATTTCTATATAATTCAACTTGGAAAGGTTTTAAGGTTCCACATCTAAGTTAGGAGACTCCCCCCACCCCCCGCCCAGCCCCTGACGAGACGGGTTGGTTGGACCCCCCACCCCGGGGACTGTGTCATCGAGTCTCCGTGGTACGAATCCTCCCCCCTTGGGAGCTGAGACTGTGTTAAGATTTACCGAGTTTCAGGAATTATTCCCAGCACGGACCAGAAAAGGCATTTTCGTTCTGAGCCGCCACATTCCAGGCAAGTGGAAGAATTTGCATAGTTATCAGCGAGCACCAGGGGAGGGTGGCGTTTGGTCCCAGAGGGACTATCATTATTTCCAATAGAGTTAACTGCCATGCACAGTGGTATCCGTTTTCTTGCGGCAAAATAAGTGCGTTGGATTGTTTTTGTGGTAACTGTGCAGTTAGTTGTTCTCGCCCCGCGCTTTGCCGGGCGTTGCTCTCTTTCCTCGGTGAGGGTGCAGTCGGTGAGGGTGCAGGGAGCCGTCTTTCACCGCGAGCCCGTTCTCAGTCTCCGTGCTGCGGACTTGGGACAGGGGCTGGCTTCCTCTGTACTGCCCCAAATCCAGGGCCCTGGGAGGCAGAGGGGCCCTCTCCATTTAGAAATGGGGAAATGAGATCATCAAGGAGAAGCGACCCACCCAGGGACATCTGTCCCTTTGGTCATCTAGAATGAGTCTCATTCTGGAGAACGGACTAGAGTACACAGACCCACGGGGGCCCTGCCACATGGCTAGGATCCTCTACCCTAAAAGTCCTACGCAAACAAAACTCTGGAACAAAGGGGATGGTGGGACGTTGGTGGTTTGGACCAAAACCTGGGTCTGCGCGGTCTACAGCGGACAGCCTGATAGGGAGAGCTAAGGCAGGGCTATAGACACTTAGGGCCAGTGTGAGTTTTTAAGTTTGTGTTGTCTTATCCAGATCAGCTGTGTTTTCCCACCCAGTGTAGCTGGGTACCTGTACCCCCTGGCCTCTGACCGTTGACTTCCCATTTTAGCGAAACAAGGCCTCCAACAAGAAGAGAGGCTTAGGAAACCCAGGGTGACCAGTCTCCCAAAGTAGGTGAGAGGGAAATAAGATGAGACCAAAGCCACCATGGGCCTCAGAATCCGTAGTGGCCAACGTGAGCGGCAACAACCCGACAGGACTTTACTGCCAGAAATGGCCTTGGTGCATGTCTTACCCACCTGCATGCTGGGCGGACAAAGAGAGTGGCTCAGTTCTGGGGGAGCCGGCACTGGAGTCCACCCAGGGCTCCCGAGTCTGGGTTCTGGGCTGCCCGGAAGTGGGATTGTTGTCTCACTGAGGACATGCTGGGCTACAATCTGCAGGACACCCGACCCCAATGACGGAGGCAAAATGGTGTCTTTGTCTCACACGACCCTGGAGAGAAGCAAAGGGAGGTATGACATGCAGGTAGTTCTAGAATCTGTCTGTCCTGACTTTGAGGGGGACTCAGAGGTGACACGGCTCTCTGAAGGGCGAAATCATTAATGGGATGGATGTGTCGTCTCTCGCTGGAGTCCACGTGCCTCCTTTCTGCATGGCCGGAGAGCCTTTATGCCTCTCCATAAACCCAACAGAGACAGCTCCAAAGAAAATAAACAAGATTTTATGGAGTCACTATTTCCATGGGTCACTAATGATTGAAGCAGGAGATAACCAGCCCTCTAAAAGGGTTCTAACACCTGGTTATTAACATTCATTGAATATGTCTTGTAGGCCCATCTTTGCCACAAAAATCAGGCTTTATTAACATGCACCCAGCACTGTGGTTTACCTCCAGATTCATTTTTATCTCCTCGCCGTGGAAAGAAGATGCAAACAACACCGTGACCCTCCCGAGGGAAGACTCCCAGATGATGTAAATTGTCGTCTCTGCTGGGTGAGGGCGCACGCAGCCCACAATCAAGGTGTTAAGACACGGCGAGGCCATTGGGAGAAGGGGAAAGGATTAGGTCATGGAGGGCTGGGTCGAGGGTGTTGGATACCTGCCTGCCTCCTTAGGAGGGCTTCTGATGAGCCTCCCCCAACACCTGCTCCCTACACCTGTTCATTGTTCCCACATCTTCAAAATAGGAAAGATTGGGCTACAGAATCTTTTTTGTTTCTTAATTGAGGTAAAATGCACACAACAGAAACCCAACCATCTTACAGTGTACAATTCGGGGGTATTTTGGACACTTACCATCTGCCACCTCTGTCTAGTTCCAAGACACTCTCATCACCCCCAGAAAAGACCCCCTAACCGTGACGCTAGAGTAACATGACATTTTAAGGACCCTTTCAGTTACAGGATTCTCTGTGGCTCCAAACTAAGAACTCAACTCATTCAACTGTAAAAACACCCTTCAAGTCTGAAGACAAAGACATTAGGATTACCCCATATGTGGAGAACGTGTAAATATTTGACCCTAACAAACACACCTGGGATTGCCCTGGCAAACGGTTTTGGCAGATCGTTGCGCAGCTGAACATGTTTTCTTGCTGTTTGGAAACTCCCACGGCTGGGCCAGTCCATGCCCATGGAATAGCATCCTGGTATCGGAGACCAGCATTGACTTGCGCATATAACTTTGGCTCTAGCGCAAGACACGTGAGTCACACTGCTAGTTTGTCACCTTCTGGAAAACTGTCCCTTTCCCTCTTTACCAAGAAAGGGTCATGCTTTCCTGTGAGTTCAGATTCCTGAACCGAGGGGCATTTTTGTGGTCACCCCGATTGGGGGTGGCGTGGAGGCCGGAGGTCATGGTCTTGCAGTTCAGAGCCTCAGCTTGGGAAAATGCTCTGTTTGCATCATCTGGGTCTCAGCTGTCTCACTTCCCCATGGAAGGAGCGGGTTGTGATTGGTGGAGTCCCAGGGTGTTTTGGCTGTGGAATTCCTTGTTCAAACTAAGATCCAATATGGAAGCCTGATGCACACCACAGATGATGTCAGGAATGCTGTGCATGAGAAGACTCTGACCATGTCTCACGGGGCCTCTCACATCATGCTCTGGGGTGGCTCAGTGGAATCCCCCCAGATCTCTCAGTGCACACTGTGGAAGCCATCTCTTAGCTCTGCAGGCCGTCCACACACGATATTGATGTTCTTGAGTATTTCTGGTTTTGTTGTTGTTGTTGCCTTTTATTTTTGGCTCTCAGTTAATGAAAAAACCACCAATCTGTGTCTCAGTCAAACTGTCCTTAGCATCCTTTGTGAGATCCCACCGGAGTTCAGGGCTTCCTTTCCACGGTTTACCTGGGAGGCAGCCGTTCCCCACCCCCACCTTCACCCGCTCACACGATTTGAGTCTTGGCCCCTCTAGACTGCCGTCGGGTTTCCGTGCTGCCTTCTCGGCCGCCCCACTCCGCACAGGCTTTCCAGAGTCCTGTTCGCTCCCTCCTCGGACCCTGAGGGCAGCCAGCCTGCAGCCTCAGCAGCAACAAGGGTGTGCAGAACCTCACACGCAGAAGTGAAGACGTTAACTCTGGGGTTTGAAACTCTTTTTTTTTTTTTTCCAGTGTCTACTGCTTCCTTCTCCTTCCAACAAAAGCAGTTGTGTCTGGGTTCCACTTTTTGCACGCTGCTCAAAAGAGGAGCAGTCTTGCACTTTCAGCCCCCGTTGAAAAAATTAGGGGGTCCCCATGGCATTTTGCTCCAGAAATGACAGATGCAGCTCACACCCGGAGACCATCACAATTCGCATAGTTCCCTCTGGGGCCAGGACCCTTCCCTGCCTTCCGGTCAACAGAGGGCCGAGCGGACTTTGTCCAGGCTTCTGCCCTGTGTCCTCAACGCCCTCCGCTCTGTCTGCATCACTCTCTTCTAACAAATTCAGTACATTCAGGTGAATCTGCAACCCAGTGTTTGCCTTTTCACATTATTTTGATGAGGGACAGTTGCAAGGGAATCCTGCCAGCCTTCCCTGAGGTCAGGGTGGTAATTAAGCAATTGGCCGAGGGGCCGTGGTGGTCCACTTCTCCTGCATTTTAAATGAGCTGGCTGGTTCTCCGCAGGAAGACGCCAAACAGAAACACCTAGAATTTATGGGTAGCATTTAGAACGGCAAATAAGTTCGGGTTCCTCATTTTTGTTTTCAATCTATGTGCTCTTGGAGGGAACGAAACCTATCACAGTTTTATCAGCAAAATGGGAATCTCTACCCATTTGGTGAAATGGACGGCGCCAGCATAAATGCGTGTGTTGCATGTTTATGGCCGTGCATTTGAATGGCTAATTTCACTGGTGTCAGACGCTGAGAATGTATCCCTCGGCAACTGGGCATTACGTCGTGGTTGAATTTAGACACGACACAAATTTATATGGCTGACAGCACCACTAAGAATGAATTCCAGTGACCTAAATGGGAAATAATTTTAAACTAAATGAAAACCTCTCATATGCTGTTTACACTGAGAGATTCGTTTGGTTGAATGAGAATCTGAGTAAATGAGACATGGCAATGGGGTGATAATTCTGGTGGGAGATGCGGACATGTGCACAGCCACTGTTGCAGTGGGAGCCAAGGCTTACTGCGTAGTCCCTTAGATACTCCTCATCTGAGATTGCCATTCCCAGAGGCTTGGATTTCTACAGCTCCTTAAACAGTCACAGAATTATCTCTGCAGTCCCATGGTGGAGGCAGGCAAGTCCCTCCCACCCACTCTGAGGGACAGGGTGCCCACTGACTGCACTGTTGGGTTGCCGGCAGAGACTGGGGGCTTGGCCCTGTGCTCCTGACTTCTTACCCAGTGTTCTCCATATGCCAGCAAGCAGCTCCAGAGTTCATTAAATTGGACTGGAGTTCTTAACGGCTTGCAATGCGAATTCTTTACAGCCGGCATAAAGGTCTCATTGCTCAAGTGTAATTCCTCAGAACCACCAAGCCCCCTTCACTCCCCAGACAGTCAGACTTGCAGAGGCAGTGAGAAGTGTGCAGCCATCTCAGTGGGTACCTGCATCTGCATCCAGCCCAGAAACTGCTTAGAGTATGATATGTAGAAAATTCCAGAAAAGGAAATGGTACCTCACAAGGGAGAGTATGGTGGGGTGATCCAGAGCCCCTTGGGCTTATGTTCCAGTCTTCCTTCTGTTGGAGCTGGAAGTAGCCACTTGGCCTTTCTGTGCCTCAGTTTCCTTGTGTGTTCATAGGCTCCGGCTCAGAACGCTGCTTGGCATTGACTCATTCTATGCCTACTTTATGCTGGGAACTGTACATACAAGAATTAACAAAATAGGCAGAGATTCCTGTCCTCACAGAGTTTATTTTTGTGGTGGGGGACCCATGGGGGACACTCAGTAAGGTTATTAGCCCCCAGTGAAGTCTGACTTTTGCCAGTGAGCCATGTAGTCACCTACACTTGGGGACTTCCTTTCCATACGCTTTGCATGGTGACACCTCGCCACAGTGGTGTTCTGCCACCCACCAGCCAGCGGGACACAAAATGTGCTGCCAACAGCCCCTGGGATCCAGGAGGGGCACCCACCAGGCTTGTGGGATCCAGCCCGCCAGTCAGTGGGAGGACGGAGTGTTTTACATCAGCAGTGAACTGGGTCAAAGTTTAGTCAATTGCAAGTTGTGTAAGAACTTGCTGTGGCTGGTCTGGGGACAAAGGCCTCACAGCACTCATTAACAACTATCTGTTCAATAATTATCTCCCTGGGGCTTATTGTGGTGAGATGGTCCAGAAGCTCCACCAACTGTGGCCTGGATCCAAAGTCCGGCCCCTGACGTCAGAGACGAGCCTCCCTGGGTGTAGCCGAGGGGTGGGGTCTTTCTCCTCGAGGGGATTTAAGGCCAGGAGCTTCTACCCCCAGCCAGCAAACGCGGGCTTCCCCTTGGGAACGCGGGTTCACCAGCGGGAAGAACCTCGAAAGACCCTCTCAGATCTCTGATCGGGATCATCCGAGAAGAAAAAAGGTAGGTCGAGATTTTTAACTGCCATTTCTAGAAATAACGTAGACTCATTTCTTTTTGTCCTCAGAGCTCTGGCTGTCTGGTGAGACGCCGCCCAAAGAAGTATATTGAGTTTCCTTGAGGGCATGTGTTCTTTTGGTCATGAAGCCTGTGTTTTCTCTTTCAGGGAACGTTGGCGCCTGTGGCCCTTAGCACGACCCCGCAGAGATGCCTCCTCAGCTCCAAAACGGCCTCAACTTCTCAGCCAAAGTCATCCAGGGCACCCTTGACAGCCTGCCCCAGGCGGTAAGAGCTTTCGTGGAGAGCAGCGTCAGGCTGTGTCAGCCCGACCACATCCACATCTGCGATGGCTCCGAGGGGGAGAACCAGCAGCTGCTGGACCAGATGGAAGGAGAGGGCATGATCCGGAAGTTGCAGAAACTCAGCAACTGGTAAGCCGGCCCCTAGCCCCCAGCCGCTGCTTCACACCCTGCACCTGCCGGAGGTGGGTCCACACCCAGCAGGGGGTGGGTGGGGTGGGTTGTCAACTCTTGAAAAACTTAATGAAGGGGAGGAACCATGCAGCCTTTGATGGGAAGATGGGCATCGAGCGGCTCAAGTCTGCAGTTGAGATGGTACAGACACACAGTCCTTGCAAACGGAATCCCTGATAGAAGTGACAGTCAGACGTGCTCTGTCCTAGAAGCCAAGCACCTAGTCCAGTACATTTACTCCTTGACGGTGCCCCAGCTGGTGCGGTTGTCCACTGTTATGGGACATTGTCAGTGTGCCTGGCCTCTGCAAGATGTGGGAAGAGCACAGTAACGAAGGGGACTGGCCCATTCCAACAGGTCGCTTGGCTGAATCCCAGGCACAGATCCAATGCAAGATGGCGGCACTTCCTCTCCATTCCTAACCTGTGTGTGTTTTCTATCTGCAGCTGGTTGGCTCTCACCGACCCCAGGGATGTAGCCAGAATTGAAAGCAAGACAGTCATCATTACCCAAGAGCAAAGAGATACCATGCCCATCCCCAAAACTGGCCTCAGCCAACTAGGTCGCTGGATGTCGGAGGAGGACTTTGAGAAAGCATTCAAAGCCCGATTTCCAGGGTGCATGAAAGGTGAGTGAGATGTTTGTTTGACTGGGAAAAATCCAGTAAAAGCAAAGGCAAACCTCTTATTATGTCTTCCTCATGATAATTAGGATAGCCCTGAACACTCCTGTGGCCTCAGATAGCTTTAAATTCATGTATGAAACTTGCAGCGTATTGAAATGTCTGGCTCCTTTCTGGGATTCAGGAGAGCTTGGCAGAACCCGGTTGCATGTTTATGAAAATGCTTTCATTTTGGCATTCCGTTTGATTTCCAGTGGAGTTTTCAAAATCAGTGGGGTGGAGAGCGGGGCATGGGTTGCTGGTAGCAAGAGTGTGATGAGACAGTGGGGACCCTGAGACTAGGCTCCCCTGCTGGGTGGCTGCGGGATCATTTCTCACTGGTTGCCATGGACTGGCCCCCACAGGTCGCACCATGTACGTCATCCCATTCAGCATGGGGCCCCTGGGCTCGCCGCTGTCGAAGATCGGCGTCGAGCTGACCGATTCGCCCTACGTGGTGACCAGCATGCGTATCATGACACGGATGGGCACAGCCGTCCTGGAAGCACTGGGGGACGGCGAGTTCGTCAAGTGCCTCCATTCGGTGGGATGCCCTTTGCCTTTAAAAAGTAAGCGTATTATTTCAGAATCAGAAGTGCAAACAACAAATAAGCTGAGCCTTCAACCCTGGGCCTTTGCCCTGGGGGATCCCTGGGTGGGGACGTGACACGCTCATCTGGGATGTGTCCTCCTCTGCAGAGCCGCTGGTGAACAACTGGCCGTGTAACCCAGAGCTGACGCTCATCGCGCACCTGCCTGACCGCAGGGAAATCATCTCCTTCGGGAGCGGGTACGGCGGGAACTCGCTCCTTGGGAAGAAGTGCTTTGCCCTCCGGATGGCCAGCCGGCTGGCGAAGGAAGAGGGTTGGCTGGCGGAGCACATGCTGGTAAGACGTAGCAAGTTCTGCAGGCGCACGGTGGGGTCTTGGGCATGGGGTGGAGGGGGGCACAGAGGTCCAAGTGTCTACGGAAGTGCATCTCCCATGGGCGCCTGGCCCGCCCCAAGGAGGACAGACTTAGAAATTCCACTGATGATGCTTCGTGCCTCTCTCGAAGACTTCCACTGCAGTGGGGCCAGTAGCACTCCTTTAGGCTTTGTTATTTAAAGTGTTCATTTTGATACCTGAAGACATAGATCTTGGGAATCTCTTTTTTGGGGGACTTCTGAGCACTCTCCTAGACTGAGCCACTGACCACCAGGGGGGACACAAAGGACAGATTAAGGAGGAATTTTGTCGCCAACAGATCCTGGGTATCACCAACCCCAAGGGCCAGAAGAAGTACTTTGCAGCAGCCTTTCCCAGTGCCTGCGGGAAGACCAACCTGGCCATGATGAACCCCAGCCTCCCCGGGTGGAAAATAGAGTGTGTGGGTGATGACATCGCCTGGATGAAATTTGACCAACAAGGTGACTCTTTCAGGCCCAACGGCGGGCAGTAATCGTTGGAGCTAAGTGAACTGTCGCCTTTTAAAGCATGCCAGATCCTCCCAAATCATGTTTGGATCTTTTAAGTTATTGCTACGTCTTGCAAAGCCTTAGGAATATGTATTCTGTAAGCATTCTTTAATTTAATATAGAATCTGGATTGAAATCGAACCATATGTTGTTGCTTGTTGACACAATACATTTGTTAAAATAGTACTGGTGGAAAAGGAATGAGGAAGAAAGGGTCGTCAAAGTGTCAAAGTGGAAAATAATGCTTGGAAGAGAAAAGAGAAATCTCTTCCAGGAATGAGGCAAGGGAAAGAAGCAAAGACTTGAGAATTTGGTGCAAAAATGAGCCTGGCCAGAGCTGAGAATATATGCTGGGCTTTCTTGGTCATGCGTTTCCTACTTCTCTGGTTTAAAACTTTGCAGGTAACTTAAGGGCTATCAACCCGGAAAATGGCTTTTTTGGTGTGGCTCCCGGAACCTCTGTGAAGACGAACCCCAATGCCATCAAGACCATCCAGAAGAACACCATCTTCACCAATGTGGCTGAGACCAGCGATGGGGACATTTACTGGGAAGGTATCGACCAGCCGCTGGCCCCAGGCATCAAGATCACTTCGTGGAAAAACAAGGAGTGGACCCCCCAGGATGGTGAGCCCTGCCTCGAGGCCCCGGGGCTCTAGCCCAGAAACACCACTTGTTTGGACCAGATGCTAAGGGGTCTCTCCTCTCTTGCTGTGGTAGGAGAACCTTGTGCCCATCCCAACTCGCGCTTCTGCACCCCGGCCAGCCAGTGCCCCATCATCGACCCTGCCTGGGAGTCTCCAGAAGGGGTGCCCATCGAGGGCATCATCTTTGGGGGCCGCCGACCTGCCGGTGAGGCTCTCCTTCGTTCAGCCTGGGAATGTGGGTGTGTTGGCTCCCAGGGGACATCCGTGCAATCTCTCCTTTCTCATGACCTTGTCAGAGGGTGCCAGAGATCTCCAGCTTCCAAAAAGCCAAGATAATTGGCAAGGCACCACAAGCCTTTTTGGATCCTTGACCTAAGGGAGCTCCATCCAGTTTAACTTTCTGTTGCGTGGCCTCAGTGGCGTGAAGCTGATGATGGTTTTGCACCCTTTCGCTTTGAGGGAGCCAAAGTTAGCTCAGTGAGACATCATTCGGCCGTGTCTTTCCATTTGGAAAGATGCCACTGCCAGCCAAAGGGTCTGTGTCAGAGCCTTTAAGGGACATTTCTTTTCTTCCACTGCAGGTGTCCCCCTGGTGTATGAAGCTGTCAGCTGGCAACACGGAGTTTTCGTGGGGGCGGCCATGCGATCAGAGGCCACAGCGGCTGCAGAACACCAAGGTAAAGCAGAGAGGAAATCACAACCACAGAGAGTGACCGGTGTGCTCTGTCTCTGTCTCTGCCTGTCTGTGGCTTAGTGCGAGACAGAACCGCACGAGCTTATGTCAACAATAATGTCAACAATATTATGTCACAGGTAAATGTCACGGACATTGTCCTGTGAGAACGTTGACCAGCATCACCCCCGCTTTCTGTTAACAGGGAAGGTCATCATGCACGACCCCTTTGCCATGCGGCCCTTCTTCGGCTACAACTTCGGCAGGTACCTGGCCCACTGGCTCAGCATGGCCCAGCGCCCGGGAGCCAAGCTGCCCAAGATCTTCCACGTCAACTGGTTCCGGAAAGACAAGGACGGCAGATTCCTCTGGCCGGGCTTTGGAGAGAACTCCAGGGTGCTGGAGTGGATGTTCAACCGCATCAGCGGGGAAGCTGGCGCCAAGCTCACGCCCATCGGGCTCGTCCCTGAGGAGGGGGCCCTGAACCTGACGGGCCTGGGGGACATCAACATGGAGGAGCTCTTCCACATCTCCAAGGAGTTCTGGGAGAAGGAGGTGGAAGACATCCAGCAGTACCTCGAGGAGCAGGTTAACGCCGACCTCCCCGCTGAGATCGAGAGAGAGGTTCTTGCCCTGAAGCAGAGGGTCAGCCAGATGTAATCAGACCCGAGGGCTTCACCTGTGAAATCACCCCCTTTCCATCCCACGAGGGGGTACCAGGAACAAGAACAAGTGGGGTGTCCCAAACCCACACCACCTGCTCTACTGTAATGAGCAGATTTGTTTTCCAGTAAGACTGTAGAGTACGGGCTAGTAACTGTGAGATCAGGGAGGGAAATCTTAGCAGGTCTCTAAATCCACTCTCCAATGCACGTTTCTTCAACCCTGAGGACGCTAGGCAGTTAGGCTTTGCTGTTTTGATCACTGCAGCTCTCAGTTAGCTGGAATGCACCGGGAACGTACTTGAGTTGTATATACAGGTGTGTGTGTGTCTGTGTCCGTGTGTGTCTGTATTTCTTGTTATCTGAGATGTATATAATACCTTTGGAAAAATCTTGGGCAAGATTCTCTACTAGTTGTTGCTAGAAAGAAAGGTTGCTTTATTACTGATATGTATGTTTAAATTATTTTTATATACCCTTGTTACTTACCTTGATGTGATTCCAATTTTTCCCCCTAACTCTTCTTGGAAAAATTAAAAAAAATAAATTTTGTAGAAAAGATCGATTTGTTTGCTTGGTTTTTTTTACCTGAGCCACCAAGAAACAAGGAATGCTGATGAAACATTGTGTGATTGGAACCCTGTCCAGAGGAGGAGGAGACACCAGGATCATCCCCAAGAAGGGAGTGGGGGTGGGGATGGGGGAACAGAGAGGAGCCCGATGGGAAGTGGGAGCAGAGAGAATGTCACCAGGGGTACCGTGGCACCACAGTTGGGTTTTCTGAATTGACCACCGGTTAGAGTCTAGAAACCACTAGTTAGTGTCATTAAATGGTAGGTCTTACATCTCCCTGAGTGGGAGAATTTAAAATGCGCTTTTTGACAAAAGTGTGGGCCTGGGGGCTCTGCACCCCACATGGAGGAAATGGAGGCCAGTCTCATGGGCTTTTGTCCATAAACTCTTTTTGACCAACGCTTTTCTCAACTGTCATCCACAAGGGAGGAGAAGAGCGAAAGACAAGTGAGTTCCAGGGTACAAGCATTCATTGAGTACCTTCTGTATACTGAGCAGCGTGCCAACCGTGGGCTACCCTGAGAAGAGCAGGTGGCGTGGTTTGGCCTCAAGCCCTCACCTGGCCCCTGGGCTCACAGTGTTTATTGGGTGATCAGCGCAAATGAACCCGAAGCTGGTGTGCCACATTGTTCAGATAAACACAGCGTCCTCCACTTGCTGTCTCCCCGTCTGCACACGGGCGGGGAGAGCCGCGTGACCCCCGCGCCTGCAGCGAGCTCCGTGCTCTCCCCTTCATCGCCACACCCCTGCATCTCGGCTTTCCTCGCCTCCACCGCCTGCAAACTCGCTCGTTCCTCTGGGCTCCTTGGTGCCTTGCTCTGCGTGGAAGGTGAAGCCGAGGTTGTGTCAATCTTAGAGATGGGGAAACTGAGGCCCGGAGCATCTGCTGGAGCTGGGAAATGGCAATCAGCGCTTCCTTTCCCTTTAAAGGGCTGAGCGCTGATCCAGCTTTCCCAAGAAAGCCTCATGTTCTGATGCCAAAACCACTGATGGGGAAAACCCATTTAATGGAATTAAAGGTTATCTGCTGTATTAATTTAAATCGAGGGCTTTCAAACCTGTTTTTTTCTTTCCGCACAGAACACTTACTTGGCGTGTGCTCTGACTCAGAAACTGAACGTCTGGGGCAGGAGGATGGGCAAAGCAGGGCAGTGTCCACCCCAGGCTGGGGAGGGCTGGCACCCCAGGCACTGGGCTTCTGTTTCTCTGCCCCTGCTGGCCTCCGAGGCAGTTTCCTGGACCCCCGTTAGAGGTAGAGTTTGGGCTCCATGGTTAAGATGTCTGTCCGAGGCCCTCGAGTCCTGTTCTAGGCCTTCAGGAGGCTTCTCATCCCCATGGCAAAGCTGGCCATTTGGGAAGCTGTCCCTCCCCTGTGCAGTGTCACCCACCTGCCCAGCGCCCTGGCCCATGACCCTGTTGCCACTAGGCCCTGGGAGTCTGGGAAGCAGCCCAGAGGAAGTGCCTTACACAGAACAGAAGTGTCCAGGGGGCCACAAGGGTTCCATCCCTGCCTTTGGCTCCTGACTCACTTTCCCCAAATGGTGCCAGCTGTGTTCCATCCACCTGCAGCTCCCGGTTTCTGTGCTGGGACCTCGGACTGCAATAATCAGGACGTGATGACCACGTCTCCGTGCTGTGCCCCAGACCCTGCGAGGCAGAAAGGTAGACAAGGCCAAGTTGGTTTGGGGGCTGTGGGTGCCCAGTCTGCCCGCCCCCAGCACGCACGAGCCCAGACCAACTGGGGCTGATACCTTCTGCTGGAACCCAGTGTGTGTGCCGCCCCCCAGACCCTATGGGTGCCTGGAGCTGGAGGCCGGGTTAAAGCCCAGAACACAGCAGGTACACAGCAAATACAGAAAAACTCGCCCTGAAGCTCACTTGGGGCAGAGAGGGGCAGATGAGCGGGGCTGGGCCAGCCCGGGGCACCTTTGGGGCTTGCGGGTTCACACTCTTCCTGTCCTCTCTCCTCAGCCCACCCTCGTCCAGAGTCCCCAGCCGCCCACGTGCCCCTCTGAGTGCCTTCCAGAGCTTTAGGACCACCAGGCATGGGCCCTGGAGGCTCCCTTGACCTGCTCCCCTGCAGAGGGCACCCGATCGTGACCTTTGCTGTCACGGTTAACAATCACAGTAAATAGGCATCAGGTTCCGTCACCTATGGGGAAGGGCCTGCCTCCCCCGGCCTGCCCCCGCCCTTCTGCCTTTCCTGGGGGGCAGTAAACATCGGTGACCTTGGACACATTCCAGCTCAACCTCTGGCCAGCAGTGTCACCCAAAGTGACATTTATCTGTGTCATAGGGCACTAACATCCCTGTTGGGGTCTGATGAGGATAAAACAAAACAGCCCAGCTCAGCATGGACTCTGGGGTCCAGAGGGTCTGGGCGTGACTCACCACCCTTCCCCTTCCTAGCTACATACTCCCCAGTGATTGCATGAAACCCCAAGCCTCATTTTCCCAACTGTAAAATGGGCACCATAACCGTGGGGTCATGTGAGCAAGGGGCCTGGCACTCTGCTCTTGGTCTTTACTGGGGGCTGAGCTCACGCAACACCAGGAACGGGGGCTCGCGGTCCCTCACAGCCCCTCGTGGCCCACTGAGGACCAGCCCTAGGCTCCTGGGTGACTCTGGAGGGCTGTCCCCAAGAGGAACACAGGGTCTCTAGGGGAAGGCTGGGGGTGGGGGTACACATGCACCCAAGCAGCAGCCACTCAGGCCAAAGTGGGCACAGGACCAGCCTCCACTCCCTTCAGGGCTGACATTCAACTTGGTCGTGCTGGAGGGGAGAAGCTGAAATCACCCCAAAGTCTCCCTAACTGCCCACTGCTCATCTATCCTGGGATGATGGGACCCCCCAGAATTTCTCAAATAGCTGAGGGGTTCCCAAACCTGGGTCTGGATTATCTCTGCCAGTCACAGTCCTCACCCGTGGCATCTGTCCTCTCCCAGCGCCGACCCTTCACACACTGCACGAGCCCCCACCCAGACCTTTGCCTCAGACCGGGGAGCTGGGCAAGGGGAGGGTCCCCCCAAGCCAAGAAGACCTTGAGTCAGCTGACATCACTCCAGTGAACTACGATGAAGGTTCCTTCTTGGGGGCAAATGGCAGTTTGAGATGGAGAAAAGTCCAGAGGGAGTAAAATAAAGTGACTTTTTTTTTTTTTTTTTTTTTTTTTTTTGCTTTTTTGAAGTTTCACCTTGAGTTTTCCTGCCCTCGCTTGGACAAGAAACTGAACGAGGCAGGGGGTGCCCTTGGGAGAGGTTCCGCACACGGGTTCTTGTCAAGGACCACCTCCTGGGACCACGGCGCGATGGATATGTTTCTGAATTTTACAGAGCTGTTCCACGCACGATGTTCTCTCTGCTCTCTGCACCCCCGCACCTCCCAGCCGTAGGACAGAGCCCAGAGGTTTCTCTGATGTCGCAGAGCTGGGATTTAGGGCTGCCGCAGAGGAACAATGGACGTCATTGGTCCACTGTAGCACGGTGGCGGGGCCGAGAACACGGTCGCTTTGCTGACACCTGTCACCATTTCAGCACTGACGCTTGCTCCGGGGGCTTGCCTGTCTACCACCTGCTCGGCGCCGTGCGGCCCCCTGGGTAATGGGCTCTGTAAATGTGTGAATGTGCGCCAGCCGTGCCAGCCCGCTCGGCAGAACCTTTCTCCAGGCGAAGCAATTTGCAGCAAAATATGCTGTAAATATTTGTTCAGCCCAGGAAAATGACTTTAATTGCATAATTAAACTCGTTGTAGATGCTGCTTCTGGACAAAACGACTGGAGAGAAGCTGAGACCACAGCTGTCCCTCTGAGTTTGTTGAATAGACGGGACTAAACATTTGTTTGCAAAGACTTTGCTCTGCAACACCCCCCCCCCCGCCCCAACTTCCTTCGTGCAGTGGGGGTTTTGAGAACAGTCAGGGAGAATGGAGGAAGAGGCTTGGGGGTTCTGGGAGAGAGGAGGGGGAGAAAAAGTTCCCCAAATCAGAGAACCAATAGCCAAAGTACCCCCCAGGCCCTTGGACAGGATCTGAGAGTTCTAGTGAATAGCCCACCTCCCACGGATAACTGATGTCTTGAGCAAACGATCCATTCCCTTAATCGGAAACAAATGAGTAGATAGAAAGAAGTTTGTTTTAGAAGAAAACATTGCATCCCAGCCATTAATTAAAAAACAGGCACTCCTTCCTAACGTGACCACATCAACATGACACCAAGGGAAAGAAACACGCCACGAAAGACAGGTCCATTGTGTAATTCCCTTCATAGTAAATGTCCAGAATGGTCAAATCCACAGGGACAGAAATCAGATTTGTAGTTTTCAGGGGTCGGGTGGGGAGAAGCATTGAGGAGGGAGAAGTGCTAGCTAACGGGACCGGGATTCATTTTGGGGTGCCGGAAAACATTCTCAAATTAGATTGGGGTGAAGCTTGCACAGTCCTGCGAATATATCAAAAACCAATGAATGGCATTTTAAGCAGATGAATTTTACGGTACATGGATTATATAGCTCATAACATGGTTTGAAAAGAGAATAAATTCAACAAAAACAAAAGCGTGTCTTTTTTTTTTTTTTTTTTTCCCCAAAGTGTGTCTTAAGTGGCCTTCGAAACCTGCTGTCTGCCAAAGGCTGTAATCGGAGGCCCGCTCTTACCTCGACAGAAAGGCAATGGGAACGGGAAGAGCGAGGTGGCGGGGCAGGTGCAGCCCACGGAGATTCATGCCCAGGGATGACCAGAAGGACTCACAGACAATGGGAAAAGGACAGACCTTCTCATTGCGGGGCTCAATGGCATCTAATGCCAGTCCCGTGAACCTCTCCCGGTTATTACGAACACCGTGAAAATCATTTCACCGGCTTCTAGGAGAAACAGGGCCGGAGAGGACAGAGAAAAGTCAGCAGGAGTCATGAGCCCAGCAGCAGCAGCACTGGGCCCGCCGGCCGCCTGGGATTCCAGGCCGCCTTGCACTGGCATCAAACCCAATCTTATGATCCCAACCTCATCCTCAGCAAGGAGAAGAACCCCAGAGTCAGGAGACCAGAGAGCCTCCCAGCTCGGACAGTGGGTGAGGAGCTCTCGCCAACTGGCTTGGCGATGGATGGGAGGAGTCAGCTCGTGTCTCCACACGGGGGAGGGTCTTGACGCTCTGAAGGCCACGGGCTCCAGCCCCACGGGAGGGCGCACTTTCCTTCCTCCCCCGCCTGCAGCCGCCGTATCCCCTCCAACCGCTAGAACGCGGGCACAGTCCAGGGACACGCGCTTCCTCTCTGAGCCTCAGCTTCCCCAGCTTTGCCGGAGTGTCCCACCTTGTTCCCTGAAAGTCTTTCCACCTCCAACCTGTCGTGAAGCCGGTGCTATGTGGCTCTTCAGTGGACCCTTAGGACTGGGGTTTAGGGAGACCAGGTGCAAGCTGGAGAAGGCAAGCTTTGATCAGGAACAAGAAGACCACGTCCTGCCCCCAAACAGGTCACCTGCTGCTCTTCTGCATGTCTGTGATCCATCCCCAGGAACACCCCCCACTCCGTTTGTCACACTTGAGAACACCCTCGCCCCTCGCCTATAGCTCAATCCTGCCAACACCACGCCCCAGGGAAGGGCAATGCAGAACGGGAAGCTCAGAGTTGCGGGCACATCCCCAGCCCCGCTGGGCCCTCCATCTAGGCCCAAAGCCTTTCCCTGCAGCCCACAGAGGGGAGGGAGAGAGAGAGAGAGAGAACCCCAACCTGAAGCTGGTTTGGCCTTCAAGGACACAGGCCAACTCAGACAGTGAGGTACTCAGCTGGCTTCAAGAGAAAACCTCACATCTCCTGGGAAGATGAAAGGGACCTTCTCTGTGGCCCAGGGGCAGCTCCAGGCCCACAGCAGCCTGAGGGAAGTCAGCATCTGAAGGTCTTGGCTGCCACTCTAGCACTAGCCCTTGCAGGGTTCAAGGCTACTTCTTGAGTCCCTGACCCCAGTGGAGACCGCTGGCCCACGGTGACATTCTCTGTCAAGGGCTGAGGCTCCCGAATCTGGGGAAAGGGGCACAGGGGCATCGGCCGCCCAAGACAGCCCCAGGGGACTGGCCGGTCTGGCCCGGTTGGAGCCTCCCCTGGGGTTGGCATAGACGTCCCAGCCCACAGTTCCCTTGGTTAGCAGCGCGGCCTGTCTGCAGAGGTAATCTCCGGTCTGGCCTCAGTGGGCACAGAGGCCACGGCTGTCTGAAGCCTCGGTGAGGGTTTCATCACCATTAAGAGCAGAGATCAGGGAGCCAGAGGCCTTGGTGACGCATGTGGCAGCTGCTCCCCCGTTCCATCAAGCGGAGCTCAGAGCCATTAGCCGATAGGAGATGAAATTTACATTTTGAATTAACTTGGATCATCAGCATGCTTCCTCCCGACCCAGGGAAATTAAACATAAAGTCGGAGGGGCTGTGGGCTGTGGGCTGGGGCGGTAGAGGTTCGGCCAAGCATGCCAGATTGGCTTTTTCTTTTTCTTTTTTTCAACAGGCTGCAGGCAAAAGGGGATGAGAGGACACGGCCACAAAGTCAGCCTCAGAGACAGAGGGAGATGGAAAGTTGAGATACATGTTCCCTCTTTTTCCCTAGGCAGAAAGAAGCACAATAGATCTGCGTGGCAGAATTAAATTCTGATCTGTCTGATCTCCTCCATTTCTTCCGCCCCTAATAATGGTTATTTATCGAGCACTTATTATGTGCCTGGCACTTAGCTAAACACTTTAGAGATAAGGCAGAGCGAATTTGTCTTCCCCCTGCACCCCTTTCCTTATTTCCCCGCCGCCTGCATCCCTCGTGGGGAGGGAGTCTGAGGGAAGAAGTGCAGACATGGTTTTATTAACAACACAAGGTTCCCTTAGATGCATGACAAGTCTTTCAGAGGCACTGCCCAGGACTGCGAGGACCGAATCTGGCCACGAAGCTAGCCGAGGCCCGCTGCCCTCCCCCTGGTCCCTGGGTCCATCCCTTGGGCTCGTGCAGTGCTCCTCCTGTGTAACTGTCCAAGTCAGAATAGACCGTGCAGGCCGGAAAGAAGACTCAACAGACAAGCTGATGTTTGCACCTTCCTGGGGCCCCTGAATGTGTCTGTGACCAACATCAAGTGAGATTTGTCCTTCCTGGAAGGGGACAGTGTTCAGATGTCCCTCTAGCTTTGTGCTGGTCCTCCGTCCCCGCACTGCTCTAGGGACTTGGTTATTTATCTACAGGGTCTTCCTGGATTCATGGGTGAATCGACTCCCAGAACACTTACAAGTCAAGTTGCTTGGGGTTTGGCTAGCTCCGGTCTGATGTCCTTCATATCTTGAACCCAGATGGCTCAGAGGAAGGGCTACCTCCCTGGTACCCTGGGGACTGGTTCTCACAGGGAGGCATGGGCCACGGGCCCCTCCACTGGGTGGGCTCTGGCGCTGTGCAGACATGGCAACAAGGCCAAAGACTGGAGGCTGGGCTGCTCGCAGCAGTGTCAGTCTTCCTTGCGGCAGAATATGAGAGAGCGTTCTCCTCAGAAACAAAATGCCCAACACTTCCCAGCGGGCCGTGCCTCCCTGCCATGGCAGGCCTCCAAGATCAACCCATCACTTTCCAATGAATAGTTATTAAATGCTCTCTGCCCGCCTGGCCCTTAGAGTCTGCCCAAGTGCTTAGGTGAGCTGGTCAGGACTGTCCTTCCTAATGAATCGGTCCCATAGGAGCCTCTGTCCTTTTCTCAGGGTCACTGAAAAACTCCAAGCCCCAAGCTCTCAGGAGCAATAGTTCTTGCGGACAAGAATCCAGAAGCTCACTTTCTGCCCCTTCCGGAATTTCCGGGTGGTCGGCCTCCTGGTCTACCTCCCAGACTTTGTAATTCTGCCTGGGCAGCGAGTTGCATACGCAATTTATCTTCCCCTCCTCTCCCTCCCCCCTCCCCCACTTCTTTCCATCCATCAGTCCAACCCCTTCTCCTGCCACTCAACCGTCCATCTCTTTATTGTCCAACTCGCTCCGCCTCCACACGGCCTCCATCCCTCCGCACATCTACCCAGGGCACCACCC
Organism: Mustela lutreola; assembly: GCF_030435805.1. Taxonomy (NCBI): domain Eukaryota; kingdom Metazoa; phylum Chordata; class Mammalia; order Carnivora; family Mustelidae; genus Mustela; species Mustela lutreola. The sequence continues at coordinate 5,101,157 of NC_081298.1, read as the reverse complement.
AGCCTCCACGTAGGGGCTCATCGGACCACTGTGGAGTCCGTTTAATCTCAGCGCTTCCCGCACCCCCCCCCCACCCTTCTGCCTTCTCACCAGGGCGCTGCAGCTCCCAGGCTGTGAGAACCTGAATCTGAATCAGCGGCCCGATTTCTCGACTGTACCACGGGCCTTCAGGACAAAGAAGCCCTTCAGCTGGACAGAGCAGGAAAACTGGGTGTTCTCCGAGGTGTGGACCGATGGCTGCGAAGTCGCAGAGGAAGTAGCATGGGAGCGGCCCTCACAGAATGATGTCAGATTAGGAAAGCCAGGGTCGAAAGGGCAGAGTAGAGGGATTGCGGGTAGATTAAGGGGCGCGAGCAAGGATCAAGGTGGGCTGGGGGTGTAAAGTGTGAGGGTCGGTGCGCAGGTGCCGTCGAGATGGTTGGAGGCTGAGGGGCAGAAGTGTGGCTTGGCCCGAGTAGAGTGCGTGGACTGTGGGATGAGGAGACAGTTGGAGTGGCCGCCCTAGTCTGGAGCAGATGATGAGAAGCCAAGTCATGGACCTGAGCAGGGATTCATTTTGTTGGCACGGGGAGGAGATAGGGAGCTTGCCGAGGACGGGGAAGTTTTTAGTGAGGGAAGCCTCGACTGAGAGCGGACCCTGAAATGGTATGCTTTCTGCTTTGGGGTGCTGGTCGGTGCCATCCTTCTGAACCTGGGGAGCTGGGCCCAGACCACTCGGCTCTCCTGGGGGTCTTTCCATCCAGTCCACACAGCAGCACTCAGCCGACCGGGATCCTGAACAGCCCGAGTCCAGGAAACAGGTTGGCGTGGCGAGTGTGACCCACCGCAGGTCCGAGAACTGCGCTCTCCACGGTTCCTCCATAATGGCCGTGGCAGCTCCTGCTTGCCCACCACGAACAAAGTGGCACCGGAAATTGAACAACTTCCCGGGCTCTTGCCTCTGGCAGGGGAGAAATCTAGGTCTTTTATGGTTTCAGACATAAGTGCTAGCCTGCTGTTATGCTAAAAATTTCAGCATCTGAAAAGTTCCAAGCTAATTTTCAGGGGGAAATTAGATGAGAAGTGGCTTTAAAACTCAGAGAATTCTTGTGTTTAAAAACTTGGTCGCCAAGGAAACTCTTTCTCCAATACTTCCTCACCACTATGTTATAAATGAAACCCCCTAACTGAAGGGTAATTAGGGTAATTGGTAGCACTTCTGCAGAGAGAGAATGTGGCAAAGCAGTTGGGGGCAGGGTCCCCTAACATTTTTGGGCACACCCCCCCCCGAGCCCCGGGGAAGCTGGGCCCATTACTGCACACGGGGGGCTCGCGGGCACCTTTGGAAGAACATCTAAGCCAGCAAACAGCTGCACACTGTGTTCTGTGAAAGGCCAAGCAATTGATTGCTGAAAGGAAATCTGAAATGTCACGCTGCTACCCCGTTGGTTTCGAATAGGTGAAAAGCTCCGTGAGTCAGTTAATGACCAGATTGTGGGGGCTGCGGCGTTCCGGCCCCCTGTGGCCGCGTTAATGTATGTGGTACCAGGCAGGAGCTGAAGCAACTGTTGTTGCCACCTTCGGGAGGGAGGCAATTTAGCATTTAGTTTCCGGTCCCAGCCATCCAGCAACCCATCTGTCCATCATCTATCTCTCCATCTGTTCATTCATTCAGTTTTCCATTGCAACATCGACTCACCCACCAGCCAGCCACCCATTTATTCACTCAGCTACCCATCTGTCTGTGTGTCTGTCTTCCTATCTGTCCCTCTCTGTCTACCTCACCATGTGCGTATGCACTGATTGTACAGAGATGGTAGGAAGGATGGATGGACACGTAGATGGATGGAAGGACGGATGGACGGATGGATGGATGGATGGACAGGTGGATGGATGGATGGACAGGTGGACGGAAGGACAGATGGATGGATGGACGGATGGACGGGTGGATGATTGGAGGTACAGATGGATGGATGGGTAAATCAATGGACGGATAATGACTGCACATGCACCCTTTGTTGATCTGCCCACCTCGGTCTACCTATCTAGGGGTCCGACCACTTACACATTCATCCGTCTGTCCTCCACCCACCCATCCACTTGTCCGCTCTTCCCTCCAGCTGTCTGGTTAGTGGACATCAACTGAGCACCCTCAGGGCTGGAGGCAACACCTGCCACTGCTGAGTGCTTGGTCCCTCATTCGATAGATGAGTAGCGAGTTCTTAGAGCTAGCAAGGGTGAGGGGCGGGCGTTTGGATTTTTAGCCCGTGTCTCCGCCCTGGGCGCCAATTCCCAGAGAGGAGGCCGTGGGTTTGTTCTCTTCCAACCACCAGCATTTCAGCCCTAAGAGCAAGAGTTGAAGGAGGATGGGACAGAGAGCAAGGATGAAAGACCAGGAGGGGAGCCCACATCTGAGGCTCCAGAAGCCAGGGCCTCTCAAGGGCCTGGGTCCAGCTGCCCTGGCTCGCCTTTCTGCTCGAGGGCGCGTGCGCACACACGCACTCCACCCAGCCGGCCCCTTCCTCCGCCCCCAGGGTAAATACTGCCAACGTGTTCAGGGAGCTGGTGCCAAGGTGAAAAGTCCATAGATCAGAAACCCTAGCGGTGAAGGCTGAGCCCCCAGGAAACGCTATTCCCAGAAGCTGAGACCTTTCGCCCAGTCAGCCTCAGGCTCTTCTACCCCTCCGCCCTCCTGCTCTTTGCAGGGAGGGCCAAGTAGGCAAGCTGCTCCCCCCCCGGCTTTGGCCTCCGCCTCACCATTCTCTGCCTTCCAAGGTACCCTTCTCCCAGAATTGGGCTGGTTGGCAGTGAACTCCCGACATCCAGGGGGTCTGGGTGCTGAGCAGTGTGGCGGGAAGTGGAGGGTACTCCCTATGGCCTGGCACCATGCTGGGGCTCTAGGTGCCTCTTCACGGTGGATCTGAGTCACATTCCAGTCGTGGGTGGGCTCACTGTTCTCTGTTTGCCGAAGAAGAGACTGAGGTTCAGAGTGGTGAGGTGACTCCCCAGGTCGGACTCTTTGTTTTCAAGGAGCAGAGTCTCACTGAACCTTGACGGTGCCATGCCCCCTTCATGGGGCAAGGAACAGCTGCAGCTGGGCTGGGGTGGGCATGGCCGGGGGTGAGAGGGTAGGCTCTGGTGTCAGCCTCTTCAGAGCTGTGTGACCCTGAGGGGGTCACCTCACCTCTCCATGTTTCGCCTCCCTGTTTTGAGGCGAAAACAGGGTGAGGGTTTAAGGAAGGGGTGCATGTCAGGTGCTCCGAACGTGCTTGACACACAGTATATGCCTAATATGTGTCGGCTGTTCCCGATGATCGCCTCCCTTGGGCACCGGAGCTCTGCAGGGGAGTGGGAGCCAGACGAAGGAGCCGTGCTGTGGGCAGGGCACCCAGGCGTCGGCGGAGCCATGGCATCTTGCGAAGGGAGGATTGGTCTGCTGTTGTGTTGGTCTGGGAAGGCCACCCTAGAGGCTGGCAGGAACTCTGTCGCTGTGGCAAGCCTCAGTCCCCGGGGACATTGCCACCCTGCAGAGACGCAGGGAGCGGGATTGGGAAAGAGGATGCCCCTTGGCGTGTCTTTGGGGACAGGTCTCACAAGCTTTTTGTGGTCTGAAGGGACTGGTGAGCACCCGTGGAGCAAGCCACTGAAGGGCAGGGCTGATCTGCACTATCGGCACCCCCACCCCTGGTGCCCGGCACGGTGCCTGGTATCAGCCAGACATTCAGGGACATGACACTCCTGTGGGCTCCCATGTGGCAGAGAAGGCACTCACAGCTGGCCCTTTCTCTGAGCCCCCAACCTCCCCTCCGAGGCAGCCATGACACCAAGATCTGGCTTATGGGGCTCACAGGGTGAGTGACTTGCCAAGGTCCCCGGATGCTAACCCGACGTGTCTGAGCTCAGAGGGGCTGCCTCTACCTACCGCTCTCTGCCTGCCAGCCGTCTACTGACCCAGGCAGAGCCAGGCACGGGTTCCCCTAACACTCTGCAGATGTTACCAGGGGCTGGGTGAAAGTGTGAGCCACCAGGGGCCATTTGCTGAGAGTGGTCCCCATGGCAGACTCGAGGGGCTCCAGTGCCAGCCAGTCGCATGCGGCCCTAGGCTTTGGGCAGCGGTTTGGTCAGACGTCCCTGCTGGGGGTGGGCTCTGCCAACTCTTTGGAGGGGCTTCTTGAGCCCAGAGCTAAACCAGTGACATGTATTCCTTCCTAGATCAATAGTCCCCATGTCCACCCCCCACTGAGTGCTTGCCAGGTGCAGAGCACTGTGCCGAGTGCCTTCTCAGTGTCTCTTGAGGTCCCCCCAAAGTTCTCAAGGGAGGAACGCTGCCTTCATTCCCATGCGGCGTACGGGAGACACGGGGGCTTTGCTGTAAGCCCCACCACCCTCGTTCCTGCAGACGCGTCCAAATGCTCTGTCCCCCAACGGCTCCCACGCCCCCTGCCTGCCTCAGCCCCCCACCCAGGGACGCAGGCAGAGCTGCCGCTGTATCCCTTCTCTCCAGGTGGGGAAACTGAGGCTTGTAGCCGGGAACAGGCAGATTGAAGGCTCCCAAGTCTCTCCAGCTCGCTCTGCAGACAGTCTGAGCGAGTCATCCAAGGTCACCCAGAGCCGCCACTGCCGCAAGACGACAACAGTGTTTTGACTTCTGGTCAGGCCACGCCGCGGAGGGAGGGAGGCGTGGGGGCCGCCGGGGGCCTCTTTAATTCATGAGTTACTGGCAGAAGCACAATCTCCGGGGAAGACTGATGGCCCGCTGCAGGTACCGGTGGGCGGATTCATAAAGCTGTCGGCAGCGGGCCGTAAATCAGATGAATATTCAAGATTCGGCCCCGGGAGCAATTCTCCAGCTCGGCAGTAACAAGACGGATGCGGCAGGAAGGCGGGCGCGGTGGCCTCAGGAGCCCCCGTGTGAGGTTCTTTCCACTCGCACAGAACTTCTGCTTTGCCTGGGGAACTTGGGTGGCTCGAAAGAGAGGAGGCGAGAGGAGACTGTGGAGCCTGAACCCCAAATCAGACCCTCCTCTAAATATTTTTTATAGGGGTATCTTTCCATGCCGTGAAATACACAGGTCTTCAGGGGCAAGTGGGGTGAGTTTGGACACCTGTGTGTCATCACTGCCCGAATCAAGATCTAGAACATTCCATCATCACCCCCAAAAAGTTCCCTGGGGCCCTGCCTTATTAATGTCACGTCCCTGAGCCCCAGGAAACCACGGATCTTTTTTTCATCACCAGAGGAGGGTTGTGACTTATGAAGACAGACAGACTCCTGTGATAGACACGGGTTCATTCTCCCTGCTGTGCCCCCGGGACCCTCTTCTGCATGGCCACGTGGCCCCCTGGGAGCCTTGACCACGGGGCCAGGTCTGTGGCCAGCTGGCCTCTTTGTGGCTCTGCCTTTTGGGATAAGGAGACTGTGAATGCCTGCCCTGGTCTTACTGGGTTCTTCCTCTTGGGTAAACACCAGTGTGCGGAGCTGCTGGACCGAAGGCCGATGTCTGCTGAACTTTGCAAAGAGCTGCCCACAGGTTTCCAAGCGCGTGTGCCGTTAGCGCCCACCAGCCCTGGCCAGCCTCCCCCCGCCTCCCCCCCGCCTCCCAGCCTCGCCGGGCATGTGACGGTCTGCTGTTTCTATCCTTCCCGCTTGAGCAGGTGTGTGGTGGCACGGGCACGGGACAGCCCTCTGTGTCATTCGGAGTCCCCGCCAGTCCTGCAAGAGCACAGGCTTTCTCCTGCCCTCCGAGCTGCCGGGGGAGGTGGCCCAGCTCTGGCTGAGCCCGGGAGCTGTGTGCCTAGGATCTCCCTTCCCGATGAGGCTGAAGTTTATTCCTGGGGCTGCTGGGGCTCAGCTTAGTTAACGGCCTTTACACAGCTCTCCCGTGGCTGCCCACTGCGGCCAGGCCACCACCCGGTTCCTCCTGGCGTGGTCACAAGGTCCCATGGGACTGGACCCCTGCCACCACCCTGCCCTTCTCTCAGACCACTGTCCCTCCTGCCCGCCTGGCTCTGGCCTACCAGCTGGGGTCAACCACACTGTCTGCTCCTCTGGCCTGCAGAGTAGTAGAGGCGGGAGGTCTGTGTTTCCTCCTCCCTCACCCCTGCATCCTCTGTAGTTGCCCCATGTTGGGTTCCCACAGGCTCTTTTGGGGGAGCCTCTGAGGGTGCAAAGGCTTTAGGGGGCCCCACTGCCCTCCCCTCCCCCAGTCCTATCTGACCCAGTGGGAGGGGGTCCCCTCTGCCTTCTGCAGCAGTGAACTCGCAGTGGGTCTGGTCCTGCGCCCTGCTACTGCAGGGACCACCGTGAGCCTCATCACACAGACCAGGAGGCTGAGGTCACTGTAATCCCCAAGGCCCTCTCCATTTCCAGCTTGTGGGATCAGCCTTTCTGGGAGAGGGCGTCTGGCATCCTGCCTGGGAAAGGAGCCCTGGGCTGCCTTCGGGCAGAGGTCAGACTCCACGAAATGCCTCCCTCTTGGGATCACAGCTCTTGCCTTTTCCTCTTCTGGAGAACATTTCCCTACTCCCCGGCTCCCGAGACGGACTTCTCTGCTAATTCTGGGCTCTGTGGCTTCACTGGTAGCAGCTGGCACCAAGGCCAATGGGCCATGGAGTGGGGAACCTTTAGAAGTAAATACAGGGGGGACCCCCCCGGCACCCCTGGGTCTCCCCACGTGTCCATTCCCCCCTCTAGCCTGGTGCAAAGCCAACCCCAAGGACCCACCAACATCCCAGAGATCAGAGCCCACCCCCAGGGTAAGGAAAGCCACAGGACCTACACCCCTTTTTGCTATTTCATCCTGGGGCAGGGGTGTAGACGAGGACACCCCCCTCCCAACCTCCCCTGCCCCGGGGAGCTCAGCCTCCTCACCCCAGAGCACAGAGCCCTACCTGCCTAGTCCTTGGGGAGGGGGATTGTCCCTCCTTATCCCTCCGGGGTCCTGCCAGCGACCCCGACTTCTAGCCCCGGACCCTGGTGCTATCCACCAACCCCTCAAATCAGCCCCCCCCAAAGACAGTCACCCCAGGTTTTTCCCCATTGAGTTAAAAGTTTCCTGTTCTAGACTTTCAAAGTCTGAGAAAGAACCTTAGCAACACAGGCACGTCCGCGGGCAGACATGTGCGTCATGGAAAGCCAGGAGCCCGGTGATTGGACCGTCTCTGCTGCAGCGAGGCCGGCCCCGAGCACTTGAGAAGCAACGTAATGTATTCCTGTCTGCAGCTCTGAGCCGAAGCTCATTTCGTGTCTTGTGTTTCCATTTCCTGAGGGTTAGTAAGTGCGGAGGGGACTCGGGCTTCGTGCCGAATATTTATTTAGTCAATATACACATCAATTTAGCTAATTAGAGATTGCAAGCCATTTCTAAGCAATGCTGTAAAGTAACAGCTGTACTCTACCCTGGTAATGGGTTCTGGTGCGGGGGGAGACAGCTACAAGCCCGGCACTTTCCAAGTACAAAGTTTAGCTCCCCTTAAACTCCAGCAAATGTCTGAGTCATCGTAACTGTTTGCTAAAGCAGACATCAAAACCTCACTGTCTGGGGTACACGGAAGGGCTCTGGGGTGGGGGTTCTGGAACACATTTAGAGAAGACAGAGTGGGCTTTGGGTGGAGGGACCCCAAGTGTAGACCCTGACTCCGTTCCTTGTATCTGGGGGACTACAGAGGGCAGGTTTGGGGCCAGATGATCTGCTGCTCAGGGCTCTGTGGGATGTTTCTGGCATTGCTGGCTTCACCCTCTAGAGGCCAGCAGCAGCAGCCCCCTCCCCAGTTGTGAGGGTCACAAAGGTCTCTGGAAATGGAGATGTGTTCCCTGGGCAGGGGCTGGGGGGGTGGGCACGGTATCCCCCAGCTGAGAGCTACTGATGCATAGCAAGGTTGTCAGACCCTCTGGGGCTCCATTTTTCCACCAAGACCCCATTCTGCAGCCCAGCGAGGGAGCGAGTTGCGGCCCCCCATGTTGTAGGTGAGTGAAGTGGCTCAGGGGGGCTCAGAAACCCGCCCCGGGGCCCTCGGCCAGAGCCCGGCTGCGCTGGGATGTGCAAGCCTCTTCCCACTTCTTGGAGCGGTCCACGCTCCTTCTCGGCCCTCCAGCCCCAGTCCGGATGCCGCCTCCCCAGAAAGGCCAGCTCTGCCTCCTGCGGCTAGGGCAGCTTTCCACCTCTCTGGCCCCCGCGGCTTTCTCAGCACACTGCTGCTCTCTTCCCAGGGCTTCGCCAACGGGCAGCTCCCGGTCTCGGCGGTCTCCCTGGGAGTCGTTCCTCGGGGCTCTCTCCCTCCTGGTCCCTACTGTTTCATCAGCACCTGGCACAGAGGACGGGAATCAGAATGATAGAATGGCTCCCCTGAAAGTGTGCCAAGGCAGAGCTGCTGCGGACTGCCCCATATCATTTGTTCTCCCTGTCTTCTCCAGGAATGAGGACCCTCATTTTTAGTGACGGGGCACATGGATGTGTGATGAGATGTAAGTGGAAGTCCTGTGTGTGGCCTTCTAGGAGGTGTCCTTAGAGAGAGTGAACAAGCTCTTCCTCACCCCTTTCCCCTTCCTGATGGTTGGAACAGGAACGTGATGGCTAGAGCACAGGCAGCCACCTTGGTCTCTGAAGTAGAAGATCTGTGTTGAGGATGGAGGGGCAATAAGTTAGAAGAGACCTGGGCTTTGGTGACTTACGGTTTGGTTCTCTGTTCCAAGTACCACACTAAATCCTAACCAAGGCTCTAGGCTTTTGGGAGGGCCCAGGATGGACGGAGGAGCAAACACTGTTCATTCTGTTGAAGCTGCTCCCAGGTCAATGGGTTGCACGGGGCTTTGCCATCAGAAAGAACTCCCAGCACCATGGTCAAGTCAGTTTCCCTAGCTCCCAAGGTCAAAAGGGTGTCTGTGGTCTCAGGAGAGAGGCATAGCACTGAGAAATAGAGGGGAGACACAAGAGTGAGAAATGGTCTGGGCTTCCAGACTTACTTCCACTCAAGCCCTTCATTCATTCATTTATTCAGTGAATGTGTTCGTTCTACATCTGCTAGAGGCTGGAGCCCCGATGACTAAGGCCACAGCTTCTGGAATCCCGGAGCGAAGCCAGCTGTTGGGGGAGACAGACCAGGACCCAGTGAGCAGGGATGCGAGGAGCGGATGAGGCTAGTCAGCTTGGCTGGAAATGAAGGGGCATGCGGCGAGAGCCGCTGAGCAGGGAAGCTGCCGGCCCCAGGAGAGGCGGGCAAACGCTCCCCGAGGGCTGAGCAGGTGGGGAGTGAGGCCTGCAGAGACCCGAACAGCGTCGGCGGAGGGGGCCAGTCTCTGCAAAGGCTGTGGGACGGGAGGTTGGTGGCCAGGAGGCTGGTGGCCAGGAGGCTGGAATGGGTCAGCCTCGAGGCGATTGGGATAGCAGCTCAGGCGAAGGGGGCCCGTGTTGAGGGATTAGACTGGGTTGGGGGGGGGGCGCGGCTGGAGCCACAGACGCTGGGACCCGCTGCTTGGTTCGCTGGGGTTTCTCCTGCGCCCTGGCAGTTGCCCCTGACTCCTGGGGTGGGACCCCTCGAGCAGGCTGTCCACGGCCCGCTCACCACCCCCGGGAGCAGTCCCCAGCCCAGGACGGCCGCGGCTGGCGGATGAATACCTCCCGTCCCTCGCCTCCAGCAGCCGCAAGCTTGTTGTCAAGGTGATGGACGGTGTGTCCGGCGCTGGCTCCCGGGCTCCTGCTCTGCCCGCGGGGGCGCGCTTGCCCGATTCGGGCCCCTTATCCGTGTCCCCCGTCTGCTCCGGGGGAGGCCCCAAACTCAGGCATGGCATTACCTTGTTTCACCCTCGCAACAACCACGCTGGAAGGGAGACACTCCCATTTCACCGCGAGGAAAACCGATCGGAAGCACAGGGAGGCTGAGTCACTGGCTCAAGGACACACAGGAAGTGGCAGAGCCAGGACTGGAACCCAGTGTAGGTGTTAACATCCTGCCTGTGGCGTGGTTTGTAGTTGGTTCTGATCAGTGTAGACCCGCATCCTTCCGCTGTGGCCCATACTAGCGGCAGCCCTTGGGAACTTGTGACAAAGGCTGAGGGACGTCCCTCCGGAGATTCTGGGGTGCACTCAGATAGGAGAACTGCTAGTGTAGACCCGTGGTGTAGACATGACCCGACCTATAGTTTTAAAAGGCCCTTTCTGGCTGCCATGCTGGGCATGGATGTGGTGGGGGGGGGGGCTCCGTCTCAGGAAAGAGGAACTTCAGGGGAAAGGTGAGGGTCATGCGGTGGAAGGAAGGTGACAGATTCCGGTGCCCTTGCGGGTGGAGCCGACAGACCTAGAGATGGATGGTATGTTGGTGAGGCAGAGGAGACGCAAAGAGCCCCCCCCCCCCCCACTCCTGGTTTTCAACGTTGAGCCGCAGCGGGGAACAGGTATCAGCGTGGGGAGCTGGGGAAGTGAAGTGGTGGGTGGGAGTGGGGCCCATGTGAAGAGGAGGAGCTGGGCCGTGTCTGAGGGGACCCCACCTTGCAGCTGCTCCCCCCTCCCGACCTTGCATCTTCCAGAAGCCAGGCTCTCTCTGGGGATCTGACCCCCCTGCGAGGACAGAGCTAGACGGAGCAGCTCTGGGAGCAGGAGCCAGAGGCCGGGCTGCTGGGCAGGGTGGGTGGACAGCACGCTCCCTCCCAAGTCCATTCCGTGGCCAGCGACAGGCAGAAATTAGGGTGCCGACAGCTCTGCCCAGAGAGCCTCGGTTCCTAGCATATCAGGTTGAGATCCAGCAGGAAGGGTCACCACCCTGGGAGGGTCTTGGTTCTGATATTCTAACTGTGAAACACGCAGTGCTTGGCGGGGGGGGGGGGTGTCACTAGTTGTGTTCCACAGTTGCCTTCAAAGCTTTAAAACAGTGGTTGCTCCCCCAGATGTGGATCTCTCCAAGGACGCCGCATCCTAGCATCACCCAGGGGGCTTGGCTGCGACTCCAGCGGGCTCACCGTGAGTGTCCGCATCAGGGAGCAGAGCTATCCTAACACCAGACACTGGCTTTTAAATGAATATCCACTTTTTTTTTTTTTTTTTTTTTTTTTTTAAAGATTTTATTTATTTATTTGACAGAGAGAAATCACAAGTAGATGGAGAGGCAGGCAGAGAGAGAGAGAGGGAAGCAGGCTCCCTGCTGAGCAGAGAGCCCGATGCGGGCCTCGATCCCAGGACCCTGAGATCATGACCCGAGCCGAAGGCAGCGGCTTAACCCACTAAGCCACCCAGGCGCCCAATGAATATCCACTTTTAAAAGGCATTTTAAAATCACTCCGTTGTGTGCATGCAGGATTCGGATGCTCAGGGAAGCCGTCTTCGACACAGCCGGAAGATGCTCATGCAGGCGGGGAGGTGGGGAGAAAGGGGGATGTTTAGGACTTTTGGAAATCAGGAACGAAGCGGGGACTGCAAGAAGGAAAAGGGTTTGGAGAGACAGCGCGCCGGCAGGGGCCACAGAGACAACACAGTGAAGGCGGAAAACGACCGCGTCTGATTACCAGCCTGTGAAGCAGCCCTCTGAGCTTCTCCTAGAAGATGCCTGGAGGTGCCGGGGTAGGAGCCGAGAGGGCTGGAGAGGAAATATAGGTTCACTGAATGCAGGGGCGTGATTCCTCAGGAATGACAGGGAGGGAATAAAAACCCATGCTTATCTCTCGGGGCGCCTGGGTGGCTCAGTGGGTTAAGCCGCTGCCTTCGGCTCAGGTCATGATCTCAGGGTCCTGGGATCGAGTCCCGCATCGGGCTCTCTGCTCAGCAGGGAGCCTGCTTCCCCCCCCCCTCTCTGCCTGCCTCTCCATCTACTTGTGATTTCTCTCTGTCAAATAAATAAATAAATAAAATCTAAAAAAAAAACCCCAAAAACCCATGCTTATCTCTCAAAAGGGCTTTGATTTTATTTAATTTGCTCCAACACGTCGTAATCGAGGATTCACTGTGTAAAAGAGCTTTGCACACTTTGCACATGTGTCCTGAAGGCAGACGGCAAGGAGCCAGACACCCCACGGAGCACACGCTCTGGGTGGGTGGGGGGGCTAAGATCTGTCATGCGAGGTCATCCTTGAGCAGACATTTCTGGGGAGCAGACTGAGGGTACCCCAGGGGTGTATCTCCAGCAAAGGGGGAGGGCAGTACTCCTCCTCCCACTCTGTGGATTCTTCTGGAAGGAAGACAGACACAATCTTGCTGCCATAAAGAACCTGCTTGTCTCCCATCTTCTTCCATCCAGAAAGGGGTTCCTCAGTTTGGGGCTGACTCCAAGACAGAGGACAGAGGGTCCCCAGGAAGCCTCCCCCTTGGGTGTCCCTCTGCGTGCATCCTGTGTGCACAAGGCAGCTGCCAGGACTTGACCTCCTTCGTCCTGAGCAATGAATTCCACTCCAGCCCAGCTTGCTCTGCAGACTCAGAGCCCTTTGGGGCTGGCTGCACCTCCTTAGAAGGCACATAGGGGGCGCCATACAGGGCAAGGCCGTCTTTGGGGGAAGAGGTCTCATCCCCAGAGCAGTTGGCTTGTCCTGAGATTTCTTGCAATTACAGACACACTCTCGCCAAGAGGAGCTCTAATAAATATGAATTTCTCCAATTTGTCACATTTCCACGGATATTCCAGCACGGGGGCTCAGGGAGGCGTCTAGACTCACTCCTTAATTGATCTCTAACTTAATTCTTAACCCTTCAGCAATTTCTTGCCTGGTGTTCTTCCATGGGCATAGAGACAAAGCCATAGACTCCTCCGACTTCGGATCAGAAGGGACCCTTAAAGGGTAACCAGCACGTGCTGGGTTCTGTGAGCCGAGCCCTGTTCTAAAATGTTTGCCCTGGGCTCGTTTACTCTCCACCCTCTTGTCAAGCTGTCCGCCTTCCTGCCCTCTGTAAGCCTCCCCAGGACTGCAGATTAGGGGACACCCATGCCTGCTTGATTTCTTCTGGGGATGTAGAGCTCACTTCCTGTTCCTCATGCAGCTGCAGAATACCTCTGCCCAATGTTGCCAACAGCAATGAGTCTGTTTCTGAGTCTTCAAGGGCTTCAGGTTCGTCTCAGAAAACACTAGAAGGCACCCTCCTTGTGATCAGAACAGCCCTTGGTGAACCCCAGCCATTCTCCCTGGATCCTGCTGTCCTAGTGGCTCCACGCTTGCTTACCTAACCTGGTGGCTAAAACACACCTGGTCTTCCAAGGCAGGTTCTGGGGTTTAACAGCCAGAATTCCTGACATTGCTCAATATTAAGCAGGAAGAAAGAAGAAGCAGGAAGGGGAGAAGTTTGCTTACCCCAGTGGGCTTGGACCCTTGGGCTGGCTCTGTGGACATTGGTGTGTTCTGGGGAGGCTGGGGGGGTGTCTCCTCCATGCATAGTGACCCCACTTAGGAGTGATCACCAAGCTGCCCATGCATGGCCGTCCCCACGGGTCAAATGCACCCAAATCCTCTTAGAAAGGGTGACGCTCTGTTCTTCCCGGCAGCCCAGGGAAGAGAAGACAGCTGCCCCACCCCTGCACCTGCCACGTGGGGTTTTGGTGAGGAATAACCAGCTAACACACACAAAGAGCTTACTTAGAAAAATGCCAGGCACCTTGTGAACACCTGAGACATGCAGCCCGTTACCAGTCCCATTTAACAGACGGGAGCATTAAGGCTGGGGAGGATCAATGATCAATTTGGGATTTATGATGGGCCCTCCTGAGCCCTGGTCCAAACCGTGGATATTAACCTTGGGCACTCACCCAGACCCTCTGGGGAATCAGGTGAATGACATGGATGATAAAGATGAGTTGCTTCCAGAGGCGGATCCTGAAGAGATGCTTTCTGAGGAGCGTCTGCTAATGAGCGGCTCTTACTGTTGTCATTTTGGATGGGACCTCTGACCAGAGAGACTAGACCTGGCCTGAGGCCACCCAGGGAAGCAGGACTTGAACTGAGATCTCTTAAACAGTAACGCATGAGTGTTAACAACCACACAGTACCATCCTTCCTGCTTCTTCCTTGTGGGCAGAAAAGGCAGACTCCAGCCTAAGGTGGCACCCTTTGCCCTGACACTGTGTGACATGCCCAGAGGTGGCTGTAGCTCAGGCAGCATCACCAGAAAGGACAGGGCCGCAGCTGGTGGCCACAGGGAGTCACAGGGAAGCACGAGGACCCTGAATCCTACAGAGCCGCTTCGTGACCTGTGACCAGACACCTACCTGCTCTAGCTCAGCTCCTGGAATTGGATTATTGTGCCTATGCTGCAGGGACCCCATGGCACAGGTGGCACTGACCTGCCAGGGAGGATCCCAGTCCGTCCTGGCTCCTCCCCACTGCCCCGCCCCACCCCTGCAGCTGCTGGGAAGATGAGTTGGGGTCCACTGTGCCCAGCTCCTCACCAGCTAAGTATACACGAGTCAGGGCCCCGTTCATGACCGTGCATGGCCAGCACTCTCAGATCGACGGGGTTCTAACCGGCCTGGACCCAGGGTGAGAGCTTCAGCTCCGAGGACGTCTGTCTGGGACAGAGGCCCAAGCTGGGGCAGTTGGCCTCAGTGAGTTTCTAGCCCAGTGGGCTCCCAGCCCTCAAGCAAGCAGCTCCTTCCCCAGGAAATGCCTCCAGGTTACAAAACTAGCCAAGAAGCCAAGCAGGACAGAGATAGATTGGATGCCTGAGAAGTTCACCACCCTGCCCTTGGCCTTGGGGAGTTCTGCTGTCCTGGCAAGGGGCAGGGGAGGTCCACCCAGTTTCCCCTTCGCTGCCCTCCTCCCTGCTTGGACAGGGCTTTGCAAGGCCTTGCTTTTCTTTACAAAGTCCTGATGGGGGTGGGGGGGGGGGCAGAGCTCCCCGTTAACCCAAAGCCTGCATCTCTGACAGCTTAGAAGTTTCTCGCAAGAGCCTGAGCTGGCTCTGTTAATCATTCCCTGTGGATTTGACGCTCTGCTTGGGTGAGTTTTCCAGGCCACAGGAGAGCCCAGGCCCTGCCGGTGAACAGTACAAAGGGGTATTTGGGTGACCTGCCCAAGGGAGGAGGAGGAGGTTCAAGGTCAGTGGGAAACGAGTGAGCTCCCCTGCTCATAAAGCAGGCCAGGGTGTCCCGGAGGCCGGGGTGCCGCTGTTTATTAACCAAACATTTACTGAGCGCCTGGCGGTATGGGATATGCTGGCTGCCGACATGATAGAAAATAAAGAAATGAGACCACGGTACAGGACAGCAAGATAAAGAGGCCCCTGTGTTCCCTGAGCGCTCAGCACACCCCAGGCGCCGTCCTGAGCGCTTAGCAGCTGCTGATGCAGGTCTGGGCCCTCTGAGTGCGAGACACGGTCAGCACCTCCACTTCGGGGCAGTGGAGGCAGTGGGGTGGACACTGAGGCTCAGTGAGGTGTGCCCCAAGCCCAGGGGCCCCCACTGACGATGGCAGAGCAGGCTGGAACCACAGCCTGAACTTGAGCCCGGCAGCCACCTCTGGGCCCAGTGTGGGACAGGCCTGGGATGGAGATGGGGAAGGGCACATGCCCCTCAGCAACGCCAGTCCAGTGACCAGTCCCCCCATGACGTGGTACACAGGGTGGGTGGGGACTTGTGGGCATGTGCAGATCCCGGAGGCCAATCGGAGGCCGGGGCCCAGCTGGAGTGGAGGGGAGGGGGCTTCCCTGGGGAGGAGACAGGGCAGCAACACGGGGTGGGGTTTGCGCCTAGGACAGCCGGGTGGGGGGCCGGACCCACCCCCTGCCTCAGCCCCTGTCCCTCCAGGTCCATGCTGGCCCGACCCAGCTGCTTCCAGTGGGGACCAACCAGCAGGTGGGTGCCAATTCCAAAGCCACACACAACACAAGAGGGGTTTGGGGCCCCTCTGTGGGGGTCAGGGCCGCTGTCAGAGGGCCAGAGGCAGCAGCCTCCTGCCTGGAAGAGGGACCCCTGAGCTGCAGCCTGGAGCCCCCTGAGGAAGCAGGAAGGACACCCTGTTGGGGGAAACATTCAGAAGCCGGGGGAAAGTGCGAGGCCGAAGCCCGTCCAGCCCGCTGAGGTAGCGGGCCAGTCTGGTGAGCAGAGCTGAGAGGGGAGCAGGGAGACAGCGGTCAAGGTTGGGGGCCAGGTCCGGCTGGTCCTGGGGCCAGTGGTCAGCCAGTGAGGGTCGCGGCAGCGGCTGCATTTCCCCAGAGCCCCGGAGGCTGGATGGAGAGGGCTTGGGGGTCCGTGGGGAGGCTGCTGCTCCGTCCAGAGAAAGATGGTCGTGGCCAGACCGGATAGCTTTGGAAGTGGGTGAACAGGCAGGTGTGAAGGCTCTAACAAGTGACATTGCTGGGACCCTCCCTGGGAGGCTTCTCTAGGGAGATCTGCTGAGTCCTGGGGAGGACTGGGGTGAGCAGGGGTTGGGGACACACAGAGTCACCTGGCCGGGCCCTCTCCTGCTCCTGGGTTAAGACCCAGACCTGGCTTCTGAGCACGCTTCTGAGGACGTCCCCTTCTCGCCCAGCATGGGTGGGACCACCTCAGGACAGCCGGGGCGCGGGGGCGGGGGGCGTGCTTGGCCTGTGCAGGCAGCGAGGCTGAGTCTGGGTTCTGGGGGTCGAGGGTAGACGGGACGTTAGGTCTGGGCCGGAAGTGTCAGCAAAGGGAGAGGGCAGGGCACGGTCAGGAGGGCAGCCCCCGGCTCAGTCAGGACAAGTCTTTGGACTTGGCCGTTCCCGTAGATGTCCCCTGCCCAGAAGCCAGAATCAGCTGGAAAAATCAATGCTTAACCCGGTGACTCCTGCAGTCACCAGGCCCCCACGTCAGCACGTGGACTGAGACCCGGGTCGCTGTAAATACCCCAGGACCGAGTGAGGGCCCTGCACGAGGCTGCCGGGCTGGCCACGTGCAAGCCCATGGGCTGACCCCACGCGGGTGCGCTGGGCAGTGGGCCCGAGGGAAGTAGGTGAGGACAGTGAGGGGTTTTCCATGAACCCTCATCTTTTGCGGGCCCGACCGGGGCCCTGGGGAGTCTGAGATGCAGCTTGGCTATGGTGGCCACGGCAGGGATCATAGTCTGCTCTCACACAGGGAAGGGGACAGGACCACGGGACCGGACACAGGGACCAGGAGACGAGGGGGCAGGGGCCACAGCCTGGCCACTGTGGGGAGAGCATGGCCACTACCTTTAGGAGCTCACCGGTGAGTGGCAGGAATGAGGCCTGAGCTGAGTCCCCCGCTTCTGCCCAGGTGTGAGGTCAAGGATGGACAAGGATCATGAGTTACAGACCGGAAGCCCGAGGCTTGGAGGGTCACCTGCCCGCCCACCGGCTCTTCGGGTGCCTGATCGAGGCTGCGGGGAAACAGTGTCTCACTCTGCGCCTGCTCTCGGCTCCAAGACTGACTTCTCCTGTCAGGCCTAGTCCAGAACTCAGGGGTCAGGCTCCCTGAGTCCCCCCGGCAGCCTGCGAGCTCAGTGGAGAGGGGCAACCAGGCACAGAGAAGATGGCCTACTTGCCCACAGCCGCACAGCCTGGGCAGGGTTTGAACCACCAAGGCAGCTCTGGGGCCAAGCCTCTGCCCTCAGGACAAGGTGGACCGAGAGGTCTTGACTGGGGAGCTGCTAACTCTTGTGTTCTGGGCCCCGCCCGCATGGGCCCTGGCCTCAGTGTGATGGGAGTCACAGGCCCAGCCCGCTCCAACCTGCAACAGCTCTCTGGGGGAAGGGGCTGGGGAATGCTGATTCCCGGGCCACACCTACGCTACAGGGGCAGCACCTCTGGGCCGTGGGGGGACGCCGGCCAGCATCTCCGAAGTCCACTCTGGCGTCCAAGGGTGGTCAGTGAAGCCTGGGTCCCTGTATGGCGAGGCCCTTTGAGAGGGCAGTAGCTGCCTGGGGCTGAACCCCAAGGGACCCAGAGAGGACAGAGCGGCAAATGTTGATTTGGGGAAGGGACCAAAAGGCTTCAGGGTGAAGATGGAGGTTGGGTGGAGCCTTGACAGTGAGAGTTGGGAGGGGAGGGCGGCCAAGTGGAGCTGGGAGGGGAGGGCGGCCAAGTGAAGGGCAGGGGCTGGAAGGGGGTCTTCCTGGACTGGGGTCATCAGGTCTGGGAGCCGCCAAGGGAGGCAAGGTGTAAGGGAATGAAGGCCCGTGGTGGGGCCAGGCCTTGAAAGGGTCTGAATGATAGGCTGCTTGTCCAGGTCTCCAGCTCCCACAGGACATCTGTCACCACGAATGGGAGCTCATTCATTCATTTATTCATGATACCTGCATTGTATCTCTGTGCTGGCCAGACGTTCTAGTCACTGAGGAAACAGCAGAGGGACTGACAGAGGACATATGCCTCTGGAGCTGAGGGTCATCCAGGAACAGAGACTAATTAAAGGAAGAAGGAAATAAAATGACAGCGGGTTGCTCTGGGTGCAACGTCATAGCTCAGGGGCTGTGACAGAGACCCCCTGCGTAACAGGGAGGGCTTCTCTGATGAGGAAACGTTTGAAGTGAGACCCTGAAAATGAGCCAGCCAGAAAAGATGGAGAAAGGAAGCCAGAGGGAGTGCATGTGCAAAGGTCCTGGGGCAGGAAGACTTCAGTCAGTTCAAGTCTGGTGAGGCTGGGACTAGGGAGGGGGGCCGAACGGTCAGGAGATGAAGAGCGTCCGCAGGGTTAGGTCAGGCCTCCGTAGCAGCTTAGGAGCTAACCACAGAGGGTTTTCAGCAGGGGAGAGTCTGAGGATATTTACATGAAATGCAGATTCCTGGGCCACAGCCTGGCCCAATGGATTGAATTTTGCAGGGATGGGGCCCGAGAATCTGCCTACACAGATACATGGGTATTTGCGACTTTGCTGGAATGAATGTGTCATCTTTTAGGAGGCGATGGTGTGAGGGAGACAGAGACAGAGACACAGAGACAGAAAATCAGAAAGATGTAAAGAGACAAGCAGTAAGAGACAAGAGCTGTCGGGGCTCCAGACACGGACCTGGGGTGACCGGGTGGCATGAAGACGCAGGAGACCCACAGGATCAAGCGTCTCCCCAGGACAGAAGGGGCTAGGACAGACAGACCCCACTGACCCCTGCAGGGACTGGACAAAAAGGATCCCAAAGGTGACTTCGAGGACACACACCTCTGGGCTGGTGGTGACAGGTGTTGAGTGGTCATCCTTGCTCGCAGGGATAGGATGGGAACAGGGGTCTGTAGATGTAAAGTTCCAGCCCTGGAAAGGACCTCAAGAACTAGCCCCTGCCCCAGGGGTCCTGGGCTGAGTTGAGGCAGAGAAGTGGATCCTGGACCCCCTGTCCCACTGCCGAGTTAGTGGCAAGCCTGGGCTCAGTTTGCAAAAAAAGATCGGGAGCGCCACCTGGTGGCCAGAGCCATGGCTCCGGCCCGGGGCCACACCGACGGGGTCCAGGGCACAGGTGGCCCGTCTGCACGGGTATCTCCATTCTTGGAGATGTGTGGAGTCACCCAGTCAGCTCCAGTGCCCTGCAGACGAAGTCGGAGACCCGGATAAAGCCGAAAGAAACTGGCCGCCTGGAATTTCACACCCAGAGTGAGCCTCCCGTGTGCACTGACTCCCTTCAGAGTGTCCTCCAACCGTCCAGTTAGTCTCTCATCCAAAACATGAATCGTGCCCCACGGAGAGCCTTGTGGCCTGCTGGGCCTGTCCCCACGCGCACTGGGTGGCAGGCCTCCTGTCAGTGACTGTTTTTGTACAACATAAGTCGAGCGGCAGTGCGCACCCTGGGGGAGCAGCCCGGGGCTGACTCGGGGTGGCTGAGCGGTTGCCTTTAGAAGAGCAAAGTGAGTTTTCCAGAATTTTTTTGTTTTGTTTTCGCTGCGCTCAAGGAAGGTTGAAACTTCAAAGCCTTTGGTGCTGTGATGCGAAGGGAGTCTTGATAAACCCACATTTGGAAGCAAGCCTCATGCCGCCCACCCCAGCCTCCCTATGTCCCAAAGTCTGCTCGAAGTTGCTTACGCCCCTGAGCCTCAGTCTTCTTGTCTGTGAAATGGGCAAAATCCGGTGTGTCCATTTCATAGGGCCACTGTGAGGTTAAATAGGTAAGCTCTGCAAAATACTGCCTGCAGGCCCAGCGGGGAGGCTGCTGCCCGCCAGGCCCGGACGGGCCTCATTAGCGGCGAGAGGCTCAGGATTCTGTCCTGTCCCAGCTGATGGTCAGGTACAATTTGCGGAGGATGGAGAGGGAGCTCCATGGAGTGGGTGAGTCAGAACGTGGTGTGGCAAGCCAGCCATACGGGGTCTCCTCTGAGCCAGATGCTGATTTCATCCCAAGGTCACATGGCTGGTGAGCGGGGGGTGGCTGAAGTTTGACTCCAGAGTGGCCGTGGGCTTGTTCCCTTCAGCCCTACCCTGTACGTAGACCTGTGGGTGTCCGTCTGCGTGGTGGGTCAGTGTGAGGACACGTGGGCTGCGTGTTCGCAGAGGCTGTCACCCCCACCCCAGCTCCCCACCCCTCAGACGGGAGGCGTCTCCCAAGCGTGATGTGGCCTTCTATGTACGGAGGATTCCTTCCAGCCCCATCAGGACTGTCTTCCCTCGCTCTGTCCCCTCGGTGTAACCCCAGCAGGTGCTTCCCTGGCTGTGTGACCTCGGGGCAGTATCTCCACCTCTTCTGTGCCCCAGTATTTCGTCCACGTGAAAGGTGAACAGCACAGAAGGATTCGGTGAGTTTATACACCAGGAGTCTAAAGAAGGCAGCTGCGGTAGGGGTTGCAAGCAAGAGCCTTGGCGGTCCCAGGGGCCCCCCGCTTACAGAGGCGCTCCCCGTGGAAGAGATCAGCTCTTGCAGGGCACTGGGGTTTTGCCTGTGGGGCGCTGGCGTCCATGGGAAGGGAGACCCAGATGAGAAGGCAGAGCAGGAATTTAACCTGGGATCTGTGCACGGGTTTGGGGCACCACCCAAAACCACAGGCAAAGCGTTGTGTGTGCGGCCGCTCTTGGGGGAGGGAATGGGTTGGCGTCCCCACCCTGGCCTGGTCCGGGCGGGATGAGACCCTGGAAGTTCCAAGCTCAGTGCGAGCCACCACCAACCCGCGGCCAGCAGAGGGCGCTCGGCCCAAGGCGGTGAAAACTGAGCGCGGGCTTCGCGGCTGCCCATGGCTGGGAGAGCTGAGGATCGCTGGGCTCTCTGGCTTCTCTCCTCCCAGATGCCCTCCTGCCCCAGAGGCTGGCCAGAGCTTGGCGCTGGGTGAGGGGGCTGCTGGGGTTACAACTACGGCTGTGGTCCACTGGTGTTCGGGTGTCCGGCTGGGGGCAGCTCTGGACATCTCAGCGAGGAGGGGGCTCCTTAGACCCGTGGAAGGAGCTTTTAAAAACCCACGTGCCCAGACCGTACCCCTAGAGACTGTCCTCAGTGGGTCTGGGGTGGGCCCAGACATCAGCATTTGTTAGATGCTCCCTAGACCAAGAGTCACAATGTAGGACCTCACAAGGAACTCTGGGCATGAAGGGCTCTCCTTATTTCTGCCCACTTTACAGAGGAGGAAACTGAGGCTCAGAGTTGCGGGGACTCGCCTGAGGTAACTCGGGTTACACCTGGGGCTGTGATGCCACAGCCCACTTGTTCTTTTATCTCCATGATGCTAAGAGTGGAAATGGTATCCTCTATGATGGGCTCACTCAGCCCGGCTCTGCAGACGTTCTGGGTTTCGTGACTCTGTTGTGGGGGCTGGCCTGCTTCAGTGTGGTGGCAGCATGCTGTCCCCCGATGACGTCCATGCCCCAGTCCCCAGAGGCTGGGACCCCGTCACCTTACTCAGTGACACGGACTTTGCAGACATACCTGAGATCTTGAGGAGGGGTGGTCCCCGGTGGTCGGGTGGACCCACAGCATCCCAGGGGGCCTTAGAAGAGGAAGGAGCCTGAGAAAGAGATGCAGACGGCAAGATGCAGCGATGTTGGCTGGAGGGTGAAGGGCGGGCCGCGAGCAGGGAATGCAGGCGGCCTCCAGAAGCTGGAGAGGCCGAGGGACGGATTGTCTTCTGGAGCCTCCAAAAGGAGCCAGTCCTGCCAGCCGCCCCCGAGCTTCAGCCAGCGAGGCCCGCGGGGGACGCCTCACTTCCGGCGCTGTGAGATAAGCTGGGTTTAAACCACCTGATGGCAATTTGTTCCAAGAGTAGCAGGAAACCTCTTCCAGGCTCTGCCCCCGTGACAACCAGAAATGTCTCCAGACTTGGCCCACGGCCCCGGCAGCGAGAGGATGTGGGTAAAGTGGGCCGCGGTGTGGAAGCACGTGGCCGGACCCGGCACTGAGTGTTCCGCCCGTGTGGCCCGGCCAGCTGCGCGCCCCCCCGCCCCCACCTGCCCCTTTTCCTCTGAGCCTCCAGCCAACCTGCCGTGATTGCCTCGCTGGCCCATTCTGTGGATGAGAAGGCCGAGGCTCAGCACAGTGACATGGGCACCTGCGGGTGAGGTCACACGGTTAGAGAGGGCCTCTGTCTCAGACGCTGCGTCCCTGAACCAGACATGTCCCACCGGGAGGCAGAGCTGGCTGTGCTGTCTCAAGGCGGCCTCTTGGGGTTTCAAAGCCCCAGCCGGGGGCAGCCAGGCCTCCATCCGCTATGCTACATCCCTGCCTTCTGGGCTTGGTGATCTTTTCAAGGCTTGGCTGCTTCTCCAGCAGCTGGTAGAGATCCCACTGATGGCAGCAAAAGCCATAGGGTCCGAGGTGGGGGTGCGGAAGGGCACGAGCGAATGTGGCACAGAAAAGTGAAGCCAGGCGGTGAAAGCCTGGCCAGGTTTTGAGTCCCAAACTTCTCCTTCAGCAACAGGGGTGAGAGCCCTGGCTTAGGAGCCCAGTGGCCTGGGTTCCAATCCTGTCTCTACCCCTTGGGCAATTGTCTAACCTTTCTGAGCCTTTACCTCTCTGGTGATGGGCTCCTGAGGCTCGCCCAGGGCTGGCTACCACTTTCCCCCAGTTTATTTGCCCAGGGAACTCTTAATTCACAGAACACTTTGTAGGAGGAGCTTTCCACAGAACACAAAATGTTGGTTCTGTCCTACTTCTCAGCTGCGGCAGTGCGGCTGCCCATGGGTTGGGTGGCATTCTGGTCTCACCCTTCAAAGCGGAGAGGCTGGTGGGGCTGAATGTGCCTCTAGACCATGGGTGTATCATTAGGGCTGCAGAAATCTGACTCAGAATCTGGAAGGCTTGGCCCCGGGGATGGGCTCCACTTACAAGTTCGGGCAAGCATGTGATCCATGCTCAAGCAATGAGAACCGTCCCCGGGACATTCTACCAGAATTATTTGGCATGAAGAATTCCTTTTCTGCTGGGGTTGCTAAGTTGGCAGGCCCTAAGCTTGTGTAGCTAGCAGGAAGAGAAGAGAGTTTCTCAGAAAGATGGAGAGAGAGGGGCCTGAAAGATAATGCTTGAGCCCCTGGAGCCAGCCATTCCTGAAGCCATCTCTTGATTTCCCAATTGCATGAGCAAATAGATTCTTTCTTTAAGCCTAAGTGAGCTAAGTTTCTGTCATTTGCCACCCAAACGATCCTGAATTATTCTCTAGATCCTTTCTTGCTCAAAGCCTCTAATCTTGGCTGCCTGCTAAAACCCCACAGGGGAAGAGTCCCACCTGGGCTCACCCTGAAACTAGCAGAGAGGCTGGGAGGAGAAAACAGAATTGCATTTGTGAGCAGGTCCTGGTGGCTTGGGAAAATCACCTCTAACTGTCATGTAGCAAACTATCCCCATTCAGCTCCGGGGAGCGGCGGGCTCTGTTTGCACGTATCATGGCAGAAGGAAGGGGGGGTGGCTGGGGAGCTGGGGAGAACAAAGGGCTGGGGGATGGGCGGACTCCATCATCCCCTGCCAGCTAATGGGAGCTAGTTAATTTCCTTCCTGAAGAGACCAGCGCCGACCTTCACCTCCAGCCCCCATTAACCACTGGCAATGCTTTGTCAGCGTGTTTATGACAAATTAATTATACAGAGAGAGGAAATCTCGCAGAAAGATGAGTATTCTGGCTGGGGCAGGAGATGTGGGCTGAGTCTGAGTTCGGGGCTGCATTTCAATAATCCGCTGACATGGCCTGGTTAACCACAGGCCTCAGGCAAACTTCGAGGCGAGCCGCCTTCAGCTCACCGCAGAGGAAAGACAATGCCAGGAGGAGTGAGCCAAACCCCCTCTCAAGCCCCTCATACCTGCTGGTGAGTTGCAAACTGGATACGCCCTGAGGGAATGCTTTGGGGCCCCCAAGTCGACATGCCGGCAGAACTAACTTTGCCCCCAGTAGGAGGCATTTCCAGCCCAGGGAACAAGACGCCCCCTCCTCATGAGTCCAGCGTCCTTGGCTGGCACACCTGCCCAGTCCTCCCTGGAAGACGTGTGCATGTGGGACTCCTACCGAGCAGTGTCAAGTCCTAGCTCCCGGGCACGTGGGCTGGCACCTGCTTCCCGCCAGCCGGCCTCGCCCTGGTTTCCTTTGCGTGCGCTTTCCACCAGCACCCAGGCGTTCGGCTCCGGTGCTCTGAATCCGTCCTCTTGCTCTGACCATTATGCGTTTGCCTGGGCTGCGCCCCTGCCTACAACACCGGACCCATCCCCTCCCCCCACTTCCCTCTGCCTGATGAGGGAAAATGAGATCTGGGGTTTTCTCCTCCCCCAGGAGCCTCCTGGACCCTCCAGGCAGCTTGTGGGCCCCTGTTCTGTCTCCCTTAATTCACTGTGACTAGTGCTGCTTGGGACCGTGGCGATGGCCACCCCTCCCGCTGACTCTGAGCAGTGCACCATGGGCTGGGGCTTTGTCTCCCTCCATTGGGAGCTCCAGGGCCTTGTCCGGGAAGGGCATACACCGGGGGTACAAGCAGTGTGAAGAGACAAGGCTCCTGTGCCTGGCGACTTCGCTGGCTGATGCTGGGGGAGACACAGTGGACTTCTGGGCGTCTCGCCAGTCGGGCAGCATCCCCTTTCTGTAACTTTTGAGAACTGCCCATCCCTTGTCCTTGAGGCAGGTGACGGGGTGGCTGACCCCCATCCTGGAGCCAGGGATAGATCACGTGACGGCAGTCGGCCAGTCACCAGCTGAGAGAAGGTTATGTGACCAAAGCCATCCAACCGGGCTTTTGCCTTTGGAAAGAAGCCTGTCTTTCCACTGGTGGTGGGGGGGGGCCTGGAGGCTCCCCCATCTTTGCCAGCAGAGGAAAGCAGAGCAGAGAGACGGAAAGAGGGAGGCTGGGTCCGAAGACACTGACTTCCCAGATGGAGACGTTCCTGAAGCAAGGTTTGTGCTTGGACCTGTGTCTGTGAGAAGAGCCAGCACATCCCCTTTTGTATGAAGTGGGTCGCAGCTTTCTGTCATCTACAGCCAAATGAGCCTTGGTGAATATGGAGAGAGGGGCGAGTAGCCAGGCAATGCCAGGGCAGTGAGACACGGGTTTATCGGGGGAACACAGGAGCCTCAGAAGCGGAGAAGAGACAGGCTGGAAGGAGAGCCTGGGAAGCTGTCCTGGATGAAGTCATAGGTCAGCGGAAACCTGCGGGCTGAGTAGCATTGAGCTAAAGAAAGGGGGTGGCAGAGGTGAGAGGGACAGGCCACGCTAGAAAAGGGAAATCGACTGGAGCTGACTTCCACACTAAGGGGACAGACACATCAGCTCATCTAATGGACAAGTGCAAAGATAGAGCTTGCTTCAGGAATCACAGGATCCAGGAGCTCCAACAATGCCTTAGGACTCCCCTTTAAGGGACATACCATAAATGCTGTGTGTTGGCCCAGGCACTGATCAGTGTGTCAAGGCTCTCAACACCCACCCAGTCACATTGAAAAGAGAAAAAGGGTTGTTCAATGACATTCTTTACTGAGGCTCTGTGATGAGCCAGCCCTTCCGTCCACCAAGGGACAGGGCTCCTGGGCGTTGGAAAACCCTGGTCCAGAGGAGGAAACACAGAAGAGAGTGAAGTACAGGTGTGGCCTTGGGAAGGGCAGTGGACACGTAGCTGTGTGTGATGTGGACGTAATGAGTGGAGATGAAGTCCCCTTCCACAGTGGTCCTGCCTGGCTGACCACCACCTCTCTCTGTCCTTCTCTATCTTCCTTCCCAAGTGTCCCCCAGACCCCACCCCACTTCTTTGTTCTAGAAATGCCACTGCGACCACAAGCCTACCAAGGGAACTCAGCCCACCCACAAGCGCCATGTTGGTGTGTGACAAACTGTCCCTAACAGTTGGCTAGCACAGGTCACCTGACCCACGGGCTAGCCAGCGTTTTCCACTGGGGCCTTGAGGGAGGGATTTATTCTCTGGAAGTTCAGCTAAGAAATCTTGAGAGATCAAAGTGGAGGTAGGAAGGTTCTAGAAAGGTCAGGTGAGAAAGAGATCAGGCAGCCATAATGGGCCTTGAGGAAGTCAGGTCTTGAGTGAGGGAAGAATGGACAGCCATGATGGAAGGAAGCCAGGGAGGCAGTGGACAGAGGTGCCTTTGCCCAGCCCCAGGCCAGGCCCAGCCCCAGTGCTGACTCTTGCTAGCCACATGTCAGGAGGCAAGAAGGTGGAAAACAGCGTTTATGAAGCACAGAAGGCACAGGACCAGGGGTTCACTGGTGTCTGCCTGCTCTTCCTGAGAGAGCCTGGCTGTTGGTTCCGGTCTCCATCTGCCCCCGGGAGTCCATGTCTGGGGTTCTGTCCACCTGGCTGCTGTCTTCTATAGTGTGGGGATCCCCGCTTTCAAGAGTCACAGCTTCAAGGTCGGAGATGAAGGTCAAGACATCGCTGTTGCCGGGGGGAGCCTGGTCACGGTGGTGAGGGAACTGGCTTCTAGGCTCTGCACCTTTAGAGAGAAGATCCCGGGAAGAGAAGCTGTTGCCAAAGGGACACAGGGGCCCCCTTGTCTCAAGTAACTGAAGCCGTCTGGCTCACTGGGGACCCATCTCCGAGACCCCGCCTGCTCTCACCTGGACAGCGCAGTAGCTCCCGTCTTCCCCCAGGACCCCCTTGGTTCTGTCCCCTCACGGTCTTCGGTGAGACTTTAACACTTGCTCCTGCTCAAAACCCGCCAGGGGCTCCCCAGTGCACTTTGAAGAAGATCCAGACCTTTCTTCTGGGCTTCCCAGCTCGGAGGAACCCAGCTGGCAGAACGCGCTCCCTCTTGCTCCCTAGGTTCCTGCAGGACTCTGAACAGGATCCTTGCACGTGCTGTCCCCTCCACCCGCAGTGCCTTCCCCGATCTTTGCTTGGCTGGCTGCTTCCCCCTCAGATGCCACCTCCTCCTGGAGGTTTCTCTGATTGCCCCCATCAAGGCAGCGCCTCGCCCATCATGGCATTGCCCACCCCTCTGAGGTTTTATTGTTTTTGTTTGTTTGTTTTACGGTGCCCGGCTTTCTTCAAAAGGCTTGATTGCTTTGTGAGCTGCCTGTCTTGGTCCCTGGAATGTTTCTCTGACTTGTTCACGGCTGTGCGTCCAGGTGAAGGAGCAGTTTAGGGCAAGGGCAGGGCCAGAACTGGGAAGGGAATGAACAACTTCTTCCCAATAGAGGAAAGACAGAAGAAGGTCTAAGGTGGCTGCAGCATTATTTCCGGGAAGACTCAAGGGTCTGAGTGACTTGGGGGGTGGGTACGGACTAGAGGAGGGGTCCTGTTCCAGAAGGCTCCAAGGAGGGCCAGCTTCACGGACATGTGGCCTGGGTCCATGTTCAGAGGGAGCCTGGGCTCCGTTCAAAGCTCGGCTCTGTCTTGAAATTCTGATGAAGCTGAATCAGGGGCCCCACTTTTCCGTATTGCACTGGGTCCCCAAAGTCATGTTCCCGATCCCATCAGGGTGTCACCGCAGCGAGCCGAGCAGCTGGGGGCTGGGAGCTGCCGGCACCCCTACTGACAGCCTGTCCAGGAGCCTCAGCTCACAGAGACCCCAAAGAGGGTGCTGCCCTCCATGGCACTGACAGACCCTGACCATCCATTTCCCCCAAGAGGAAGACCTGCCGGGCCTTCCACGTCCTAGGATGGGCTCCTGCCCGTCCCCTGAGTAAGAAGTCAGGTGTTCCTCAGGCCAGTGAGGAGGGTGGGTAGGAGAGCAGAGTGAAAAAGGCTTTGTCAGGGCCACTGCTGATTCCTTGGGGAGGGACAACGGAGGGGGCATTCGCTATCTTTCAGAATCAGAGGGCTGTGTTTCTTTCCCCCCAAAGAGGAGTCTTGGCTGGTTCCACCTAAGACCAGGTGGGGGCCCCCCACCCCCAGGGTCCCTGTGGGCCTCCGTAGAGGTTTCTGGGAAGTGGGGAAGAGGGCACCTTCTCTCGACGGCCTCCTCTCGCTGTTGGAAGTTCAAGGACATGGTCATCAGGATGGGAAGGCACTCTTGGTGTCCAGCACAAGTGCCCACGGGCCTGTGGTGCCGGCTGGTGGATGCCGGCAAGGTCTAGTCTAGGTGTTCTAACCGTGGGGGCGGCGGCACGACTCCTTCCTCCAAATCCCAGCGTCGGGAGCTGCGGCCCTCCTCCCGATCCTTCCTTCGTTCCGAAGGCAGAAGTCCCGTCATGCCTCTCGTGCCCACATCCCCTCCGTGGTTCCTGACAGCCGTGGGATGGAGGCCAACGTCCCCGCCATGGTGTGGCACCAGGCTCTGGCCTCTGCCATCCCCGACGCGTGCACAGGTCGCATTCACACTTCTGTTCACCCACTATCCTGTTCTCGCTTGCCGCCCACACTCTTCCGCCTACCGGATGCACCTTCCCTCCGCCACCGCCACCTCGTTCCTGCCTCTGTCGCCTGCCTCCACAACCAGGGGTTAGGAGCTGTGCCGGGCGTCCAGCTGCCCAGCGACGTCCTGTTGGCCATGAAGCCCCTTCTCCTGAGTCTCAGCCAGGCTCAGGTGCCATTTCCCAGCCCCTCTGGAGGCCAAGAGCAAGCCCATGGACTGAGGCCGGGAGTGTGCGTGTGCTCGGTGGAAGGCGGATGGCTGGGCCTCTGTAGCGTCTATGTCCCCAGATGTGTGCAGAGCCCCCGGGAGAGCCCGGGTTCTGTACCTCCCGCCAGCCTGGACGGCTGTGTGCTGAGCCTCCCGCAGGTGGGAGCCACTCTGGTTAGAGGGTCTCTTTGCTGCAACAAAGTATCCTCTCTCTGAGAGGGACCATCACTCGCTGTGGCACCCCAGCGCCTGCCACGACGCCTAAAACAACACCAGTGGTAAAAGTACCTCTCGATGCCTGGAGGCATGTGTGGGCTGCTCACGGGGCCAAGCTTTGCCTGCAGAGCTCCCCCAGTCCTCACCACAACCAGGAGCCACAGGCAATTATCATCCTTCAGTCACGATGGGGAAATGGAGGCTCAGAGCTAAATGCTGGGCTAGGCCACTTGGCTGAAAATACTTGCCCCCACACACTATCTCCAGGGCTGTTCTCTGCTATGACCCTCTGCTGCTGTCCAGACTCTCGGAAATGGGAGGTTCGAGAATGACTGTTGATGAATGGATGGATGGATGGGTAGGTGGGGGGATGGGGGGATGGGGGGACGGACGGACGGACGGACGGACGCAAGGATGGACGGACGGATGGGCGGATGAGTAGACGGATGCGTGGATGAGAGAGAGGGAGAGAGAGAGAGAACACGGGGCTCACTTTGTCCCAGGCTCACCTGCATCCTTGCCTGGCTCCCCAGGGTCCCTCTTGGTGTCCTCAGGCCTTACAGCTCCTTCTGGACCAGCTGTCTCCGAGCTGACAGTCATTCTGTTGCTGTTGCCGATGGCGGTGTCCTCAAGGAAGCATGAACGGATACGGACTCTCTGGGCCACCTCCTCCTCAGCAGAAGGTCCTGGTTTGGGCATTCGAATTTCGAACAAAGCTTCTGGGCCATCCGTGGGGGCACAGACTGTGGGTCAGCCAAAGACAGAGACGTCAGGAGGGCTACAAGAGCAGCTGGATGGCGGCCCTGAGCCCTGACGCCCCCCAGCCTGGCTTTCAAGTTCTCCCCGGCCGGTTGTCCTCCCTGAAGCCAGGCCAGGCTCGGTCCACGGCCGAGAGCCTGCCTCCCACAGCACCTCTGCACACCGCCGGGCTGCCGGCTCTCTCTGCCACCCAGGTCTGCCGGCATGGACGCTGGCCCCTTCTGTGCCCTTCCACGGGATTCGAGCACCTCTGCCCTCCCCGCCCCCGCCCGCTCCCGTCTCTGCTGCTGGCTTCCCCGCAGCTCCAGGACACCACCTCCAACCTGCGCTTAAAGCCTCCTCGTGGTCACGGCCAGTCCCCAGCCCTTGCCACCTGGCTCCTTTCCCATCCAAACTTCGGACAAGAGCTGCACACAGTCCCCCTCCTCCTGACGCTCCTCTGTCCCCTTGGGTCACCGCAGACCCCTGTGGCTGGACCCCATGCAACTCCCTGAACTCATTTCCTTTTCTCCTTCCTGGAAACTCTCCTCCGGGTGTCCCTGCCTCGCTGCTGTTTTGCCCCAGCCTGTCTCTGGGTTACCAGAGGACTCAGCCTGGGCTCTCTGGTCCCTGTGGACAGCACTCAGTAGGACACCAGGTACTCAGATGGCTCCTGCCCCCTCCTTAGATGCCATTCCAGGCTGGCCATCTCCTCTGACCCTGCTTCACCTGGTCCACGCCTGTCATACAGAGGATACGGTTTTCCTGGGGAGGGTGGAGGGCAGGGAGCAGGACCCCAAGGGCCGGCTCTGGAGCCGCACCTGCTCCACTGTGTAGACAGCCTCCCGGTGGAAGGAAAGGAATTTCCCATCATGCCTCTCTCCCAGCAAAAAATGGCTCAAGTTCTGTCCAGTGGGGAGATGGATGGGGTGGGCTGGGGTAGGGGCAGGCTGAGTTACCTGGGGGGCTGATCGAGGGGCTGCGGGCTGTAGGGTCCTTGGCCGGGGCACTCTTGAGGTTCATGTTGTTGCCGTGTCCCATCTGTACCCGTCTGAGCACAGACTTCTCCAAGCAGATGTCCTGGGGTCCCCAGGCTGCAGCCGGAGATGTCTGAGATGAGGGGTCAGCTGGTGCCACTGGGGGGAGGTGGAGGGGAGCCATGGAGCCTAGCAGGGGACACAGCAACATGACCTCAGACCCCCAGCCTCTGAAGCCCCCTCCCCCCTACACACGCAAAGTCCTGGCTGGATAGAGACTGGCCTCTGAATTCTTGGTGGGTTCTATCGGATGGGAATGAGTGTTTCAGGCTATTGATGGAGAGCAGGTGGGCCCAATAGTACGGTTTGTATGGGGGTCCCCTGGGGTGTCCCTGGGGCACTGGAAAACCCAGTCAGTGAGCACAGCCTCTGCTCCCTCAGGCTCTCAGTCCTCTGAACCCACCAGGGTGAGTCTCGTTGGGTGCTGGCCTATCTTTAACACCCCGAGCTGGGGCATCCAGTTTTCTCTTCTCGGTATTTATCTTTATGGTAAACTTCCTGGTTTTAAACTTAAGGTCAGGCTATAAAAGCTAACTTTAAAATAAATTTGAGTAGAGGGGCGCCTGGGTGGCTCAGTGGGTTAAGCCTCTGCCTTCGGCTCAGGTCATGGTCTCAGGGTCCTGGGATCGAGCCCCCCATTGGGCTCTCTGCTCAACGGGGAGCCTGCTTCCCCCTCTGTCTCTCTGCCTGCCTCTCTGCCTACTTGCGATCTCTCTCTGTCAAATAAATAAATAAAATCTTTAAAAAAAATAAATTTGACTAGAATAGAAAGATAAGCCATTTAGCTATGTTAAGGAAATAATCAGACATGGGCCTGGCCCAAATTGGGGAGGGCAGAGGTCAGAGGACTAAGGTTGGGGAGACATTGACCTAGATTCTAAAACAAAGTTCCTCATTTCACCGCTGAGGAAACTGAAACCCAGAGTCGGGGGTGGGGAGGGAGGCGTCGGCTCTCTCCGGGTCACAGGGAGGACAGCAACTTTTGGGCTGATGCTGCCACTGGTGTTCCATGGCTGCTCTCCGAGGGGCCCTGTGCCCTCTTGCCCCAGTGCCTGGCACGGAGGAGGCACTCCTTTGCAAGACTATATTTTAACAAAAGTAGGATGTTGCTGGTAAGATGCATCCCAGTTTCTAAGATGTTAAAATGTGTGTGGGGGGTGGTGGGGGGAGTGTGTCTCAGAACAAACGAAATACTACAGTGACACCTTGGGACATTCTACTGAGGGAGCGTGAACACTGAGATGTTTCTCATGGCAAAGTATCAGGTCCCGTTGAAACCAAGGCAGAAGGTATCAGAATGAAGGGAAAGCAGGAGAGGTTTGATCCAGGCATGAAGGAAGACTCGCTCCCTCTCAGGAAGGCCACAAAGGGAGGACCTTGGAGATCTGAGAGCTGCCCTTTCTCCTCAGAGCTTGAACATCCCCCTCTCTGCTCCCACCCAGATGGAGCAGGGACCCCTACCTACAGGGAGCAGGTGTCTCTCTGAGGACTCACCATTCTCTCCAGAGGCTGTCGGTCTCACGATGACATTCCCATGTCCAATCTGGATGCTTTCGGAGTTTTCAATGGAAATGTGGTTATTGGGTCCATTCTGACAGATCATGTTGATTGGATTTTTCTGGTAAATTATTGCAGGGGCCGGATTTCTTCCTGCCAAGTCTGCAAAGTAATACTCGACTCAAGCCCTCTGCCCTCCCTGGAGGTCGGGGGTTTCCGAATACCAGGGAGCAGCAACCAAATCTCTGGCGGAGTGTGTAAAACCCAGACGCCCCCGTGTCCACCCTGAGCGTCCTCGGTCAGGACATCCAAGGCGGGACCCAGGAGCCGGCGTGTGTCACAAGCCCCCCGGGTGTCCCAGGTGAGCCTTGCTTAGATGTCCCGGGGGCGGTCACCCTACCTATGTGTCCTCTGCCACCCCCGGGAGGATCGTGGGAGCCTCACCACCCACCCCATCCTCTGTCCCTATCTCTGTGAGGCATCCCCTGACCACTCGGCTCCAGGACTCCTCTCCCCTGCACGAAGACTGCCAGGGGGCTGACCATGGGCTGTTTCTGGCCATGGGATAACCTCCCTTTGGCTCACATGGCACTTTGAAGAATGGGGACTTTCCACCAGTGTTTAAAACCTGGAGGCTGCCGTGTTATTCCGCCTGCGATGCGGAGCCTCTCCCCGCCTTGAGCGCCGTGAACTTGTACATCATCCCACAGGCCACGTGAGCACCTGCCTGGGGCTCCGCCAGCTCCACTGCAGGGCCACACCCCACCTTTGTGGGACCTCGGCTCTTATGCCTTGTTGGGGGCCTTCCTCCATAAAAAAATACTCAAAATTACCGTTTTCGACAGGGTCGATAAAGGCAAATATCATCGACGCGGGAGACATGATTAACTCGTCTTTTTTTTTTTTTTTTTTTTTTCCCTGATTTTAAGAGGAATTAGAACAGGGTCGTGGACCTTAATTCTAGGGCCTGTGCCTGCTGCGCCTGAGGGAGACGTCACCCGGGCCCCCACCCTTTGGGTGTCTGGGCCCAGCCTTCTCTTTTGGCAGCTTCAAAATTCCAAGTTGGGCAAAGTGCTGACAAAACTGTTAGCAAACTCGGGCTGAGCCCCGCATCCCAGGGCTGCTATAGTTGAGTGGGACACCTCTGCTCCCGGGCCCTTGCCTTCGGCAACTACAGCCTCAGGTCACTCCTCCAGGAAGCCCTCCCTGGATACTCCCACCAGCACATCCACCTTCTTGGTACCTCCTTCTAGGGACCCATCAGCAAGGCCACCACAAGCTTCGGGGAGGGTCTGGCAAGGAACCTGGGGCTGGCAAAGTTCCGGGCAGGGCACCCACAGGTATTGGATGCTATGGTTTCTCTTCCTGCCCTGCCCCATCCAGGCATGGGTGGCAGGTGAGGACCTACCTGGCCGATAAACTGCCCATGTACTTGACTTCTCATCCAAGTCCAGAAGGTGCTTCCCCCTCATGGCGTACAAGTCTGGGTTGACTTCTTTCGCTGTCTTCTTTCCCAGCTTCTGGGAGATGGTCAGGGCCTTACAGGGCCCATGGGTTTTCAGAATCCTGTAGATCTCTTCCTCTGGAAGGCAGGGCAGCGGGTGGAGAAGGAGGAGTCCGGGTTTGAATCTCCTCCGCTGCTCACTAGCTGTGTGAACTCGGGCGACCCAGACCCCCTATGCCCCATGGCCCCATGGGAAACGTGTGGCTGTTAAGAATAGCCCTGCTCAGCGGCTGTTCTTGGGGGCAGAAAAGACATTGGCTGCGCCAGACGGTGCCGGGCACGGGGCAGGCACCCGTGGCAGGTGCAGCCACGGATCAGGGGGCCTGCCCAGCCATCAAGCCGCTTCCACTGTGCTGACTGAGTCCTGCCTCTTTGTGGGCACCTCTGGGGGGACGGGACAAGAGTAACATCACAAGTGGCCAAGGAGGGTTGGGGCAAGCGGGCTGCTTACGCTGTTTAGTGAGCTGACGGCCAGGTTCCTCTGGAGCTGCAGCCACGTCCTGCTGGGGCAGCTCTGCTGGAGGAGGAGAGAGCAGCCGGGGGCATGAGGGGCGGCAGAGGGGACGGGGACCCCAGGGGCAGAGGTGGGCCGCTCCACGGTGGCCCCGGTGCGCCGGCGATCGGAACTCAGAGTCTAGAGTTAAACAAACCTGCCTTCCGGCCTGCCCTGCTGCTCTCCGTGCCCCCGGCTTCGCTGCTAACTCACGCCTCTGGGCCGAGAGGAAGAGGGTCGTCCCCGCCGTGCGCAGGCCGGGGAGCGCCTGTCGAGCGCCAGCGCTGGGACCCCCTCGAAGCCAAGTCTGTTCTACTCCTGTCCCCACGTGGCCGTCGTCCGTGGCACCCCTCCTGCTCATGCTCTGCTGAGAGCCTGCTGGGTGCGGGCGTGAGGCCCTCCCCTCCTCGCCACCCCAGATCTACAAGGCGTGGCCACGGGGTGCCGCGCACCCTCGAGAGGCAGAACCCATATTTGGGGAGCCCATATTCGAACCCAGGCCCGGAGCCTGCGTGTCCGCTGCCAGGGTCCCCGTGCTGGGTCCCCCACCCTGCTCCCTCCTGGCGGGCAGGTTACCCTGGCTGGGCCGGGCCGGCTCTGCGGGCTCCACTTCTCTGGTCCCACCCTGGCCCAGGCCCCACATCGCAGGGCGTTCCTGGGAGACTTTGGACTCCTTCAGCATCTGGTAGAGGACTTGGTTGACATTCTTCTTGGGCACTTGGCACTCCTTTGCCAACTGGCTGGACTTCATGGGGGAGCCAACGTCCCTCAGCACCTGCAGGATCCTCTGCTCGAGGTCTGGGAGGAGGAGAAAGGGGCAGAGAGGGAACTGACTCTTTCCCAGATGGAGCCTGGGCTGGAAGCCCCGGGGCAGGGGAGGCACCCCTGGGTGAGGGGTCCAGGGCAGAGGGAGGGGCGGGGGCCCGAGCAATGACACCACTGGTCGGGGAGGGAGCCACGCCAAATGACCTTGGCCACACAGCCCAGAGGAGGTACCCCAGCCTTCGGAGTATCCCTTGCCTGGTGTGAGCCCCCTCCCCCTGGTGCAAGCGGGGGGAGGCTCAGCCGTCAGACCTCCCCAGAGTAGAGGGGCTTAGAGGGTGGCAGGGTGGGCTAGATTGAGGGCAGAGAGCAAGAAGTAGGGGGAGGCACAGGGCCTGCCTGGGAGGCCTGCTGTCTCCGCCACCCCCCGGTGCCTTCCCCTCCTCGTGGGCTCTCCACCCACATCAGGGGTGCATCAGCTCATCCAAGCCAGGAAGCTACGGACACGCAGAAACGGATCTTCCTCCCCAATGGCCAGTTACAAGAGAGCCTAGGAAACCTTACTCCTGGCTCTCCCTCGAACCTTTTCTTCTCCCTTCCGTGCCTCTACCTTCCGATTCTTCATCACTGTTTCCCAGACGACCACGGCCGGGATCCCTCCGGCCCACCCTCCGCTCTGCAGCCAGAACTTGCCCCCGAGGGCCAGCCTGCCATGCTCCTTCCAGCCCGTCGTTCACCCCTGGGCCTTTGCACACACTGCTGCCCCTGTCAGGAACACTCTCCCCCCTCTCCACCTGCCCAACATCTACTCAACCTCCAGGTCTCACTCAAACACCATCTCTCTTGGGGAGCCGTCCTGGGTGCCCCTGAGTGTGTGTGTATGTGGGGGGGTCCCTGCAGAAGGTCCCCAAGGATCCCCTGCCGGGTTCCTTGTATTATCTTTGGTGTCTAGCACAGTGCTGGGCACACAGTGAATGCTCAGGAAATAGCATTTGAATGAACAAGTGTCTGAGTGGGTCTGCCCAGCACAGGGACAGGTGTCTGTCCAGATGACCCAGGGCGGGGCCTGGGCAGTTCCTTCTGGGTCAATATATCCCCACCTGAGGTTAATGACCCTAAAGAGAATCCCAGAGGCTAGAGAAGGAGCTCTCTAAACGACCTCTGTTCCTCTCAGACAGGCTCCCACAAACCCAAGCCAGTGGTTCTTTGGGGAGCCGAGAACAGGGCACACACAGTGCCTGGAGAACTGGAGGGAGCCCTGTGGGCGGCAGCCCAGCATCTTCACAGGAAACATCTGCTCCCAAGAACACAAGGGAAATGTAAAGCAGGGTCCTTCTGGGGAAGACTCGGGGCCCCTTAGCAGGGCAGCAGCCCAACCTCTCACCTTCTGGGCTTTCCCTAGTGGGGGAAGGGGTTATCCACTGTCTGGCCCCGCAGCTGGGCTCTGAGGCTCGCCCTGTGACCGGGACGTGTTTGTCCTTGCTGGGTGCAGGTGAGGCTGAGTTAGGCTGCCTGGGGGCCTCTATCCCTTCACCCACCGAGGTCAGCCCCCAGTGGCCGGGCACCTCCTCTCATCAACAGCGAGCCTGACTTTGCCTTGTCTTGAAAAGAGTTTCGATTCTTGAAAAGCCTGCCCCTGGGTGAGCGCCTTCCCCTCCCTCCTCCGCCACCCACCTGACCCCAAAGGAGCCGAGGAGTTGTGGGGTTGGAGATCAGAGTGAGGGCCGAGCCCATAGGGCTGGCGGACTGAGTCTTCAGGCTGGTGTGTCTGTAAATGGGAATTTGTAAAACGGACGAGGTGTAAGGGACAGGGTGGCAAGGCACACCTGGGTGGGAGAAGTTAAATCCACCTGCTGAGTGACAAGTACTTTTGTGTCCCCCTCGTGGAAGTACAACAGAAACCAGGGATGATCCCGGGCCCTGGGGGCACCCTGCTGGCACCCTTCCCCAGCCCCCCACCTGCCCTCTTTTCTGTTCTCTGGCCGTGGTTTGAGCCCCTACTCTGCCATCCATGGTATCTCTCTGTGCCTCACTTTTCCCACCTGTGAACTGGGGATGAAAGCAGCTACCTCCATGATTGTAGTGAGGAATAAACCAGCTAATGATGACAAAACAAGAAGACAAAAACCAAAGCCACCCTCAACCCACAGCCCCCAGGCTCTCTAGAATATACAGTTTGCTTTTCTTGGGTTTTCTTCCAGGAGCCAAGTGTTATCCGTGGTACAGGGGAATGCAGGCTCGCATATCTGCCTCTCCTCAAAGCAACTTCTGTTGTTCCTTAAAATGAGTGTGAGGTCAGGTCTTCAGACCCCAGTGTCAGAAGTGCTGCCCAGGGTCCCCCTTGTAGGGCCTCAGCGCTGCGCTTGCCCCCTCCCCCCCCCCCCCAGGGCTCCTGAGAGGTGTGCGAGGTCCCCGACCAGACCCTGGGTTCCCCTGGGCTCCCGCAGCCACTGTGCTTCGGAGCACTGTCAGCTAGCATTGCTGTCGTCTGAGGAAAGGAGCTGGAGCTGGAAAAAAAAGTGCAAAGCCCACTGGGAGCGCCCACTGTCCCTTAGAAGGAAAAAAAGTACCTGTTTCATCAGGGTCCCCAGGGGCCTGGGCCATCCTGGCTGTAGAGGCTGGGAGCCTGGAGACGTGGGGACCGTGGCAGGTGTTGGCAAGGTGGCTTGGAGAGGACAGGCCGGGAGGAGGCCGGGTGTCCTTGCTTGGCTGGATGTGGTGCTCCCACAGCTGTGAGGGGACACGTCAGCTGGGTGGGTGTTTGCTGTTCACACTCCAGAAACAAGCCTAGTCAGCCTGACCTGACCGGCTTTCTGGGGGAAAAGAAAACGAAACTCCTGTGTGTTGCCTCAGAAAAAAAACTGAAAGCAGAAGTGATGAGCAAGGGCCTCGGAGTACGTGTGGGTAGAAAGAGGCTGAGCTTGGCAAGACCAGAGCATTCTCTGGAAGCGCGAGGCTTCCCTGACTTTCTGGGCGCTTGCTGCTGCCCACCCTGATCCCCACATGTAGGCTGAGGCCCCTGGTTGGGGGTGGCTCGGCTGCTGCAATCGTCTGCGCGTGTCAAAATCAGAGGTCTTTTAAGTGAGCACCTACTATGTGCTTTCCAATCGTGCATGCCCCTCTGACCCCCCATCAGTGCAGGGGCTGGTACTGATATCTTTTCTCAGAGGGGAAACTGAGGCTTAAGTCATGAGGTCACTTGGCCAAGGCTGGGTTCTAACTCAGTCCACAATTTACTGGCTGTGTGACTTTGGGCAAGTTTGTAAGCATATTTGTGCCTCAGTTTCCTCATCCGTGAAATGGGGCTAATAAAAGTAGCTACATCAGGAGGTCCGGAAGAGGACTGAAGGGGGTCATCCAGTTGAACAGTCTGACCAGACCACCCCCTGCAGTGCCATCTCCAGCCATGAGCACAGGGGGCACCCACAGACCTGGAAAAAGGACCTATCCCTTCCATGTAGTTTCAAGGGGTTCCTGACCCCCAAGTAGTCAGAGCCACCGTTCTTTACCAGGTAACAGAAAGGGGAACCGAAGTCTACGGTGGTGAAGGGCTTGGGGCCAAGCAGCCAGGAGGGGCACCAACTCAGCCCTGAAAGTCCCTGGGCTCAAGGTTCCAGCCTCAGATGCCTGGGGAGGATCTCCACCTCGGAGGACTTTGCCTCAGCACTTCTGCAAAGGGAGGGGCTCGCCCATCTGGAGCAGTGTTTGCAGAACCCGCAGTCCTGATGCGCGGTCCCCACCCAGGCCACATACCGGAGTCTGGGGGCGGGGCGCGCATCGCAGGTGAGCTGACGCGCATGCGCCCACCCCCACCCCTGCTGCCACATCCGACAGCTCAGAAGCAACAGGAAACCGCAAGGGTGTTTTGTTTCTGTTTAATGTAAAAACTAGAAAACGTGCTTCTCCCTGTGCATTGTCAACATCCATTTCAAACGTGCCGGGGCTGTTGAGGGAGACAGTGGAGGGGCACCCAGGGAGGGGTCTCGGGCTGAGCCCCCAGTGGGAGGCTGGGGGTGGGGGGCGGGCGGCGTCCTGGGACTGGCCACCAGGTGGCGCTCGCTCACCAACCTGGACCCGTGGGCGGCTCGCGGGTCTCTGATGCGGAGGGACCCCCCCCCCACCCATCACCACCCTCCTTGGGAAACCCCGGGCTGCTCCCCATCCTCCCTGGCCTCTCGTACTCAGCACGCTGCCGACCTCTTCGTGTGGCGGCCAGAGGCTCTGGCTTTGACCCAGGTGTCCCGCAGGCTTACAGGTTAGGCTGAGACTCGGGCTTAATCCTGAGGGTCAAATTCATTTCTGGAAGGGCCGCTCGTGCTTCCGTGGTGGTGGCCGGCACCCTCGTGGCCTGTGTCTGGACGGTTTTTGATGGTCCCTTTCTGCCCCTTCATGCCCCTGTCCCGCAGCGGCCCCATCCTCACTTCCCCGCCCCCATCCGGAAGGCACGCGGGGCTCGCACCCTGGCTTCGGAGCCTGTGGCAGGAACCACTAGGTTGGGAAGGTCAAGTGCCCCTGGGACCTGGACAGGGTTCTGCCTCGCCTTCTTCTCCAGGCAGGTCCCAGCTGCAGACCTGCCCCTCCCCAGCTGTGTGTCACCATCTCTCGGCGCCCTGGTTTCTTAAACTATAAAACAGAGATAATAAACACGAAAAACCCTGCCTTAATCGGAGCTCATGAAAGTGCCAAAAGTTGGAAAATGTGACACAGTGCATCTGTACAAAATAAGTTTAGACGCTAGAGACAAACAAAACTCTGAAGCCTTCCATAGCATTCCGTCCCAGGTCTGGAGTTTATGGAAGCCACACTCCTGCTGGAAGGGTCTCACTGCGCCGAGTGGGATTCCCACTTTTATTTTATTTTAAAGATTTTTATTTACTTATTTGACAGACAGATCGCAAGTAGGCAGAGAGGCAAGCAGAGAGAGAGAGAGAGAGGGGAGGAAGCAGGCTCCCCCCTGAGCAGAGAGCCCGACTCGGTGCTCAGTCCCAGGACCCTGAGATCATGACCTGAGCCAAAGGCAGAGGCTTTAGCCTACTGAGCCACTCAGGCACCCCAGGATTCCCACTTTTAAAGATTTGGATTCTCTTATATTTCATTTCTTAATTTAAGAGATTTTGAAAATAATTTTGACTATAACGATTACCTTTGGCCCAAATATCAGTGGCTTAAACAATGCAGATACCTTTTTCTTTCACCCATAACAGTGGGGTAGGCTGTCCAGGTTTGGTGTGGCCCAATGTGGTGTTGAGACCCTGGCCCCTTCTATCTTGTTGCTCTTTCCTTTGTGGCCTTCATTTCCAGGTTGGCCTTATGTTCTAGGATGACTGCTGAAGCTCCAGCCATCAATCTGCCTTCCTTCCCGCAGGAAGGAGGAAAGAGAAGGGCAGGTAGCTCCCCTTTAAGGACACTTGTCAGTTGCACACACATTTTACTGACATCCCAGTAGTACCATGGCCAGCAAAGAGGGTGGGGAAAGATGGTACTTATCCTGGGCCACAATGCACTAAGCTAAAATGGGGGTTTTATTACTTTGGAATAGGAGACCATAGGTATCGGGGGATACCAAGCTGTCGAGAATTTCGAGAATCTGTTTCGAGATTCTGTTTTGAGAATCTGTTTCAAGATTCTCGAGAATCTGTTTTCTCCATGTCGGGTATCTGTTGCTCCCCCCAAGGAATGAGTATGCCAGAATGTCAATTCACGGGAGCCGGTTGATTAGCAATTTTGAGGCTGAGTGCAAACCAGTGTCCACATTCTCAGAGCCTCCTGTCCAGTGTGGAAGGCAAAACAGGAGAGGAAGAGAGTAGGTGGCTCCCTACTCTGCCGGGGAAAGACCCCAAAGTCCACAGTAGTTCCAAGTTGGGGCCACTGCCTGCTCAAGCCCAGATCTCTTTTTGCCTTGGAAAGCACATTCCTCTTTCATGGTTTGTGTTTTTCTGGAAACTATTAGAACTCGCCACCCAAATTCACATTTTCTCTGTGAATTCACCTCGGGGGAGGGAGTGGAAAGGTCTGAAGGCACCAAATGTGGGTAATAATGTGTCTTCGGTCAGGGGCAAAGATCAGAGAACGAGAGGTGGCCGAGGAGAAGGAGTGCACGCTGTCTCGAGAGCTATCAACCAACACCAGGTGAGGAACAAAAACCAGGGAAAGCTGCTTTGTCAAAGCAGCCCCCCCAACCCCCGCAAGGACCTGCCTTGGCTCTGTTCACTGCTCTTTAAGGCAGAGCTCAGAGGGCTTCCCTTGGTCATCTGTGTCCACTGCAGCTGGACGGACCTGGGGTTCTGGTCTAGCACCCCTACTTTTTAGCTGCAGGCCTGGGAGCAAGTCGTTAGTCTTTTTGAGCCTCAGTTTCTCCCTTTGGAAAAGGAGATCAAAGCAGCACCTACTTCTGGGGTGACTGCAAAAGTTAAATGAGATCATGCACCTAGGTCCTACCAGAGCACTGAGCACGTAGTATGTGCTCAGTAAGCAGGAGCTGGTCATCATTACGGCATTATCCACAGCTGTCCCCCTCTGACATGACAAAGCAGTCCCGTTTCATCTGGTCTTTCACCAAATAATGTTTGGTGCTTTCTTTATGGGCCAGAAGAGGGCAAGGGGTGGGGAGGTTGGCCAGCACCAGGCTCTTTTCTCTTCCTTCCCCACCACTGACACCCTGTAGAAAGCCCTTCCCCATATCCCAACGAATGGCTTGAAATGAATTTCCACCTAAGTTTTATTTTTATGATCAAAAGATGTTTTGATGATGTTCCCACCAAAATTATTTGCCTCCAAGAAATTCATTCATTTCAACTGACCACAAGCTCTTCACGGAGCACTCAGTATTCTTGGGGATTCTGGCAAAATGAGAAGATCTCACCTATAAGCTCGTTCCAAATACAATGAAGTGTAATGAAATTTTAACGACTAAATGGAACAATTCATGAACGTGACATAATGTTAGGTTTCCTAAATGTTTCATTAAACCTTTGTTGATTCTGAATTCGCAATGTTTTGCCCCCCCCCCATCCCCTATTTTGGAGCTCAAACATTTTCAAAGCCTCTTGAAGTATCCGTTGGCCTAGGGTGCTAAGACTTCTATGCCCAGAAGGTAGGATGGGGAAATGCAGGGACACGTCCTAAGTTGCCAGGGTTCCTGCTCTTCTGGGGGCTGCGGCTCCTCTGAGTTGTGGGCGGGCTGTTGCCGACTGTGGGGGAGGGGATGGGCTGAGAGTAGAACACTTTTACATGCCAGTTGGTACCTTCTTTTCATTTTAAATGGATATCCTGCTGTAAAATTTGACCCAATGATGTTTCTTAAAAGGCTGGGGGGCTGAGTAAGAACTGCTGCCAGCCCTTGAGTACACTGGCTTTGAGCCGTGCAGGTGTACTTATACACGGATTTTTTTTTGATAAATGCAGTATGATACTGTAGATGTATTTTCTCTTATGATTTTCTTAATATTTTCTTTTCTTTGGCTTACTTTATTGCAAGAATACAGTACGTAATACACAGAACATACAAAATGTGTAAACTGATGATTTATGTTATCAATAAGGCTTCTGGTCACTTGTTACATTTTTAGGGAGTCAGCTACACATGGATTTTGGACCTCACAGGATGTTTGGTGCTGCAACCCCTGTGTTTCCAAGGTTCAACTGTATTTAGTTAGAAATTACTATGGACTCTGTTTCCATGATTTCACTGACTCCTTCTAGTAACCTATAATGTTGCTAAGTAATATTAAATCTGTGTTTTGCAGACAAGAAAACCGAGGCACAGGAAGATGGCTGATCAAGATCACGGAGCTAGGGAGCGGAAGGGATGGGGTTCAAGCCCAGACTGTTGGGCTCTAGCATCCAAGCTCTTGGCAACTGTTTCCCTCGCTGGGAACAGGTGTGTGTGGTCATAGCACCGCCCTGGGAAGAATCAATCCTTTCTCTGCTAAACACCTCTGTGCCACCGAGCATGACTTTTCAAGCCTGTCTGCAAAAGGGAAGTTGATATTTAATTGTTCTGTAAGGTTTGGTTTGACAGAGTATGTCTGCCTTCATCAGGCTATAACTAAACAGCACAGATGGGAGTGGGGGTGGGGAGAGTTTAAACAACACACACTGTCCTGGAGGCTGCGAAGTCCAAGGTCAAGGTGCCAGCAGACTCCATATCTGGTGAGACCTGCTTCCCAGTTCCTCAGTGGCCATCTTCTCGTTGTGTTCCCACTGGGTAGGGGAGCAGGCTGAGAAAACTCTGTGATTCTTACAAAGGCCCAATCCCATTGAGGGCTCCGCCTCCTCAGACCGTGGTGTTGGGGGGATGGGACTTCAGGATATGGATTTAGGGGCCACAAACACTCAGTCCACACCAGGGCCCCTATGAGCAGAGTGCTGTGCTGAGTACTCAGAGGTCCAGAAATCTCACAAGTTGTAAGAAAGTCCAACACTTAAAGATTTTTTTTCTCATTAACAATTTTTGTATTGATTCCATGTTGAAATCGTATCTTGGATATACTGGGTTAAAAAAAAGACAACTAAACAGTTTCACGAGGCCCTGAACACAGACGCACGTGTGCACCACACACACACACACGCACACACACACACAGGCCCCTCTGTACCTTCTGCTTCTTGAGCCCTTTTTCTCCGAGGTGCTCTGATCCCGTCACTCGGCTGGCCACCACTTGACAGTTTGTGGTCTGAGGCTGGGTGCCCCAGAAGGCAGAGGTTGGGGTGTAAGCCCTTGTTTACTTGGAAGGTGACACCGGGAATTGCTGGACGGCAGTGGGAAGTGGGCCCAGGGAAAGACGGAACCTCACCAGGGGTGTGTCATCAAGCAAATGACCTTGCTGGGCTAGTACTCAGGGCCTCCAGATCGTTGGAAACACTGGGAACATGTGGAGAATCTTCCAGGCCCCACCCCACTGCCGGAGGAGGAAGGAGCTGGGGTTTTTATCCCCCTGCTTCCATCACCCGGGCAGGCTTCTCGCAATGACGTGGATTCCCAGCACTTCTGGTCTGCTGCAGGATGGGCAGAGAAGCTTTTGGAAGACAGAGGAAGCCTCAGGTGGTGGGATGCAAGTTCTTTTACCTAGAGGCTGAGCCCACGTGGACACACACGAAAAGAAATAAGGGGAGACGAGT
This sequence comes from Mustela lutreola, assembly GCF_030435805.1. Classification (NCBI taxonomy): domain Eukaryota; kingdom Metazoa; phylum Chordata; class Mammalia; order Carnivora; family Mustelidae; genus Mustela; species Mustela lutreola. Next base: position 5,057,041 of record NC_081298.1, on the reverse strand, counting down.
GAGGCCTGGATGACATTTGCTACAGCTCTCTGCACACCTCACTCCTCCTGGGAACTGAGGCAGGGTGGGGGCGGTGCGGGGCGGTGAGGGGCGTGAACTGGCTGGAAAGGTGACTGGGGAGGATTTGAATCCAGATCAAACGACCACCGAGCCCAGAGCCCACGCTTTGCCCCTTTCTCCGCACCTGCCCAAGTCTGTAAAGAGCAGGCAGGAGTCTAACGATGAATTTAAAAAAAATTCATTTCAAAACTTGTTCGCTCAATTAAGTTGGATGCTTTTAAAGACAAATTTAATTATTTTGAGTTCAATAAAAGCCTTTTAATAAGATGAACATCATGATTTCAGGCCTCCACTTTCAGGCTTATCAGTCCCGGCGAGGTGGGGACCGAAAGGGAGGGAGGGAAGCGGGGGCGAGGGCAGGGAGGGAGAGGCGGTGCGAGCGGGCGCGCGCACCCGCACCCGGGACGGATATTTATTTTAAAAACCTATTCGCACATTTAAATCCATCATTTGTTCCAAATTATTTGCGGAGCTTATCATGTTTTGTTTTATTTTTAGAAGCCGTTCTTTTACTTCGGTACAACTGCACCAAGTGTTACAGGAAACGCGACGCCGAGCTGGCACGGCTCGCTGTGTGTTCTGTCTCCCCGGTTGGCGCTAGTCTTCCTCGCGGCGAACGCTCCGTCTATGCCTGCGGCGGAGACAGGAAGCCAGACACCCATGCTCAAGTAATTTCAACAAATATCAACTCAAAGACGACTTGAAGTAGCCAAAAATGTCAGGGCTGCCTTCCCAGCCCGGTGCAAAGGGAGCCCGCAGGCTGTGCACGCTGCAGAGGCCCGGCTGGGCTCCGCGAGGGCCGCCTGCTTTCTGTACCCACGGCTTCACGGGGCCGGCGTGATGGCAGCTGCTACCTCCAGCTGCCAGGCCCGAACCCCGTCTTCTGGCGAGTCCCCCTCACTTTCCTTTAGCGAATCGCCGCTCTCCCTTCTCGGTGCAGGTGGACTGCAGGGAGCTAGCCCCGCCTCCGAGTGCAGGGAGGGGCAAGTGACTGAAACTTGGCCAATCAGAGCCCGGCTTTCCCCGCGGCTTCAGGGATTGGCTCACCGATAGGCACGTGACCCAGGCCAGGCCAATGGAATTCAATTCTGGGACTTTTGCTGGAAGGACGGGGAGCTAATTTCTTCCTACGAGGTTGAGGGCAGAGAGGAGGAAGCTGGAGAGACGGTGGGTGTCGGGAGAGGAGACTCTGTTTGAAAGGGAGGTCCGTGAGGGGCAGAGCAGCTTGGTGGTGGAGGCAGACGTCTTCGTGATGTCATGGTGGGCCCATCTGGACCTGGCAGCAGGTGGTCCAGCCCTGCTCTACCTGTTGCTTAGCAGTTGCAAGAGTCAATGATTCCCTCTTCTGCTAACGCCAGCCTCAGCTGGGCTTGGCTCACTTATTAGAGGAAGAAAGAGTGGATTCCAGGGCATGGCTCTGCGGGGCTGTGCGGCGGCGCTGCTGAGTCTCCTGCTGGCTTCTGCTCACGCAGGCACCTGGTTGGCTCTCTCCCCTCCCTTTCTGCCTGACATCTCTGGACTGGAAATCCAGCCTCCCCCCACCCTAACAGCACAGTTTCCCGCCCTTGCGGTATTGTGTTGTGATGCCAGTCTGCGAGTCTCTCTCCAAAACCAGAAGGTGGGCTTCTTGGGGTCCGAGGTTAGGCTTTGAGCAGTGCCCAGTGTGATGCTGTGCTTAAAAAAAAATAAAAAATAAAAGTAAAAAATCAGATGAATGAGAGACGGGACCTCCTCAAACGCAAGGGCGACTTCAGTCAAGAACTTGACATGGTGCTGGGCACCTAGTAGGTGCTCAACAAATGTTAGACATTCTGAGTTCTGCCTTCATTCTGGACTCATTCAGTTTTATCGGTTTGAGCTGAAGTCGAAGGTGTGGGGAGGGTCTCCTTTTCAACCCAAGACATCCTTCACAACTACCTCACAGGCGCTGCCATCAACCCTTTCTACAGATGAGGTGACTGAGGGCCAGCAAGGACAGTGACCGCTAAGGAGAGGCACTTGGGCTGTGGAACAACACCACGGTGTCCCACTGCCAGTACTGAAGAGTAGTGAGTTCTCTGGGTTTTTCTTCAATTTTCCTTTTCTTCTTTCCTTTCCTTTTCTTTCTATCTCTTCCTTTCTCTCTCTCTCTGAGATTTTCCCCCACCAGAGAGAGGGAACAAGTAAGATAGATGTGTGCCTCAAGGCCCTGACTGTAGGACTCTGTACATCAGAAGCTTGCGGAACTGTGGGGATGAGGCCAAACACTGGGCATCCCTGGGGAATTAACTGTTTGGGCTGATTAAAAAACAAAAAACAAAAAAACTTAACCAGGTGTCAGATGGTTCTAAATATGAGTTAATGTAGGGGGCACTGTGGGTAGCCCACTCAGATCCCCTGGGACGCTTTTGGGTTCCTTTTCCCCCTGCCCCGGCATCCACGGGCATTACCAAGGGCCAGTACCTGGGAACATCCTCTGGGAACACCCCTGGGGCTTGTGACGCTCCCCTGCTGCTACATTCTGACACACACGAGCCAGGAACATGAGTCTGCTTCTCACCCAGAAGCACCTTACCTGCCAGAGGTCCCCACAGGTCCCTTTGGGATCTTTGCGAGCTGGCTGAGGTAAGGACTTTACCTAAAGTCGTCCCTATCCTGCTTCGTTTTTCCTCTTCCCAATTCCCGTTTCCCCTGGGCACACCCTTGATGTATCCCTTTATACAAATTCATGCTTCAATGTTTACTTCTGTAAGCGATTCACCTTGGGCAGTTTCTTTCTTGCAGAACTTCTCAGAGTTTTTGGCATGCTATAGAGAATGATTTTTCCAAGAGGGAGGAAAAATAGGTAATGTCTTGCAAGATCTCTTAACCCTAATTAGTAAAAGGGGTGGGTTGACTTTAACCCCGTTTACTAGAACCACCTGCCTGAGCTAGTGTTTTCACTGGGCTCCCCGGATGCAGCCTGAACTGGGCCAAAGGTCTAGGGAATTGCTCAAGGCCCCCAGCAACTCATCAGGTTTCTTCCATCCCGCCAAATGGATCCCGGGAGCGTTGCTGAGAGCGGTGGGGGACAGGGGAAGTCAAGATGGCCAAAGAAGTAAAAAAGCCTCATTCCAAAGAATTGTAAAATTTATTGTATAAGTATTGCAGCTTTTCAGAATGTCATCATTGCCACTAATGATTATTGATACACAACAAGCGATTTCATCAGGCCTGTGGATTGGCATCCAAGTATAGAGTCTTATGCAGCAGCAACGTGGGCGCAGCACCCAGCGTGCCACGGAGAATTTACATGAGTTGAACTTGAACAGAACTTGGGAAACAGGGCTGCAAAGGAGAGCGGCTCCAACGCCAAGAACGCAACGTAAAAGCGTGCTGTCAGCACACCACCATGGAATCAGGCAGGCAAACGAGAACATGTCCTTCTGGGCTCTATAGATACAGCAAGATTTGAAGCAGTTTCCAGAAAAAACAAACAAACAAAACAAAACAAAACAAAAAGACAAAACAAACAAAACAAAATCTTTTATTTTTCCTTTTCACTGGGATGTTTTGTGGATCTGGAAGCTTTGTGTGCATGTAGAAAGCAATTTGTGAAACATACAATGCGCAGAGCCGAGGACAGGGCATGGACTCAGTTCTCGCCCTGCCCTTGTGTTTGCTAGACTTTGGGGGTGGGGGGGGGGTTAGCTCTTTGCAAAGAACACTGGGCTTCAGGGCAGGGGTGGGACAGGGATGGCTCTCAGGGTCTGTGGAGACCTGGCCTTTGTCGGGGGAAAAGCTCTTCCTTGGGAGGAAACATGATTGACAAGCAGGGAAATGAGGAGTAGAGGAAGCCCAACCTGGTCCCCCTCCAACCAGCTACTGCCGAGGACCCCAAACTTTTTACTGGAAAAAGTTCTCCTCAGGGGTGCTCAAAGCGACATCTAGAGGAATGAGTGCAGCCACAGCTCTGGGGTCCAGCAGAGAAACCGAGAGCTTAGCTCCAACAGTTGTTTCCAGAAACACACCCCACCGGTTTTCTTGGGATGCGCCCTGACTTTGACTAGCTGCTCTGCCATGAACCCCTGCCACTGGCATCTGCATGGCCTGGAGCCCAGGGGCGCCACAGCATTAAGCCCTGATTCCTGGGGTACATTCGGAGGGGCGTATTCTGCCCTCAAGCCAGCTGAGGTCAGGAAGCCACTCCCCCGCCTCCTTCCGAATGCACCTCCAAGTGACAGGATTCAGAGTTTGGCTCAAGAGGACCTCGGGAACACTTGGGGCTGCCGCTGCCCGCACAACCGAGAGCCACTTCTGGGCTGACAACTCCCCTGGGAGTCAAACACAGTATTGGACGAGAGGGTGGAGGGCAGGAACAGGATGGCCCGACGGAGCCAGGCACATCCCCCGTGGAGAGCAGGTGGGGCGGGACACAAGAGGACAACGGGGACATTTGAGAAGCAGCAGCAACCCTTTGTTGACCTCGAGTGGGAAGGCCAGTCCCTGGGTGATCGGGTCACTGCCCAGGGATGCCCCCAACTGGTGGCAAGAGAGCCCTGCTTCCTCATTAAGGCACTAGGCAGACTCTTCACATAAAGGAAAGATACAGTCTTTAAAAAGTTTTTCTATAAATGTGTCCCTGTACCTTTTAGGACAAATTATACCGATTTCTCTGCACGACTTCTGAAAACAATCCCCTTTGAGAAGCCAAGTTTAGGCTGAAGACCCCCACGGAGAGGCAGGTTTCATTGTCAAAGTAGAAGAACTTTCTGCCAAGCTGGTCAACAGACGCTCAGACTCTCCGTGTTTATCTGCTGGTCACCATGTTTCTGAAAATGTATATATAAATAGAGTTCAAAGGGTCAGAACTTCAAAAACGGTTCTCATGGTTTTTAAGTCATAAAAAAGTTGCTTAAAAACAAGAGTTATTGCCCTTAAGCCTCCTCTGATGTTAGTCCGCTAGTTCGCAGTCTGCCAAAATGAAAAAACAGCTAGCTCTGTGCTGTCTTTCGAAAGGGGTTGGACGGGGTGCTGCTCTTCCATTTGGGGGGAGGGTCACCGCATGGACTGTGAACAAGTCCTCAGTGCGAGGAAGGGGTTGAAGCTCCAGCCACTGTCCCCGGTAGATCCCAAGCCCCAACCCCCCAATCCACCGTCCCGCCTGTCACCACCGCACACACACGTGTGCCGACTCACGCGTCCTCACCAGCACACCGTCACCAAGGGGTCCTGCCACACCGAAATCTACTCAGTAAAATCCTGGTATCTGCTAGAGAGGCTATGAAAACACAGATAGATAAACACAGCAAACGTGATTGTTTCCACGGGGAGAGGGGATGAAAATGCAGGAGAGCAGAAGGTCAAGAATTCTGCTTTGAAAACATAAAGCACAGGTTTGACTGTTTGCTTTCTGTTCACCCTTTTTCATGTCCCGGGAGAAATCCGGGCATGTTGCTTTCTCACCTCTGGTGTTCCGTTTGGTGGCCGTTGAGGGAGAATGGCTACGTAAAAAGAAAGACGGGGATGAGGTCAAGTTCCTAATACTTTGGGCCTTTCTGATGAGCCAGGGGCGGGGGGCGCTCCACCGACCTCAGCGGAAAAATCCTGGAGCCAACCCGATCACCCCAAAGAACTCCACGCAAAGCAGCCACCTGAGCCCCTCTTGGAGCTGGAGAGGGGCACCTTAGCCCCTTCCCGGGGTGGGGTGGAGGTGGGGCTTCATGCTGAAAGAAACAGGAAGAAAAACTAAATTCTTCAGTAAGTTTATTTTCATCTCAGGAAATGCAAAGCCACCACCTGGAATTTGGTGCCGAAGAGTCAGTTCCCTATCTGCCATCTGAAGGCTGTTCTGGACCGGAGGGGGACATCAGGTCTCCTCCGATGGGGGAATGTATAACGAGGTAATAACCTATCGCTAGCCAGAAGCTTCCACGTCACAGGAAAGCGGCCCCCTCTGGAAGCTTCTCCAAACTCCGTGTAGAGCCCGCCCTCTGCCTGACGTAGACTGAAATTTTGACATTTCTCCCTTAAAAGTCTCGACAGACATGATAGAAGTTTCCATCAAACAAGCACTGACATATTTATATTAAAAAATAGTGCAAAAGCTCAACATTTATATAAATAACTCTAAACCCCTGCTTTGTACTTTTTTTTTCTTTACAAGGTAATACACGCTTTCCGAGTTGGCACTCCAAAATTGCCATTTTTTTTCTCTTCTAGTTCAGAAAACAACTTTTTTTTTTTAATAGGCCTCTTCTAATACAAAAATACTCCTGCCCTCACAATACAGTTTCTTTTATTTTATATATATTTATATATATAATATTGCAGATCTTTAAACAAAGGTTTTGTGCAAATATGTCTTTAAAGTTAAGTGAAATCATCATAAACAAAAGAAAAGAAGCATTCACGCACGCAGCTCAACTAGAAACATAAAAGACTAGGGTAGATTTTGTGGGTTTTTTTTTTCTCTTTTGCCTTCAAGACACAGCTCAACGAAGAAACGTGGGTTTTTTGCAAGCTTTCTTAGCTTGTGCATTCAGACCAGACAGAACAGGTAAATATTTATACACAGGGGGGGGGGGAGGATGGTGACGCGCCGAACGTTGTGGTGCCGCCCAGTCCTCCTCTGTCTTCTCGTCTAAGAGGTGCGGAGTGTTTCGCCTTTTACCTCCTTGCTGCCCCGGCCCCCTGGGACTCCTAGAGAGGGTGCCCTTTCTGTTTCTCCTTCTCTTGGCTCCAGGCAGCTGTGCTCTCCAGGGGAGCGATGTGCGCGTGGTGCAGCCGCGTTCCCTCCAGCAAGGAGGGCGACCCACTGCTCTGCTGGTGCTGGAAGGCAGGAGACCCAGGGTAATGCCCGATGACCTCACTGTAGGTGGGGGGTGGCCCCTCCATGCGCCCGCCGCCCCCATAGCATGTGGCGCTGATGCCCGAGTTACTGCTGGGGGGGCAGGGGCCGCCCAACATGGCACTGTCCATCAGGTCGCTGTCGAAGATGGTTCTGTTCGGGGGTGCGCGCACCGACTCCCGGTTTAGCTCCAGCTGCTGCTCGGGGTCCCGCAACTGGAGGGTGCAGGGGCCCTGGTAGGGCGGGGGCTCCTCCCCATCCGACAGAGAGATGGTGGGTGGCAGGTCGATCTCGTGCTGCAGGTAGGGGTACGTGGGCTGGAAGCGGTGGAAGCGGTCCCGCTGGGTGAAGGGGGGCACGGCCAGACGGTCAGTGGGCCTTGGAGGGGCATAGACCTGCGGCTGGAGGGGGCAGAGCAGAGTGAGGGCCCCACAGAAGCAGGACCCGAGGCGGGGGTGGGGTGGGGGTGGAGGTGGGGTTTCGGGCCGCCGGACTCTCTGCTCTCTGCGGGAGGGAGAATCGGCAGCAGTGGGCTCCGCCAAGTGGGGAGTCCAGCCCTGGCTTGCTGCTAGGGAGCCCCGGCTAGGAACACCACCGCTGAGCTGAAACTGGGGCAACTTTTGCCCTCCGCGTTGCAGACACCCCGGGCGGCTCCCTGGGGGCAGGGCGCAGGTAACATCCTCCTGCAAAGGATCCCAGCAGCCAAGGACAGTTCTTCAGAGAAGGGCACAGGTGTGAGCCCAGCAGCCACAGGAGGCACCTCTGGCTTGGAAAGGGGACCCCGGGGGCAGATGGCCTCAGGCATCCACTACAGCACCTACACTACAGCAGGGAGGGGACCGGAGGCGGCGCAGGATCTCACCTCTGGGATTCCGTTGCCCGACACTGTGCTCTCTGAGGGCCAGAGGCATCCTTCCTGTGTGGAGAGGAGAGGAGCAGGGTTAGTGGGAGGAACAGAGGAAGGCGCCAAAGGGTTAACTGGCTTTGACCCTGAGGTCTTCTGTTTGCCATCAGAGCTGGCAGCCAACCACTACTTTCCATCCCCACCTGTCCAACCGTCCACCCTGGCCTGGTCCCCCACCATGTCTCAGACAGGACCACAACGGCCGCACTGTTCTCCACACTGTCCCCTGAAAATTCAGCCCCCCACCCACACTTTCCAGAACAGACGTTTGATTTGTGGGCCCCTCCTCAAAACCCTCCAGGAGCTCCCTCTGCACCTTCAAGTGGGTCCACATGAGCTCGTGAAGTGGCTGATGAGGAAGCCTGGCGTGATCTAGCCCTCCTGTAACCTGGCCCACGGGGTCACGGTGCGACCCTGGCAAGTTACTTAACTTCCAGAACTTTCTCAAGGTAGAATATGCCTGGAGTGCACGTAGCACTCTGTGAGTTTATGGAAGTGCTGGGGGCCATGCGGACATGCTCTCCAGCTCCCTGCTATGCACGCCCCCGAGGGCCTTCGCACCGGCCACCCTGCTGCCCGGCCAGCCCCGCAGACTTCCCCTGACACAACTGTTTAAAGCGCCCTCCCCCAGTAACAACCCTGCCGTGGGCTAACTTCCTTCCCAGCAGCTCTCCTATCTGTAATCAACTTGTCTCTGTATTTATTTCTCTCTTTTCAGTCCCCACCTGTGTATCAGGAGTCCTGTTCACAGGTGAAGAAATATGGACAAAGCTGGTTAATGAGACAAGCCAAGTGCCCTCACGTGCCTGCTCTGCCCCCAAATGACTCCATCCATCAGCCAAGATGGAATGCGTCAGGACCGCTGCGCCAGGCCTCGTGAAGCTTGCTACACGGGCTCGGGGTGGGGGACATGCTGGCACACCACGTGGATTTCAGGCCTTGGGGAGAGCCCCAAGGGTCAGGGAAGAAGGACCCTCAAGCCAGGATTAGTTTGTCTGACAGGGAAGCCCAGACAGTTATGTGGTGACAGATCGCCCTGGTCCCAGGGGGGTGGGGGGGGGGATGTCTTCTTTAAATTTCACAGCTTTCCACAGATGTTAACAGATACAATAAACTGTACGTCCTCTAAGTACGCAATTTGGTTAAGTTTTGGCATGGGTCTACACCAGAGATCCATCGCTCCAATCACAATAACGTATCACCCTAAAAATTTCCTTGGGGGCCTGTTTTCTTGAGAGTTCCCAGGTAAGACATTCTCACCTACAGTGTGGGGCCCAAAGGTGAATGAGGGGTGTGTGGGGCGCACGGGTTGCCCAGAGAACGGCAGTTACCTAAACGGCCACTGGGGGGCTCTGGGGCTCTCAGTGCTGTCCTGCCAGTAAAGCATGCACTTAACCCCATGAAGACTCACAGGAGTCTAGTCCGTTCCAGTGCTAGGACGTAGCAAGCAGACATGCAACCTCGCTGCTCAGGTGCTCATCGAAGGCCCTTCATTACCGGTATTAGTAATGTTTCAATCGCTGCCCTGGTGCCGGACGCTGCACTAAGCACTCTTTAAAGCACCATCTCATTTCTCCCAAGAAACCCCCAAGGCAGGCTGAGGTCGGTTGGCTGAGAGCTGAATGGGCCCAGCCAGTAAGAGGCAGTGCTGGGATTCAAACCCTCACCTGCCTGCCTCCTGACCCACTCGGGCTCAGGCCGGTCCTGGCAGGCTCCCGTAGCCCCCAGTCGGGCCACTGGCACAGTCCATGTGTGGACCAGGAAGCAGATGGGGCCATCCGCCTGCTCCTCAGCAGGGTCAGGAGCCCTGGAGTGGGACGCACGCAGCCAAGGCCAGCTTGGACGGACTGTGACCCAGATACACTCCTGCCCACGAGTCCCTCTGTCCCAGGGTCTGCGTGATGTGGCCAAGAACCCCTTCCCACCACAGCCCCCACTCCCAGCCCTAACAGAGCAGCTATCTACCTGGCACACAGGAGGCTTAAGAAAACACCAATGGAGGCCCAAGGAGCCCCACTGTAGAGCCCCGAACCATCCACCAGCCTCGTCACACTTCCTCCTCCAGGGAGCCCTCCAGGAACCACCCACTGCCGCCCTGCCTCCCAGACTCTCATGGTGTCTCAGCTCCTGCATGGGCCTGGCCCGCTGTATAGTAATCCAATGTCCAGCTGGCTGCCCGCGACCCGATTTAGAAGCCTTGTGTGCACAGAAGCCATGTGGGAAGCGGGAGACCCATGCCAGGGCTATTTGGGGACAAAGAGAACAGAGGGTTACCCCATCCAAGGCCCTGACTCAGTCTCCAGTCCGAATCCATCCCTGCCTCACGCTGAGCAGGCCCCACACACGAACTGTCTTCCCAGAGCGCTACTGGTGAAGCGGCCATTGCTGCTCAAGATGCATAAGCTTTGGGGGAATAATTAAAGCTGCGAAGGTGAGGAAATCACCTTTCATGTTTGAAAGCAAAGCTCAGGGACCCCGGAGCAGCTCAGAGACTTCCTGGGTGGGGCTTGGCGGCACCTGGGTACCTGCTTCCCTGTGTCCAGGTGGAACAGGGCACTCCCCTCCCCCACCAACCCCAGGACAAGCCCCTTTGGGCCCAGCTTCTGCGCCACCGTGGTGGCAAGATCACCGTTACACAGTCGAGTGTGGCCTCCCCCGGCACAGCATGGGGTGGGGGAGTGACATTCTAGGCCCAATGGCGTACCTGCACCCGAGCCTCAGTCTCTGACAGATGAAAAAATGGGGACACCCTGAAAAGGAACCGAAGCAGGACAGTCATGCTGGGGACAGGAGGGCCCCAGGTCTGGGTCTCTGTGGGAGGTCACAGGGCCCTGAGACTCCTCTGATGCACCCTGTCTGGCAGGGGGTCCCCAAGGGAGCTGCCACACTTACTTCAGGCCTAACGAGGCTCCGTGTTTACCCAGCCGGGCATCCCCACGGGCCCCTGCAGGTGGCTGGGTAGGTGGGGGAGGGGACTCTCCTTTGGCTCCAGGTGTCCGGGAACCAGGGCTGGAACCGGAACCCCCGTCTTGGCAGCAGGTGCCGCCCCCAAGACTGTCTCCCTGGCCCGGCGGCAGGCAGGATCCCTCGCACTGGAACTTGTGCCATCCCCCCAGTCCTCCGGGCGAGCACTGTCCTCCCTGTGACCACACACCTGGGGGAGGCCGCAGAAAGTCTAAGTGCACCCGTCTGAAGGGCTGAGGCTCGAGGTTGGGCGCAGGAGGCCCACCCTGGGTGTGAGCCACCCAGCGAGATCTTATTGGCTCCCAATATCCCCCTTGCGCTAGCATCTGAGGCAGAACAGAGCGGCCCAGGCTGTGCATGCTGCTGCTCACAAGCTGCCGGGCTTCGGGCAGATGCGCCCACCTGTCCGGGCCCCGGTCTCCCCGCCACAGGGTGGGGTTTCCGGGCTGCTGGGAGCCGGGAGGCCCCGGGTGCGTGCGGGAACAGCAGGTGGTGCCCTCACTCGGGCAACAGCCACCGCCAACAAACACAGGTGAGCCCTGGCCTTGGGAGTGACAGATTCCTTCAGAGAAGCGGCACCAAGTGCCCTCCATGTCCCCATCGGGGAGAGGGGGACAAGCAGAAGCTCCGGGCCTGATGCACCACAGCCGCAGCCTGCTGCAGGCAGAGACGCCCGAGCCTGCTGAGGTCCCGGCTCAGGCCCAGACTCTGAGCCCCGCCACCTGTCCCCACAGGCTGGGAGATGGGGTCGGGCCCACAGCCCCAGGGCCCCCATGTGCCACCTTCTTCTCCCTGCAAGTCCAAGCCTGCCCTTCCGACAGCCCCCTGCTGCCCGCTGGGGAATCACGCATCGCCCGTGTGGGGGCAGAACGCCCTTGGGGGTCAACTCTGCACCTGCACCGGCCCACCTGCTGAATGATGGGGGGAGGTGGGGCACAGGTCAGCTCCAAGGGCACAGGGTGTGAGGGGCCCCGTCACTCCCAGCAGCAGAAAGCCAAGTTCCCACCCGGCCGGGCCTCTACTTTGTGCTCTCGAGGCGATAACTCTGGGGCTTCCAGGATGCCCAATGAAGCTCGAAATTCTGGTAACACGTCAAAATGCAGGATTACGTTGAAAGGTCCCCTTTCCAGCACAGCGCCTGTCCTCCCCTGCCTGCACCCAACCATCATCATGTCCTCCTTCGGAGCTCGGCCTGAGGGGCTCATCCTGGCCAAACACACTCTCTGGCATTCTTGGGGACAGTTACTTCGGTTCCCTTCAGAACCCTCGATATTGTCTGCTTCTGTCTGTCTGGATCCGGCCCTAGGTGGCTTGGTCACAGCCTTTCCTGCCAGCGTCTGCGAGACTTCTAGGCCCTCTGCTCTGTAAGCATCTGTCCGGTGATACACGAATGGACGGGCAGGTGCTGGACAGACGGCCAAGTGACTGAGTGAAGGGAAGTGCCTGCCCGCGGCCAGCAGTGCCCGGTCGCTGACTCCGTGCTAAGCCCCGAGTCCCCCAGCGAGTGACAGAGTCGTCCGTCTCTTTCACAGTGAATGGCAACGGATGCCCCACTTCACGGACTGGGGACTGGTCCGAGGGCACACGGCCAGGCCCAGTGGAGCTAGGAAGGGAAGGTTGCATCGAAATACCGGGAGCCCCCCGCCCAGATGCCTGCAGGGTGTGGAAAGGAAGGGCCGAGGCTGCAGGGCTGTGGGCTGACGTCCCACAGCGCCCGGACCCCGAACGGCCTTGTCCATCATCTGCCCAGCAGCTTCCCCTGCAGCCGCCGACGGCCGTTCTGCTGTTCCTGCGAGCACCCTGACCTGGGACCCAGGATCCCGGGGCACTGCCCTGAGGGGCATCCCACTGGCCCTGGGAGCTCAGGGTGCGGACGGGAGGGGCCGGGCACTTACCGACGAGAGGGCATCTTCTCTTCTCCGGCCCTGGCTGTGGCGGCCAATGAAGGAGCGCGCAGACAGCTTGTAGTGGCTCAGCAAGCATGTGATCACCACGACCATCACCATCACCACCACCACGATGATGGTGATCTCCACGAACTCCAGCTCTGCTGCAAGACGGGGGGACACGTGAGCCTCGGGGGACCCCAACGCGGCCACCGGCGCAGGGCCCAGCCCTTCAGAACGTTCACTCATCCCAACACGCACACCCCAACACTCCCAACACCCACACGGACACACACACACCCCAACACTCCCAACACCCACACGGACACACGCACACCCAAACTCTCATACACGGACACGCACACATCGAATCACATACACACCCCAACACCCGTCTAACACCCACACATGGACACACACACACACACCCTCACACTCACAAACGGACACAAGCACACCCCAACACACATGGACACTGAACCACAAATACACACCAACACACACCCCCAACACACACACCCCCCCCAACACTCACACACCTGAACACTATCTCACACACAGCTTCAAACATACACACCAAATCACATACACACACCCCAACACATGCACACCCCAGCCCTCACACACACACCCCCACACCCCAACACTCACACACACCTTCCCCAAAATACATATAAACAGATAACCCACCCACACACACCCCACACACACCCACACACATACACATTTATCACACACACCCCACACTCACAACAGGACAGGACCGTGTGCAGACGCCCCCAGCCCCCCAGCTCTCCAGAGAGACGCTTCAGAAAAACTACGTCCTGGGGCTGCATATGCTGCCAGTCTCCTTTCTTTTTCTCTCCCCCCCCCCTTTATGGTGTTGTTTTGTTTTTTCCCCTCGAAGGCGGAAAAACCCTCAAGTGCTGGAAAAGGAAGGTTATTTTGATCCTGCCAGAGCCGGGGCGGTTTCTGCGGACTCGTGCGGGTCCATGTCGAGGCGGCTCAGCAGCTGGCCGCGGTCGGTGCCAGCAGAGCCCCCCAGCAGCGGGCGCGACGCCAATCACCCGGTCCCGCCTCGGATCTGGGTGGTGACACGACACACAGGGCAGCAGCCAGCAGTGCCGGGACCAAGCCCCGCCAGCCTCCCCCAGGCCACGGTGGGCGGCTGCCCACCGGGGCACAATCCCCCCACACCCATGGCTAACAAGCAATTAGCTGACGGCTCCCCAGGGCATAGGTTCAAGCTCAGGGCCACTGACTCAGCTCTTCCTCCTCCAAGACAGACGAACTGCAGCTGGGGGGTTGAGGCGGGTGGGGGAGGGGGAGCCGGGGCAGGTGGTGGAGGGAGGAGTGGGGGCAGGCAGCAGGGGGGTGGGGGAGTCGGGCTAGTGGCGGGTGCAGGAGTGGAAAGCAACAGGCAGCATGAGGTACAGCTGTGTCAAGGGCTCTGGCCGCTCTGCTGGACCTACCCAAACTCCAGCCCTTCGAGGGCCAGACCCTCCTGCTTCAGTTTCCCTGTGGCTTCCGGCCGGAGAAGCAATGCGTCCTATGTGGGAACGTCACTGTTCTCAAAACAGTGGAAGCTTCTCCACACAGAAGCCCCCACCCCAACATCCTTTCCAAAGCCCTGGCCACCCCCTTCCTCCCACGAAGGTCCCCAGGGCACCACCTTCTCAAGCCACATTCTGTGTTGGCCCAGCTGCACCGGTGTTTGCCTGTCCACTGCTCACACCCCTGCTATCATCGAGCTGCGTGAGTCTGCCCACCAGGGGACACGTGGCAATTTCTCGGCACACTGGCGACTGTCACACCGGGCGCTCCGGGCATCTGGTGGCCAGGACCTCCTGCAGTGCCCAGGGTACCTCATGACGAAGAACGACGGGTCCACGCTGCAGCGTTGAGAATCCCTGTCCAGGGCTGCGTGTGCGTCTGGGACATTTCCATCATCCTATCTCATAGGCAAGGACAGCAGGGTCCAGAGATCCAGTGACAGACTCTCAGCCCAAGGGTCCTAAGCTGCTGGCTCCTCCCACGCAACCGTCCACTGGACGACCTCTGTGCGCCCAGGAATTCGACCTGGAGCCTGGGCCTTGTCTCTGGTTCCCAGGTGGGACCTCGTCTCCTCTTGCCCTGGAGAGCCCCGGAGGGAGGGCGACCTGGCCAGGGACTCTGGGGAGACAGATCCTGGGAGCTGAGAAGGCTGAGGCCCTGCCCGGGAGCAGATCGGGCAGGCCTGGATGGAACCACTGGAGGGACACCCTCACTTTCCTGCAGGGGGGCGGGCAGGCCCTCGGACCCAGCAACAGCGGCCACACCCCCTGCCTCCCCAGACAGGCTGGTCCGGCGCCTGGGCAGTCTGGTCTGGCTCCCTAGGGCAGGGCCCTGTCTGTTAGGGCCCTGGATAAAGCTGTCCATTCAGGGGACACACAGGCCTGCTTTGTGCAACCCCCACGCCCTCCCTCCTCAGAGGGGCCGACGAGGCCCCTCCCTCAGCCCCATGCACTCTTCACCCCGGCCAGGATCAGGGTGGTGGGTTCCCCTCTGCCTCCTCCCCCTGCTGTCTCCAAGGACCTGTCCGCACCAGCCTGGACAAGGGAGGTGTGCGGCCGGCTGTCCTTGTCCTAACCCCAGGCCCCGGCCCTTCCCATGGAGAGACAGCTGAGGCAGCCGGATGGCAAAGGGGCAGCGGGTGAGGCCCGGGCATGCCCGTGGGGGTGGACAAGCCCTCCACAGCTCTCCTGACCCCACCAGCCCAGGCCAAAAGGGCAGGAGAACACATTCCTGGGAGAGAATCACCCCCAGAAAGGAGCACAACACTCCTAAAACCACGAATGTGACGACGCCGGGCCCTGGGCCACAAACCCCCGGAAACGCACAAGGCTGAAGGGCAGGAAAACTCAGAAAAAGAGAAGCCATGACTGATTTCTAGGCTACATTCTGGAAGCCAAAGGCCTGGGTGTAGGCCCAGAAGAGGAGGGGGACCCCGAGGGCCCCTAAGCCCTGCCCCAGCTGCATCAAGCGTCCTGGGCCCACCGGGCGCCAGCCTGGACCTCACCACCCGGCCCATCCCAGCTTCCCCAGGTCAAAGGAGGCTACGGGCCCCGGGTGGCTGTGTGTAGATGAGATGCTTGGCACTCAGCACTCCCTCCGTGACTGTGATTAATGGGGGGTTCCTATCATCCCTGGACAGCAAAACAAGGGAAGCCCAAACCTATAAGCCCACACAGAGAGCGCTAAGCGGGGCTGGGCCGGATCTTCCAGGCCCAGCCCACCCCCAGACCCAGCGGCATGGGTGGGTAGGGGGCACGGAAGGGTCCAGAGGAGGCCCCCAGCCAGCAGCTGGTTCACACAACCCGTAAGGCAGGGCACACCTCTGGGCTGGCTGTGTTGGCCCTGGCCGTGGGGTGAGGGGATCTGGTCCCGCTGACAGCACCTCCGTGCACTTCCCCTCAGGGGGCTTCTTCCAGGAGACACCACCTTTGGGGGGACACAACCCGCTTCTCTAGCAAA
Organism: Mustela lutreola; assembly: GCF_030435805.1. Classification (NCBI taxonomy): domain Eukaryota; kingdom Metazoa; phylum Chordata; class Mammalia; order Carnivora; family Mustelidae; genus Mustela; species Mustela lutreola. The sequence goes on along the minus strand of NC_081298.1, from coordinate 5,040,906 downwards.
GGCGCCAGGAAAGCACCTGTTGGAGAGGAGGCCCACTGCGGGCCATGTGTGCCCCCAACCCCGCCATCACCCCCCCACCAAGGAACAGAGCTGCGGGTGGCGGCTGCCTCCTTTCTACCGGCTTGTGCTGTCTGCCGGGCCCCGCTGGGCAGCTCAGGCTCCTGCACCTGTCCCCCGTCCAGGCGGGCACCCCGAACCAAGCCTCCGCCTCCTCTCCCTAGGCAGGCGCGACTCGTGGAAACCCCAGGCACGGAACAGGTCGGTGCCGCAGGCAAGCCGGCTGCGTGCGGCCACACCTCCCGATATCTCCAGAACCAGGAAAGGTCTATGAAGCTCCCGGGCCATTAACTGGCAACACATTCAGGAGTTTTGTTTTGTTTTCTTTTCTTTTTTAGAAGAGTTTGAAAGCCCTAGGCAGGCTGAAGCCTGCAGGGCAGTGGCCTGGGGATTTCCAGCCACTCAGGAGCCCGAGGGACTCGCTGCTAGGGACTCGGCTGCTAAGGGCAGACAGGGGGCCACGCTGACGACGCCTCAGCTCCTTCAGTCTGACAGACGTCCCCTCTACCTGCACACAGACCAGAGGCCCAGCGCCGAGCTCAGAGGGGTGGCTCCTCCCACTGCCCGCCCCCCTCCCTGGCTTTCCAGTCTCTTGTAACCTCAGGAGTCACGCCCAAAGCCAGGTCACAGACAGAGGAGGGCGGAGCAAGAGGGGGCGAACGGGCTGGTCAAGAGCCCCACCTCAGCACAGTCCCTGGAGCCTTACTATGATCCCAATGGTGAAGACTGCCGCATGGACCCGCCTCCCCACATGGACGAGTAGATGGAGACGCAGGGCAGAAGGATGCCCAGACCTAGGAGAGCCGAGATGGGCCTTCAACCCCGAGCCTCCGTGGCCATCTCATTCTACTAAATTCCTGCAGCTCTCCCAAAGCATTCCTCAGTTTCCCCTCCGCACACCCCGAGCACCTGCCAGCTCCCCGAGTGATCCTGGACATGCGGACCTCCGAGAGCCCCAGGGACGACCCGCCATCGGGGAGATGCAGTCAACTTAAGAGCTCCGAAGGGACAGGACACAGCGGGCTCCCCTGTCTCCATGTCACAACTGCTGACACCCCTCAAACAGGCCGATGCGCTAGAGATGCTGAGGTTTGCCCGGCCGACTGCCCGGCCAGGTGCGCCCGACTGGCCTCTGCCGCAGGGTGGGGGTTGGAAGTGAGGTCAGTCCAATATGGTCACCCCAGGGGACAGCCAGACACTAGGCCACGAGGGGCTCAGGAGCACCTGCCCTGCTCCCGCTCCAAGGGCCTGGCCGCCAACAGGAGCCGTCGGGAAAGAAACACATTTCCCTCATCGTGTTCTGGGCATCAGGCCTGCTTGCTATGGGGAGGGCATGGAGAGCGGCTCTGCCATTTTTCTTTCTAATCTCCCCCTTGGGGTGGGTGATAGACGCGGCAGGCTCTCGGGGGTGGCCAAGCCCATCTTCTGCATGCAAAGTAAGGTCACTCTAATTTAATTTAGTGTCTTCTTTCCTGGTGAATAATTTCAAATTAACAGGCTCGTCTGCCTCCTCCGAGTAGCCCGACCCTCCCTTTTGTCTTCTCCTCCAGAGACAGACGCAGTCACTTTGAGATGTCCGCATGCCCATCTCAGGTCCTCTTCCAGCCCGCCTGACCCCGGACGGAGGCGGCGTGCAACCAGTGCCCCCTCCATGCGCCCACGGGCATCACCTTGGTGAAGCCTCACCATCCTTCTGTGAAGCAGATACAAACACGCTCACCCTCCACACCTGCTCTACAGACCACAAGAAGGAGGCGGACACAGGAGATGGCTGGCCAGAGGCCACACAACCCACAGCCCCAGGATGCACTCCCAGGCCGTGCCTTCACGGCTCCGTTCAGCCAGCGGCCCCACACCCCGCTGTGCCGAGCCCGACCTTCAGCTCAGCAACACCCCGGATCCGGATCCGGCAAAGGGCTCATGTGGAATGGATCCGGTTGCCAGGCAGGGGCGGGACAGCTCACAGCATCACCCACCAAGCGGTCCACGCGGCCAGTACCTGCGGCAGGTGGTACCCACCTCACCCACCCCCCTTTCCCTCCCTAAAGTGGAGGAAAATCACAGAACAGTCAGGAAGGTCACGCCAGGCACTCAGGGGAGCTCTGGGCACTTCTCATGGCACCGAGCACAGACCCTAACAGCTCCCATCTCTTCCACTGCTATAGGATCGCCAAGTGCCAGCCAGGAATGGGACTTCCTCTCTCAATTCCCACAACAGCCCCCCGGGGCTGCAGCACCTGCCCTGCCGAAACCGAGTGGGGGAAGGGCCCCGAATCCTCGCCGCGCCCGGTTCTCCTCTTCCCTGAGCTGGAGCGCCGGCCACCGGGGAAGCCAGGATGCTCTCTCAGAATATGGCCTTTAAATTAAAATCCAATTAAAATTAAATAAAACTGTGGCTTAAGAAGGAAGCCAATTATATTTAAAACAGTTATCAAACTCTCCACCAGACTGGCGATACGGCAAGAGCATACGGAATTATTTTTGTGACGCGGGGACAGTATGGCATTAAGCAGGACCTGGTAGATTTCAGTTGATAGGACATCCGTGGTTTCCACCGGTGACCACGTGGCAGGGGCCGCCGAGGCCTCTGTGGTTTGGAGCCTGTGCTCCTAACCCGGTTACTTAAGGTAAAGATGAATTCTTTTGCAACCAAGTTTATGGCCCTGTGTTCTCGGTGGACAGAGCCTTGACCGGGACAAAGCCCAGGAGCCCAGGACACTTCCTGGCAGATGGGGTGCAGAACTGGACGAAAACGTGCTATTTGTACACACAGCACTGCAGGAGAACACGCTCCCCACTCCTTCCCCACCCCCCGCCCCCCGCACAGGTACCAGTAAGCGAGTGTGACTGTCACCAAGTTTTCGATTGATTAATCATCGGAGTAGCAGTTGGGAGCTGGACCTCAGCCCACCTGGCTCCCGCCAGCCCACAGGAGGTTTCCAGACTAGACGACCCCCTGCCACCCCCTCCCCACCCCCCTCATGTCTGCTCCCAGTGGAGGGGACCCAGTTTGCTTCCTGGTTAACAAGCAGCTGGTGCAGGCGGCCCTGTCTGGCCTCGCGGCCGCACACCAAGGAATTAGGAATTGGCACTGTCTGAAATTTATGAAAATCTAATCTTGTTAGACCTGCCTGGATGAGACCCACTGGGGCGGGCTTCATTGTCATTCAGCAGAGCCCTGGCCTGCCTGGGGTTCCAGCCACATCATTACTGCCCCCCTCCCCCAACGACCCCCCCTGCATTTGAATAAGGACCCAGCTCCCTCCCCACCTAGAATGTCAAATAAAATTGAACCAGACGTCCAAGGAATAACTTTCTGATCACTCCTGGTGCCATTTCAAACACCCCCCAATGGCACATTTGTTTCTTAGGGTAAGACTGTTTATGGGGGGGGGGGAATGAATCTTTCTTTTGAGGTTTGAGAGGTAGGCAGCAAATCTAGGGCAGTATTCTCGTTTTTAAAAACAGACCGAACTGCTTCCTAAGTGCTTCCTCTGCGCCAAGCGTGCAGTCGGGCGTCTGGCACCCGTTAGCCCAACGCGTAGCCTTGTGATGCTGTCTGGTGCTGTCTGGTGGCCTCAAGGAAAGTCACACGCTGGCTAGTGCGGGCAAACGGGCTGGGGCTCCCTGCACGCCCGGTCATGATAAAATCCCGGAAGACTGGTTACGAGCATGTCTGACCCAACGACTCCTGGGTTCGAATCCCAGTCTTGCCATTTACCGTGACTCCAGGCAAATCACTCAATGTCCTCATCTGGGAGAAAAACAGAGGGACCACCTCGGCCCTTCTTCCCATGACCATGGCAAGATCTCCACCCGCTAACCTGGAGCCAACGATTCCAGGAGGGAACCCGTCGAACCAAGGCCTGTGGGCCCTGGGGAACGCCCGCCCCCACTCCTCGCGCACTCCGGGCTGGGGCTGTCTGATTCCACTGTGGCTGGCGAAGGCTCACCAACGTGGGTCGCCCCGGCTAGCGCTATAGTTCATGGACGGCAAAAATGGGGAGCACGGATGTAGAGGGAAACCGACAAGCTCTCAGAACTTTCAAGCGTGAACGCTCGACCTGGTGTATCAACTCTGAGCCCTCTCCTCCACATCCATTTTTCCTGGGACTCTCCCTCATTCTCACAGTGCTCTAACTGCACGGTCAATAAAACCAGCAAGCACGGCCCCACCTCAGGGCCTTTGCATGTGCCCTTACTGTTACCTGGGAAAGATCACTTTCCCCCATGCACACACTTGCTCCCTTCCTTACCTTCCAGCCTCTGTTGCTATGTCCTTTCCTGTGGGAGTATCCCCGGGCACCCTGTCTGGAACAGGACTCTGCCGAAGCCCTAAGACCCAGGACCCTATGCCCTGTGCCTGCTTTCCTTTTCATCAGAACATTACTCTGCCATGCTATTTGTGATCTAACCACTTCCTTTCAGCCTCTCCCTACTAGGTCTCTCTCACCCAAGACGACAGCTTACCCCCTGTCCCCAGCACCTAGAACCTTCCCATGATACGGTATACAAGAAATATGCTGAATAAATGATCACATTTGTTCTCGTGGGCACAGGTGAGTGTCCAGACAGCCACTGCAGGTTTGCACAGAAGGGCAAAAATCACCAAGAACCGCTTACATGTCCTCCCAAGGGGCCGACACAATGCCAGGAAGCCACAGCCCAGATCTATGGACACTGGCACCAAAGACGGCCAGATGAAAGAGAAGCCACTAGATAGGATGAGTCTGTTTTTGTTTGAAAGAGAGCAAACATATATATTTTAAAATAAAGTGAAACTTAGGACACATATGTATGTCTGTGGGCGACAGCTCTGTCTGCCCAGACCGGGGACCAGCAGGACACCTGCAGAACAAGATGGCCAGGCATGGCTGCCCTGCGGAGGACCCACAGAGGGGGCGAGAGGGAGTCTAGGGCAGAGTCCTGGATGCCCATCCTGAGACACACTTGGCCAGAGGGCAGCCAGACAAGTGAGAATCAGTGGGAGACCGTGGTGTGCTCTGGAGCCCGGCAGTGGGGTGCGGGTGGGGAGCAGGGGCACATGCCCAGCAGGGAAGTGTTGTGTGCAGATGTGCATGTGACCAGGGAGGAAGAGGGAGAGTCCGCCAGGTGATGGAAGGCTGAAGTGGCCTCCAGGACCAGGGAAAGGCGTGAGCCTGGTCCACCTCCCTTGTCCTCGGCAATACACATGTCAAAAGCACACCCTTGTCCCTGCGGTGGCCGCGACTCCAGCCACATATCCTGCTGGGGGGAGGTCTCCTCTTAACTGGCATGGGATCCTGTCCTAGTTGCAGAAGGATCACTCAGGCCAGGGGGAACAGTGCCCCTTGCCCCAAGGTCACCCTCTGGGGGTGGCCTCAGACAGGCTGCAGCTGCCCAATGGGGGGGGGGGGCCCAGGGCTAAGAGCACGCGTGAAAACCCCAGGGACAGCAAAGCCTCCTGACCCCCGGCTCCTTCACTCAGTAAAGACAAAGCCGTGCCTTTTATCTTTCTTCGCTATTATCCAAATGGAGAGAACTAATGAGATTTTTTTTCTATTGTCACTGACATCGAACATCTTTAAACACCCACTGTCAGCAAAATATCAATCACCGTTCGAGAGTTATTGGCAGAATGGAGTGAATTCACGGAGAGAAAACGGTTTCTGCCGTTGGACATGTTGGAGTGCCACGGAAAGTTATTTAGAATAAATCAAACGCGTTCTGTTAATTGAAGAGAACAGGGAGCAAGTGGGGAATGGGTCGCACGGGTGAGTGAGTCTGTCTGCCGGCGGTAGTGCTGGTGGCCACAGTCCTCTTGGAGGACGCATGCTACCCTGCAACCCAGCAAGCTCAACTTCCAGGACTGCATCCAATGGAAACAGGCACAGAAGGCCGGAGAGCAAGTATGTAGGAGGATAACTCTGTAGGGTTTTGTTTTGTTTTTTTCTTTTTAAAAAGCAAACAATCAGAGACCAAACAAACCTTGGGACTTCACATTATGGGACCGAACGGGGCCATTCAAAATACACATAAATCTACCATCGTGTTTCTCAACCTTGGCATGACTGACGTCTTGAGCTGGACACTTTGCGGTGGCGGTCGTCCTGGGCCTCAGGGGGTGTTAGCAGCACCCTCTCCCCACTGGAGGCAAGTAACACCATCACCCCTAAGTTGTGGCAACTAAAAATGCCTCCAGACATCACCCAACGTCCCCTGGGAGGTGGGGGCAGGGGCAGAAAATGGGTGGAAAACCACTGATCTAAGTTTGATGCTGGAAAGATGTTTGCAGTTTCTTAAGGAGAAATCCTAAAACAGGAGCAGCAAATATAATACGGACCCACTTTCACATAAAAAATGAGAATGATCATCAAATCATTTAACACGACTACTTCTGAAAGAGGGAAGCCGAGCTCTTTTCTTTGTGCTTCTATACCGTTTGCGTGTTTATGGTCAACGTTGATCATTTTAATTCTTAGAATCCTAACACACAAAAACAACTCAGGCACGCGCGTGCCCGTCTGTGTGTTTCCGCGTGCGGCTCATAGCGCCACTCCCGCTCGCCCTGGCCCCTCGGGGGGACACCGTGTGCTCCTTGAAAGCCAGCAGATGTTTCTCTCAATTACCGATTTTCAAGAGCCCGGTGTTTCCCGACGGGAGCTGGGATGGCAGCCCCAGGGGAGGGGAAGGAAGGCCAGGCGCCCTTTCCAAGCCTCTCTGACAAAAAGCACCTCTCGGGACCTGGGGCCACACTGCAACTGGTCTGTGGCCACTTGTCAACGGCTCCCTCCTTGCAAGACTACAGGGGTCCAGCTATTCTGGGTCTCACCCAGGGCAAGGGCAGGGAGGTAGCCCAATAGCCAAGGTCAAGCCCAGCCCTGGCTGCCCCAGAACAACTTCCCCATCCTACTACTGTGCTGCCAAGTCCAGGCCACTGTCCTGGGACCATATGTCTCTGACTGATGGCATCAGGGCCACCACGGTTCTCAGGCAGCGAAGAATCTAGGACCCGAGCACCCAGGAGCCTGACCTCCAGAGCCGGGCAGGGGCTCCAGGTGTAGACCCGGATGCATCAAGCACCTTTCTCTTTCCTCTACCTTCGGCCCTCACTGCCATCTGGAAGCTCCCTCCTGGAGCTAACCTGGGAACTGAATTCCCTGGAAGAATGGCTCCCGGTAAACCCTGCCATGGAGACCACTCCCAACACAAGAGTCCACAGAGCCCGCAGTGTTCAGCAGCTTCCCAAATTCTTTGTTTGGACCAGAAGGAGGCCTCGGGCTATGGACTGGGTTATCTGTGCCCCATCCCGTCTCCCCCCAATTCCTAGGTCCACGCCTTAACTCCCAGTGTGGCTGTATTTGGAGATGGTCTCTAAGGAAGGAAGGTTACAGCAAGTCATGGGGAAGAGGCCTGAGTTTACAGGATCAGTGTCCTCGTAAGAAGGGGCACCAGAGAGCTCCTTTTTCCTCCCTGTACAGCACACATGGACGAGGCCGTGCGAAGACACACAGGAGGCGGCCACCTACCAGCCAGCAAAAAAGCTCCCCCCTGAAACTGAACTTGCTGGCAACTTGAACTTGGATTTCTTGCCTCTGGGACAGAAAGAAAATACACTTCTGTTCAAGCCCCCAGACGGTGGTTATTTTGTTAGAACAAGTCCAGCTGACTAGAGGACACCAGGTAGAGGAGCTAAGTGAGGCGAATTCTGTGAATTCTGCTACCAGCTAAGGACGGCACCTGTCCGGCAGTGGGGGCTGGGGACAGACCGAGGGACACATCGTCCCTCAGGCACCCCTTCAGGACAGGACAGCCAGCAGCAGGGCCTCGACCTCTATGCAGGACACCAGGGGCTTTTCCCATTCATTCTCTCAAGTGGTGCGTATGTCCTGTGCCCCCACCATGTGCCAGGCCCACCTGGAGCCGAGCTGCTCCCAGGCAGGAGGCGCCTGAAATCCTATCTTGCCTTGTCCTTTCCGAGGCAGAACAATTCGAATCCGTGCTCCCGGAAAACCTGGCTGGACTTCTATGTGGGATAAACGGATGATGAAGCGGAAGTCTCCTACTGCCTTCTAACCGGGAGGGGACGGCAGCACAGTGCGCACCTGCTGTGTCACCTGCCCCATACCCCGGTCTCTGGGGCCTCACCGCCGCCTCTCGCAGCTCTCCAGGATGGCCCTGGAGCCGTGTCCCCGTAAGCTAAGGACAAGGGAGCTGAGGCTGGCAGGGGCAGAACCACACGCCTGGCTCACTCAAACAACTTCATGGGGCCCTGCGGGGAGGTTCTAGGAAATAAGGCTGGACACGCTGACCGTGGTCTGCTGCATGGACCACACGGCTGGACAGGGCCTGAGCCTGGGAGGAGCTCACGTGGGGAGAGTGACGTCACCCATGCAGGGCCACCCCACCCCCCAGCCCGCCCCAAGCAGGTGGGAGAGCGAATGTCAACTCCTGCTTCTCTCTGAGGGTCTGGGAGGCTGGGTGGCTGAGATTCTCCATGGACCGGCCTCCGGTCTGTGATCACCTCTGTGCTTGTCCCGGGGTGTCTGTGTTTCCTGTGTGTGTGTGCGTGTGCGTGCGTGCACGCGCGTGCACACGTGAGAGAGGGAGGGAGACAGTCTGGGGTCTAAATCTGCCAGAACTCTCCCTGTGACTCGGACGAGTTCTTCCTCTTTCTTTTTCAGGCGACAGTCAAAACACATTCCCTGGGGCAGTTACAAGCCTCCCCGACACCAGCCGTCTCTTCCCATCCCCACCCCACAGGTGAGGCTGTTCCCACCTTCCGTATCATTTCCTTTTGAAACAGCACCTTCCAGAAGCAGGAAAATCCCAATAGCTGGGAAGACCGAAGTAGGACCAAGGAGCTCCCCAAGGTGCCTTTTCTGCCCTCCGAGACAGGGACGTGGCAACACGGTGGGGGCCGAGTGGTCCAGCTCTGGATTCAAATCCGGACGTTGCCACACACTGTGTGGGTGCCCGTAAGTGGTCACTTGGCCCACGTGCCTTAGTTTCCCCCATCAGAAAGATGGACAATGCATAACTTGGCCAGGCTTGTGCAGACTAACAGAGCTAGCAGAGGTACAGAAGTTCTACCAACACTAGCCGGTACCCAGCAAGAGCATAATAAACGGTGGCCCCCATTAGATTAAAACGCAGGCCACTCGCCGGACTGGGCAAGGCATGAGGGCTACGAAGATGTCAGTGTTCATTTATTAAATGATCTGGAGTGGCTGATGCTGAGCACGTAAATTCAATTTGTATGATGACAGCTAGTGTGGAGACAGGGGAAGAGAACAACACGAAAAATCCACCGGGAGACAGACCTCCACGGCAGTCCAAGGTCTGGCTACAAACACCCAAGGTGGGTGGCTGGCGGGGGATTCTGTCCTCTCAGGGCACAGCTGCAGGACACCCAGGGGTCGTCCCTCAAGACCAAAGGGTTCACTTCACCTACGTGTCCTCCCCGTATCTCCACTTCCTCCATGGCACACGGACTCCCCTCCTCCAGTCTATTCTGCATACAGCAGCCAGAGCAATTTTTAAAAATATCGATCAAAGTACTGACTCACGCTCAGATTAGAACCCTACGGAGGCTCAGCTTCCTTTCTGTACCTCCCACCTCCTTCCCTTATTCACCATACTCCAGCCACACTGGCCTCTTTCCTGTTCCCACCCCAGGACCTTTGCATGTGCAGTTTTGTCCTGGAATCTTCGCATGGCCTTCCATGTTACCATGTCAAGGAGGCCTCCCAAATGCCCCATTCCAAATACATAACACCTCTGACCTCTGCATCCCCTGATGGCCTGTGTCGGCCACAAGAGGCGATGCAGTGTACGGACAGGGCCTGGATTTTCCTAGTTCTGTCTCGTTCTAGCTCTCTCTGCCTCTGCTTCTTCACCTGCACCATGCGGTGAATGACAGCCTCACCACACTGGCCTGTTCAAGAATCGTAAGGTACCCAGAAAGCCCGTGGCATGTAGAAACGCCGTGTGAGTGTTGGCTACTATGAACGACTCTCTCCTTCAGGAACGTGCCTGCCTGCTGATCACTGACTCCCAACTCACCAGCAAGCGAGCTCCCCAAGGAGGCCTTGCTGATGCTTATCTTGTAGTCTCCCCAGTGGTGACCACCCTGCCTGGCCCAGGGCACGGTCCACAGTGACCACCTGCAGCAGGAAGGCATTCACGTCCGAGGACCTCCTGCGGAAGCCTCTCCGCAGAGGCCAGAGGGTGCGCGGGTGTGGACGGAGGGTAGGGTCTTTCACACCTACACATGCAACTGCCGACGACGCAGCTGCACACTCCTGGGCTTGGATCCCAAGAAAGGAAGACTTGCGCTCGCTCGAAGACCCATGCGTGAGTGTTCACAGCAATCGCCCTTGTAACAGCCCCAAAGTGCGACCCACCCAGCTGCTCTTCAACAGGTGACGCCCTCCCCTCATCGCGGCATCTCCAGCTCAAAGGACGCCACTGGCCGAGAAAAGGGGCGAACTGTAGATCCATGAGACAACCTGGAGGATCTTCGGAGAACCAGCCGAGCCAAGAAACGCCGCACGCTACACGGTTCCCTTTATGTAACATTTCAGAATCACATTACAGAGACGAAGAGATGACAGGGTGCCACCACGGGTTAGGGACGGAACGGATGGGAGGTGGGGGTGGCCACAGAGGGAGGAACGAGGGGGTCCTCGTGATGGGGCGGTTTTGCATCTGGACTGCGGCAGGCTCACCAGAACCTACACGTGTGATGAGACAGCACAGAGCTAAACACACCCGACGCACACACGTGTGTGCACACACACACACATCGCTCCGATGAAGGCACGTCAGCTGGGGACAGGGCAGTGAGGTCGACGGGGTGTACCGAATGCAGCTCTACGGGCTGAAATACTGTACCTCAGCTCCGCACACCGTTACCACCGGGGGAAGCCGCGTGCCACGTTCACGAGCGCTCTCCGGATTATTTCTTGCAAATGCTGCAAATCCACAATTGTATCAAGACAAAAAGTTTTCTTAAAAAGGGAAAAGTACAAGGAGGGGGACCCTGTCCTTTGGGGCTCTAGCACTGCCCTGGAGGGCAAGGCCAGAAGTCCCAAGGGAATCCCCAGGGCGTGGCCCAGGCCTGGCACTAGGAGGGGGCTTTGCTGCGCTGGGAGTGGGGGGGTGGGGGGGTAAGAGCCGAAACAGAAGCCGCCTCCCCTCTCCCGGCCTCCCTCCGTCTCCCGCTCACAGCATCTGCCATCTGGCGGCTGCAGCCAGCCAAACGAAACCATCTCTCGGCTGTCATCTCTCAACTTGCAGGTCTGGCTCCCAGGTTTGAAGATTAAATTCTAAACATGCCATTTAAAATTTAGAAACGAAGAAAAAAGAATTTAAATAACCTCTAAGCACCGGCTGCTAGTGGCTTCCCCCTAGCAAAGGGCAAAGATCCTCCAGCTTCTTGGCCAAGGGGAAGGAGCGCAGCTTGGGTTCTCCCAATGTAAAATATGATGGCAGCCCCAATATAACCAAATATCCTCAATACAACGTCTCAGTGGGTCACCGCATCCCCAGGTCAAGTGTCAGTGTATGACCAGCGACAGTGACGGCTGCCAGGGGCCCCTTCCAGCACGGAGGCATCAGGACCTGCAGGGACCTTCCAGCTATACAGGCATCTCCCAAGACACCTGAGTGTCTTCTGAAAGGCAGCTCGCCCGCTCACCTGTCTTCTCAGGAAACCCGGACTGAGCTGGAGTGGGCCTGCCAGGAATGCTGGGGCCTGTCCCTCCACATCTAGGGCCGCATCAGCCCTGTGCCAGCTGGCCAGAAGCAAACGTGTGGTCTCACAGGGCTCACGCCACCTACAGGGCCCAAGGATGGGTGAGCAAACATGCAAGTAAGCACCAACCACTCCCAGCATTAGGCAGGGCGGGCGAGGGGGGGTGAGCAGAGTGCCTGGGAAGGACGGTCCCCTTATGGCGTGTCGGGGTGACCTGAGACCTGACGGCAGGGAGGGCTGGGGGAAGAACACACCTGGCTGAACAAATGACCAGTGCAAATGCCCTGAGGTAGGACTGTGTGTCATGTTCACGGGCAAGGCAGAAAACAAGTGTGCAAATGATTCAGATACTATGGTCCAATGTGATGTTCTGAACAAGGCCACGCATCAGAGCTGTCGTGGGAGCTCCGCAGGCGTGAGCCCCTGAGCCCTGCATCCCCCACATCCACCAGACTGAATCAGTCCTTCGGGGGTGGGTCCCCGGCTGCAAGATTCCGTATTTCTTAGAAGTGCCCTGCTTCGGACCGACCAATCTCTGTCAGGCTTTCCCTCCTTTAGTGGACAGGCCCCTTGTTCTAGCAAACTCGTAGCTGAAGTCCGGGATGCCAAAGCAAACCACTGGAGCCTAATATTTAACTGAGTAAGTCCAAGAGGGAAGAAGAGGGTGACACCAGGCACACCAGTAGTGTAGAAACCCCCGGAGCGATCTCTGCGGGAGGCAGCGGCCTGAAGTCCCACTGCGGGTTGCATGAAAAGAGGACAAATCAAAGAGGAAAAGCAACCCTGGTGAAGCCAGGAGCAGGGGGCAGCCTCCTGGTCCCCTGGGCGTGGGCCTGGTGCTCCACTGTACCCGAGCACGGTCAGCAGGAGGCTTCCCCCCAGAGAGTGGGTGCCAGGGCCTTGCCTGTCTTCACAAGGGGGTGCTAGCAGGCAGTGTGGAGCCCCCCTGACGCCCCAGGAACCTGGTCCGATGAGCGCACAGAGGGACTTCTGCCCATCAGACACACCAGCAGGCAGTTTCAGCTGCCACGGCTTTGCCGGGCTCCACGAACAGCTTTAGATGAGTTCTATCACTCAAGGTCCCCAACCAGCCATGGTGGGGTGTCCTGTCGTCACCTGGATCTAATAGACGAAGAGGCCTGCCCACCCTTGCTTAGTGACTTCAAGGGCAGGCCCTGAGGCATCTGGGGATGTCCCAACGGGGAGGGCGTGCTACCTGCATCTTGGGGGTCCGGGGCCTGGGATGCTGCCAAACACCCACAGTGCCCGGGACACCCTGCGGGACGGAATGATCCCCCCAAGTGTCAACAGTGCTGAGACTAAGGAGGGCAGCCAGCACCCAGTGCCCCGGACCCACCTGAGAAGCAACATCAGGCGCCAAGAGAGTCCAAATTTGAACCCCGTCTAGAGACAGTGGCAACGACTTCCATCCCACGCGACTGCTCTGAAGACGAATAAAACCACCCAGCCTAAAAACTGGATTTGAAAGCACAGAATCTGGGGAAAGGCACTAACTGTACCTTTCTGCGGGCCGGAGCTGCCAAACTGCGCCCGATCTCGGCAGAAGCACCCGGCACACAGTAGGCGCCTCATGGATGCTTATGGAAGAGTACGGATGAGCGAGAACAGCAGGCCCCATGCCCACGCACACCTTGTGTACAGCTCCCCCCCACCCCCGCAGAAAGGAGAAGAAAACCAGCCATCTGTGGGGTTCCGATCCATGCAAAGCGGGGGAGGATTTCCGAGATGGGACGGTCCACCTGTAGGAAAACCGGGCTTTGTGACACCCCAGCTGCTGCGTCTGGTGCCAAGGGCAGTCCCTATCCGGGAGCCCGTTCACCCACATACACGGGAGGCTGTCAGCTCAGGGCCCTCCTGGGGACCAAGTGCCTTCAGTCTCCGGGAGAGCTGCGGTGGCACCAGTGAGCCCCTGATGGCAACCTTCCCACCGGCTGCGGAACTCGGCGGGGCTACCTTCACCGCCAGTCCTCTGGCTAAAAGGCTTCCCGCCAGCCCCGCGCCGGGGAGCCCCGTTCCCCTGTCCACCCCAGGCTCTACTGCAGACGGGCCCGTGACGTGGGCTGCCATGGGTCAGACCTATCCGCCCAGGTGCCAGCAGGGCAGAGGAGGTGCATTCACTGCCAACTTCCCAGGGTGTGCCATCCATCTCGGGGTGGTGAGAAACCCCCACAGGGGTCATGAGAAACTGTAGCTTCCAGAGGTTTCCGCTGCCACCGGGATCCCCCACGCCCTCCAGACCAGCGGCCTGCCCCAGACTCCTAGGGACCCCGACCCCCCACCTGGGCCTCCTTCTTGCCAGGGCAACAGAGCCCCCAGACCCCACTCGTACGAACTGCAGGTGACAAGGAGAGAGAAGTGATCCGAGGTTTTCCTGTCTGGAGTGGCGACGACAAGGGTGGCCCCAGCAGCGAGAAGCAAAAGGGCCCTTCCGGAGCTCACTTTCTTTTTAAGGAATTTTCTTCTAGATAACTGTAGATTTATGTAAGTTATAAGCAATTGAACAGGAAGATCTCCAAACACCCTGCACCCAGTTCCCCGATGGACACATCTTGCGTAACTGTATCATTTACAGCTGTCCCAGAAACTTCCACACAGTTGGATCAACCGTTGTCTTATAGATCAGGGGACTAAGTGTGCGCAGCACCTCCCCCAGGATCTGCAGCCCGCCAAGAGGTGCCCCTCTCAGCTCCCCTCTCCGAGGCCCTCCGCCCCAGGGCTTCCCACAATCTGCATCCCACCCCTCAAGTCCTGGGTATGTGCCAGCCGCTGAGAGCCTCCAGAACCACCGACCCCCAGGCACGCTGATGGGACCCCGTTTCTCCTCCTCCCTGGCACTTCCAGCATCTGAAACCACATCCGTCCTCTCTCCACTGGAGTCCGAGCTCCTCGAGGGCAAGCATCTCACTCGCTCCCAGCCTCCCCAGTCACCAAGGAGCTCCACTAGCTAATGGGTGAGCAGGTAATGGCTTCTCCCCCACACTCGGGCCTGCCCTCTGTCCCAGTTGTAACCTGCACATTCACATTTACGCAGCTGCATTTAGTCAGAGGTTACAACAGCTCTGCTCGGGGGTGAAGGTTCGAGCAGGATCTGGCAGTCCGAGTCATTTCTGGACCTTGTCTCCAAGGCGGTGGACCCCCTCTGCCATCAATTCACTGCATGGCTTCAGGCACACTGCTGCTCTCTGAGCCTCAGTGTTCTCATCCATAAAATGGGGGGGACGACCCCCAAATTCCCTTGCAAACTGAAGCACAAGCCCCTACCGACTGGGAACCCAGGTCCTGGGTCTTCCCGAGTGTGGGAGGAGCCAGCTCCTTGCTTGAAGGACGGGGGAATGTCTCTCCAAGCCCAGCCACCATCTGTCTCCCGCCCCCCAATGACAGGAAACAGAGCCCCTCAGCCAACAGCCCCCAGGCTTGGAAGACAAGAGGACCTACTGATGAGCTCTGACTGGCTGGGACCCCCCCCACTCCCCCCTTTCTAAAGTGAAAACAAAACCAAAAACCAAATGCCTGAATTCCTGCAAGGGCACCTACTACCTACAGAGAGTCCCCAGTCCTGGTCCCAGCCGCCGGCAGAAACAAGCTCATCCCGGAGGAAAGCAAGTTCAACCAACGAGCTATAAATATTTCTGCTAAATGCTGCTGGGGAGTGGGGCTTTCTGCATGAGCGGGCCCCACTGAAAAGGAAGGCGGCTCACCAGATTTGTTTCGAATTATGAAAATAGATGTTGTCTCCCCGCCACATCTGTTTTGCCTGACAAATGAGCAGCAATTCGCCTCCTATAGAAGGCAGCACACCCAGGCCGCCTTGAAACCCTGGCCTCTCCAGCTCTTCAGAGAAGGGAAGAATAAGGCCTCCCAGATTTGCGCTCTGAAAAGGAGACTTTGAAATCTCATTCCCCAAGCGGCGGGCTCTTGGGGCACCCGGGCCAGGCACGTGCTTTGGGGGGCCTGGCCAGGGTCAAGGCTCCCTGCACACGCCAAAGCTGCTCTGATTCAGGGGAAGGGGGTCTTCCGCTGGTCTTTAAAAAAGACCAAGAGACAAGGTCAATGATTTAAAAACAAAACAAAACAAAAATGCAAGCCAAGAGTGCACTCCTAATGTGCAGAGAAAGGACAGGTTCTGGAGGGAATACCAACGCGGACCCCCTCATCTCTCCAGGCCACAGGGGCTTGGTGACTGGATTAACAGAATCATTTTCCTTTAATTACTCCAAGACAGACCCAATTCCAATCCCGAAGAGCCCATTCTTCCTAAGGCCCTTTCTCGCAGGGGCACCTCGTGGAAGGAGTAGGGCCGTGACTGTGTCCCCGCACGCATGCCCAACTTGGTGATGATGTTTTGCTGTCTCTCTCTCTTCAAGAAAGGCCCCCTTTTCTTCATTTTGGATGTTTCTCCATGAAGATGGACATTATGGTACTGGGGGAGTGGAAGTGACAGCAGAACTCAAAGTATGACTGGCTCAGCCGCCCGACCTCTGCCTTCCAAGGGGAAGGGAATTACAGGTTTTTGGGCCAAGATGATGAAGAGCCCACAGCTCGGTCAGTGACCCAAACAAAGCCTGTAATAGTAACAGACCCATGCAGGCATGATGGGAATAGCAGCCTAAGACACTGCTCCGACCTGTGGGTTCGGTCTGTTTTGGTGGTGGTGGCGGGGGCGTGGAATAAAGAAATAAAAGTATCAGGCCAAGAAGCCCGGCGTGCTGAGACGTATTTTCTCCATGTCCCCTCTCCTGCAGATGAAACTCCCAATCCCTCCCCACCGACCCCCAAGGCAGCAGATTGATACCCTGGATTTGCTTGGCCTGGCAGAAATGAGATGCAGCTTCAGGATCCCAGGAGACATCTGGTCCGCTGCCCGCCCCCAACCCTCTCCCTCACCTTCTGTGCCCCGACCATGTAAAACCCTGAGGCAGATTGATGACTGCTGGGTGGAGGCTGGAAATTTATGGCTCTGAGGCCGGGTCAACAGCAGCGACAATAGTTTTCAGGGAGCTGGGGGAGGGGGGGGTGTCTGCTGGCGGGGTGGTGGGGGGGCACACCGTCTCTCTGCCTCTCCAACCTGCAGCCCCCGCTTCAGAAGGCAGCCCTGATGTCTGCCCCCTCCCAGTGGCCCTAGCACAACAGGGCCGTAATTCAACTCGATTTCCTACATCCACAGGCTTGGTGGCCGCCTCCAGGGGAAGGAGTGGAGAAGCGTCCCCCCAAATTACAGAGGCAGGAGAAAGCCAGAGTGGCCCACTTTCCTGGTGGCGGCCAGGTCAATGCCATTTGCAGGTTCAGTTCCTGTAGAGACAGCAATGGGTGGCTGCGGGGGGAGAGGGGGTGATGGCGGCAGGCCCTGGGCCCCACCACCTGCCCGCTTCTCACCCCACGATGATCATCCAGTCGCTATGGCAACGAAGTGAATTAATGCATCTGTTTGGTGTAACTATAACCTCGGACCCACTCAAGATACCCTGATACTTCCATCCTTCGAAAGCCAACCTCTGCTGTTTTGTCTATGCATGTCACCAACAAAAGGTGGGGGATGCAGAAGTGGTAAGAAGTGGAGAAAGTTGTGGGAAGGGGTGCCGGGGGCTTCTGCCCACCCACCCAGGGGAGGACGGCTGGAATGTCACTTTCTCTCTTTTCGCTGGTGACGGTATAAAATTAGCACAGTCCAGAAAATGTGTTATAAACGCAAAGACGCTGCCGGGAGGCAAAGTGGCTTCATTTCAGGGAGGGAGGAGTCACCCCTGAGAACAGTTTGGGGACGGTCTGGGGAAGGGGCCAGCGGTCAAATGGTTGGAGGGGGTGGCGGCTGCGACCTTCCCACTCCGTGTCCCACAACCAGAAGGAAAAGCCACGTCCCTGCGGACGTCCATCTGCAGGGCGTCTAGACAGTCCTAAAAAGGACAATTAAAGACGGAAAAAAAAAAAAAGCCGCAAGCCGCCGGTCACCCCGCGTCTCCTCCTCGCCGGGGCACCGGCTGCAACCCGCGCGAACTGCCCAAACAGGCAAAAAAATGATATAAAACAAGAAGAGCCAGTGTGGGCTAGGGGGAGGCTGGGGCCGTCTGGGTCGAAAACAGTTTATGAGCAAGTGTTTTGAAATTCTGCTTTAAATAAGCCGGTAAATGAATTCAACCTTGTCAGATCTTTCTCCCTCACGCAGACCAAATACCCCGCTGGCGCGCTGTCTAGACACAGATAACAAAGGACTTTTTACAGCGCCCAGAGACGCGCTGACAAAGTGGCCAGTTAAAGATGCAGTGCTGCTTTCTCCGTCTAAAACGATTTGTCAGATGGACTTAAATGAAAATGCTAAGTTATCGGTCTGGTTTGGGGTCTGCCGGGGGCGGGGGCGGGGGCCGGGTGGGGGGACGTCGGGGGGGGGGGGGGCGGCTGCGCTGAGAGGCGGAAAACGGATCCTCTCTGATTGGGCCACGCTCCAGGCTGCTCCAGGGCCCTACGTGGCCGGCAGCTCCGTCTCGCTCCACGTCCCCGACACCCCGTGTGGGCGTTTTCTCTGCGGCTCTGTTCACTTCAAAGGGGTGGTGGCAAAAGGGTTAAATGAACATGCATGGTGGGGGAGGGGGCAAGAACTTGTGTGTCCCCCCCGCGCCCCCCAGGAAGTCACCTCTGACTTTGGGTCTTGCAGGAGACTCTGGCCCCTGTTTACAAAGGGAGGCTGCCGAGGGGGAAAGGCTCGCCCCTTCCCAGGAAAGGACAAGATCAGGGCGGGCCGGTCTCAGGGCGCCTCCCTGGGACACACTCCCTGGCACCCTAACATACCCTAAACCAGGGGCTGTGCCCCTCCCAAGCTGGGCCAGGTCAAAGGGAGGAGGGCCCGCACCCCAGGGCCGGTGGTGGGCCAAGCACAGGGCGTGTGTAGACCCCCCCTGGCCAGCCCACCACCAGGGGCGGCCCGATGGGGCTGGGTCCCCTAGATGTGGGTCTCTGGTCTCTTCTGCTCAGGCTTACCAGCTTCTGGAGCAAAGCTTGGTGCCCACCCGGTGCCCACCGGGGTCCTTCTTTCTGTCAGCTTCCCCTGCCTCCCTGCCAGGGTGCTGGCCAAACTGCCACTTCCTGCACATGCTTGCCCCGGCCGGAGGCAGCTTCTATTTCTGAGACCGGCCTGCCCTCCCTTCCTGTGTCCCTCCCGCCCACCCTCAAATGTGATGGCGTCCAGACACCACAACCAGACAGGCACAGACCAAACTCGACTGCGGCCCTGTCAGGCTGCGGCGCCCGAGCCTCAGTTTCCCCAGCCGGGGAACAGGGCCCCCAGCCACCTGCCCGCCCTGAAGGGCCGTTGTGGGCATGACGCCCTCCCCGAGACTCGCCGCTGGCCCAGGTCTTGTTGGCTTCTGCCCCCGGGAGGCGGCAAGCGGGGGCCGCCCGGCTCACGCAGAGCAGGGGGCCCGGAGCCCACACAACGGAGCGGAGCCCAGGGCCGCACACACGGCGAACACTTCCAACAAAGCCCTGTCGAGCCGAGGGTTCTTACGCAGAAAAGCGATCTGTGCAGGTCCACGGGGAGGTCACCTCGCTGGCGACTGAAACCCTGAGACCCCCCCGAGGGTTACGGCGACCGAAGACCGCTCACATAAAGGGGGGGCGTTACAGGCTATGTGCGCCCCCTTCCACACGCTCATTTTTAATAAAAAGCGTCTGCTCATCTCCGCTCCTCCCACGGGGACGGCCCACGGCTCCCTGTCTGTGGGCAGAACCTCTGCTTTCACCCAGACACGTGGAGCAGAGGTGCCAGGAGACGTCGGCGCCGCCGGGGATCAGACTCGGCGAGTGAGGACGGCGTTCTCGTCGCTCAAGGGGGTTCAGGCCGAGCGGCGGGAGAGGGAGGTCCTCACAGTCCCTGAGCCCAGGCAGGGCCGAGACTCCCCCGGGTGACCCAGTCGGGCCCAGAAAGAACCCGGTTCCTTCCCGCACGTTGTGACCCCCTGGACACCTGCTGCCACTCTCATCTGTAACCAGGGCAGATGGGAACCAGTAACCCCACGCCCGCCACGGCCCAGCCTGGAGTTCCCTCTCCCCAGCCGCCTCGATGTCAGCCAAGCCAGCGCGTGAAACGTTTTTGCCAACACGTCCCCCAGTGCTGTCGTGGAGAGTCCCTACCCTGAGTGGGGACGAGACAAGTCCTGCAGGGCCGCCTGCCCGTCAGGTGACCAGCTGTCCCGGCATTGGGATGGCACAGGAGGGGCCAGGCGCCGGGGGTCACCGCAGCCACCAGCAGCTGGTGCCTCTCAGCGCCTCTGCTCCCACAGATTCCCCCACGCTGCCTGCCCTTCCCAACCCCGCTCTGCCTTCCCTGAATGGCTCCTGCGAGCGGCCCTTCCTGCTTCTCTTTCCCCACAGCTGGGCCAACAGGTACTGGGGAATGAGTGCCACATGCCACCCCAATTCTGAGGGCTTCTCCCCACCAGCACAGAGCTGGGGGGGGGGGTCTTCTGGTATGAACAGACCATTCAAAGAGGCAGTGATCAGATCCATCACACAAGCCGCGTCCTGCGCATGTGCCCCGGCCCTGGCCAAAGGCTTCCACGGCTGCCACCACCATCAGCCCCTCTGCCATGCTCTCTAACAGGCTCTGAATTCACCAGGAAATGGGGCGCCTGCAGGTCCCCCGCTCAGCCCATGTGTGAACACTTTGCCATCGACAGTGAGAGTGACGGTGCCCACTCCGTACCAGGCGAAGAAGGCGGATTATCCCACGACACCCCTGCACCAGTTCACCCTGTGACGGACTCCTGTGGCCACTCACGGCCCTATTTTACAGATGAGACGCCAAGAGGTCACAGACCTGGCCAGTCAAGAATGGGTCTGGAAGCAGAAGATCACACTGGAGACGCGGGGTCTCTCCGTGGCCAGCCCAGCGCTGCCCCAAACGTCCTGTCACCCATGGCCACTAAGCGAGATGGCTTCGTGGGTCACGTCTCGGGGAGGTTTCTGTCTGCCCTGCCCTCGATGAAGCAACCAGATGTCCCCAAAGCGGGTGGAGGTGGGGGACGTGGCTCGGCAGCATCTCTTCCCACAGCTTCCTGGGCTCCAACCTGGCCAGGCACTGCCTCTGGCCCCCGGGCTCCCGCCAGCAGCCTGGCACACACCCGAGGAGACTGTAGGGTTTTATTTAGACAAAGTCCACGAGGCGGCTCCGGGTGCACTGGGTTCCACGAGGCGCTGCCTTCATCACTACAACGCAGTGCTCTCTGCCGGGACAGCTGGTCACCTGACGGGCAGGCGGGGACAGCAGGCCACCTCCTCCGAAACTCACTCCCACCCCCTTCTTCGTTTGGGGAAGATTTCTTCCTGCCTCGGCCCAGATCCCACTCTGTGGGGCCACTCCCCATCCCCTGACCCCACAGAACAAAAGGGAGCGTGAGCGTCTAGACCACCCGTCTGAACGAGAGAAGGGGGCATTGTACGACCGGGCCGGAGGCCTGGCCTCCCAGGCGGAAAGGTCGGGGCGCGGGGGCGAGGAGACGGTGGCTGTAGAGGGGCCCACCTCTCGGGTCCCACGCACCGCCTGTCCCTCCTGGAAAAGCGAGGTGGCCAGAGCTCTGCCTCAGGGAAATCGGCCTGGGTTGCTGCCGAGGCTGGACGCACGGTCTCCACTTGGAAAGTGAGGACCCCTGGGCTCATCACAGAAGAAGCGAAGCCACTGGAAACCTTCAGAACGGCGCCTGCGACCAGGCAGCAGCCATGAACACAAGCTGCTTACCAGGATGGCCAGTTCAGAAACTTCGTGTGTATTCCGGGCTGAGGTGATGAGGGGCCCTAGGGTCTTTCTTGAGCCTGGAAGGCCCTGCTCCAAGCGGGGGACCCGTTCCTGGACACTTAGGCCATGGCTGCTGGCTGTGTGACCTCAGTCCCCTAGTCACCCTCTCTGAGTTTGTATAATATAAAGAGAGGCTCGAATCAGATTTGCGGTTTTTCAGGATTATCTTACCAGCAGAAGCCGTTGGTTATGAACGAAGGTCAGACCTGGGACCGGAGGCATCAGACAGACCCGAAACAGCATGGCAGCCAGTGGGAACATGCGGCCGGGGGCGTGAGGTCCTGCACCAGTGGCTGATTGTTTCCTGAACTCTTACTATGTGCCCAGTGCTGGCTGGGCCTCTCCTAATGGCTAGGTCTACTCCCTTTGCCTCTGAGACAGAAACTGTGGGTATCAGCCCATTTGACAGACGAGGGGCTCAAGGCTCTGAGTGGCAAAAGGACAGGCTCCATATCTGGGCTGCCTGACAGCAGAAAGCTGTGCTGGAGGAGGGGCAGAAGCTCCCCCCGGGGGCCTCCCAACCCACTCATCCCAGGGAACAGATGCTGCGCAGCTGGGACACAGCACAGACCGCCTGGTGGCGACCTGTCCTTCCCCCTCCCAAAACTGCTGGCGGGGGGTGGGGGTGGGGTGAGGGGGGTGGGTAGGGGCGCCTGCATCCATCTCCTAGCCACTGCTCTGAGCTCTTTTATCAGCCTTTGGTGCAAATGCCTGGTGACAGGCCTGCAAAGTATTTTCAGCAAAATAAACCCGTCTCCACGTGACGGGATTATAGGCATCTTGACTTGTGTCTTGGTCATTTATCAAATCCTTGGCATTTTTGTTAAATAAGAAGCACAGATCACCTTTTACCATCAGAAGAACCATGCTATATTCTCAGCAACACAAAAGGAGACGGGCCCATTGTCCCTGGCAGGGTGGTGCTCCGGGCTTGGGGCATCCTTGAGGGTCCTGGCTGGAAATACGGGGCGGGTACTGGAGAAACAGGCACACGAGCTACGCCCGTGATCCCCTGCTTGGCATCTGTCCTAGGAAGCACCCAGGGAGGGAATCAGCGTCTCAAGGATGCCCCCATCCACCAGAACGAGCAGAGTCTGCTCCGGCCCCAGCTGATTGGGATCTAGGACCTACGTTCCTGAATCCCTATCATCCTACAAGAAAATGGCCAAAAATTCAGGCTCCTGGTCCATTCCAAGTTTCTGGCTTAGCTCCCCAGCAGGAGAGTCGGGAAGCCTCTCCTTTTGAGTTCCTTATCGAAGGGAACCCTTGCACCTGATAAATCAGGAAGCATCCACACCAGGGGACCCAGGTCCACTCCGCCTCCCCACCTCCCTTCCCTCACCAATTTAAAAGCTTGATGGAAAAGCAAGATCGTGAGAGAAAGATGGTCCACCTCTGCCCCTCGATGCGTCGTGCACGACTTCCGACAATCTGTGCTCCGCAACCCCTGGTTTTCTGTCGGCCATACTCAAGTTCGTCTTTCTCATGGCGGTATACTTCTAGAACATTCCGCCCAAGACACACTAGGTACTGAATAAATGAACTGAATGAAGGAGCAGAACAAGGAAAAGTTACCCACCAGAAATTACAGATGACACACCCGGTCCCTACCTCGGGCACCTCCCCCCATCAGGATGCCACGAGGGGACGACCCTCCTTCCCTAGCTCTTCTTCCTCATCAGCACATCCATGAGGTGCCTTCAGCAGGGGGCTGGGCTGGGGTCCCCAGGCAAGGCTCTGAAAGGGCAGGGGCCGTGAGCCAGCGCTGACTCACAAAGGGTCCCCGGGCAGGTTGCTTCGAGGGCGAAGGCACTGCCCGAGGGATGACGACTTAATAACAGAACACCCTTCGACTCCTGAGCATTTACAAGGCCCGGAGCACTGAGCTAAGCATGTATCCCTCATTTGATCCCCACGATGATCTAGGGAGTGACTGCCTCCTAGGATCCCCATTCTACTGACGAGGAAACAAAGGCTCCGAACAGGGAAGCAACCCCAGGGGACACTCCCCTAGTGGTGTGGGTCTACAGCGGCTCCGCCGCCTTCTCCTCCTTGTGTCTGAGTCCTCAGTGCTTGCTCACTCCAGACACACTGGGTCTGGCCCTTTTGAGGACCTCACCAGGCTGCAAGCATCAGGGTGTACCCGTGAAATCGTGGGGCGCAAGGGTAGATAACGGGGTCAGGAAACCACAGATGCCCAACCTCGGCATCCCTGGTGCCCAGTGTCCCCGGGCCTGGTCCTCCTCCAGAAGACCCTTCTCTGGCCAGAGGAGCCTGTACCTGGCCGACGGCCCATGGAGGACAGGCACGGCCAAGGCCGCCCTTGGCCCCAGGATGAATTCCTTGAGGGCCGACTCTGCCAGATGGAGAAGAGGCAGAGTAGCATATGGTATCTGGAGTCGACCTGGAGCCCCTGGCCTCACCCGGACACCCTCCCCGGTCCAGCCCCCACCCCACGTGGGCAGTCTTCATGGTGGAGAAGAAGGCAGAGCCCTAGGAACCCTGAGCTACCCTATCTCCCAGCAACTGGCAAGGCAGTTCAGGTCCTTGAGGCGCCATAATGATGCCTTGGCGGAGCCCACAGCCCACACTCAGCCCAATTCGTGGGCATGGGAACCAGGCCTGGCTCTGCCACTCACAGTCATGGGACCTAAGGCAAGTGTGCGTGCCTCGGTATGCCCATCTGTGCAATGGGTCTAAGGACAGGAACTGCTGCCAGGAGGCTGGGAGGTTTCAGAACAGCAACAATGTTCTTAGAACATTGTTCTAAGAACAGCAGAACCCTTAGAACAGCAATGTTCTTAGGGACGCAGTGGGGCTGCCCAGGACCTTTTTAACTCTGAAGACTACTTCCCTGGCTTTCATACCTCGTCATAATCAACTGCTACTCCAGATCCTGCCATGGGCCGAGGTCGCAGGGGAAGCAGTCAGATCAGACCAGGACCAACCTTAGGCAGAATGAGGACACAAAGAGCACGAAGCTCAGACAGGCCCAGAAGCAAGAGAGGCCCATCCACACTCCGCTTGGGAGCAGGCCAGGGGCCTCCGCCTCTGCATTCCCACCCGTGCAGCCGGGACCTCTCACATTCCAGCCAAGCTACTATGCCTTTGCGGGTTTGCAATAAAAATTCCTAGACAGGTAGTCAGGTAGGAGGCCGGACAAGCAGTAAGAGGGCAAGAGGGCAAGGGCCCTGAGCAATCCCCTGCCGGCCCGTGAGGCCCGTGGGGTGAGGGATAGCCTCCTTGCCTTCTCCTCTGGGTCCCCGAGGGCCGGACCCAGACCAGGGACCCGAGGCCCGGGCTCCATGTGCAGGAAGGTCTTGGAGTCAGTCGGGAGCTCCTTGGGGAGGAGCCTGCCTCACCCCAGCCAGACCCATCCCCTCGAGGGACTCTGATCCCTTAAAGGAGGTTCGATGCTCTTGTCCTTCTGGGGTCTTCAAACAGCTCCCTCCATCCCCTGCCACACGCCAACCGCTTTGAAAATACTTAAAATAAAGCACAGGTTCTGCGAAACCTCAAGGCGGACGTGGCAGAACGTCCCCCCATGCCCCTGAGGCCGGAGCCTTTCCCAGCAGTGGCCCAGTGGCAGCAGGGAGGAGCAGCGTGGGCGGCGCGTCCCAAACCCCCCACCGCGAGGCCCGGAACGGAGACACACCGAAGTCCTGTGCTTCCTCTGCGACCTCCTGTGCCCCCCTACCCCCAGAGCCAAAACTGCGCCTTAGGGAGGCTACGCAGGAAATCACAGATCTAACCTGCAAAGCAACAAACCGTTTCAGGTGCTGCAGGGCAATTAAATTTGGGAGGTTTTCGCCCCAGGACCAAAAAAGAACTTCGAGATCTCGGTTAAAACACACACAGAGATCCAGATGACACACAGCTGTGACAGGCACCCTCCTGCAAACTGCGCGGGGAGCCCCGAGAGTCCGGAGGGGCCGAGGCTTGGCTTCCCACCGCCGGCACAGTCCCGAGAACAAGCGTGGGGCCCGAGCACCTGCCTGGTGCTGCTCCCAGCTCTGTGTGTGGCCGGAGGATGGCGGAGCCCCCCTTCATCCCTAATCTCCCGCCCCTGCGGAGGGAACCTTGGGTTCCCTTCCTTCAGAGGACCCTGTGATCTTGCTCTCATTAGAATCGAGCTGACCCTGACCTTCAAGATGGCTGGGTGACCTTGGCAGACCAAAGAGCGAGGTGCCCCCTTCTGCGGGAGCTGCCATCAGTCTGCAGGGGCTACTGGGGACCCCGAGAAGTCCTTGGCAGGAAGGAGCCTCCTAGAACACAAGTCCAACCAGTCTCCCCTATGTTTGCCATTTCCAAATACCCATTAAAGGAATTAAGATTCCTAAAGATTTTAATTTCAAAATTTACATCCTATTCAATCGACTCCCTTTTATTACCTCCTCTTGTCTCGAACAGTAACCTCAGGAAATCGGTGCCGTGCTTGCTCCATCTGTCCTAACGCGCTCTTAATGTCCATCAGCCTAAGCACCTCACTGCGAAATTTAAAATGCCCCTCCTCACGCCATGAACAGCTTGTCTCAGGGTACCGGCGTGCCACAGGCCTGCTGATCTCCCCACTCTTACACGGTGGGACAGTTAGGACACGGGTGGCTTCAATAAAATCTGATGCAGGTCCATTAACTGTGGGCAAGCGTGCCCTTGGGCAAGTGACTTCTGTCCACCGCACCTCAGTGTGCCGGTCTGAGAAACAGGTCCGGCGACAGTGGCTACGCTGGGCATCCATGTGACCTGGTGGCCCACCCACGGCAGGCACGGGTGACAGCAGGAGGGAAGTGAGTTGCCACATTACAGCCCCGGGGAGTCTGAACACTCCCCAACACAACCATGTGACAGACAAAGCGAGAACCAGGGGCAAAAGGAGCCTAAGAGCCATGCTGCCGCCATTCGGGAGCCGTTCTGCGGCTTCTACTCCTTCGGCAGAGAAGGCTGGCCGGGGACCCGGTGTGCCAGCCCCCACGCTCCCCGGGGAGGCCTGCTCTGACCCCCGACCCACAGCTCCACTCGGAGGCCCGAGCCATCCGTCAGCCGGCAGGAACGCGGCCTCACTGCTGCCGCCTCTGAGTAACCGCCTCCCCCAGACATGATTCATACCTGTCTGGGGTCACCCACATCCTTCTTCCCTGCGAAGGAATGCATGCCAGGGGAGGCGAGCGGGCGGGCGGGCGGGCTGGCAGCAGCAGCTGGCGGGGCCGTGCCAGGCGGCGGCAGAGGCGTGGCCCGCGGTGCCTCCAAGGACTCCGCAGCCACGCTGAGTGCCCCGCTGGCCGCGGCTGGGACAGACAGACATCTCGCGTCCCCACGTCTGAGGCCCAGATCCAGGTTACAAAAGCTTTGCCCCGGGGAGGCAGCTGGCATTCCACCCGGAGACAGTGATTCCTCTGGGTCCAGCGTGCCCCCAACCCCCGCCCACCAAGCCTCCTCTCCGCTGGGGAACACTACACACAAACAGAAAGGCCTCACCACGCGATGGGTCTCTGAGTCGGCAGACTGAGTGAGAAAAGCCAAACAAGAGGGAACACAGAGCGTGTTTTCACGTACGCTGAGCCCTCCACTAGGAAGGGCTGGCCCTGCCTGCTCCAGTGGACGGGCACAGACCAAAAAGGGGCCCAGGGACCTGTCCAAGGATGGAAGGTTCTACGTCTCGGTCTGGACAGGTGTCCCCTATACACATTTGCCAAAACTCATCAGAGTAGACGTTACACCCATGTGCTTTGTGTCTGTAAATGACACCTCAATTCGGCACATTGGAGCTGGGACAACACGGGTGCCAGGGGAAGGCGGACAACTCAAGGGAAGAGAAGGGACCGCGGGTGAGGTATGACGGGCTCTTCCTTCTCACAAAGCCCTAGGTTTGATGATGCCCATTTGGCAGAGAAGAAAACTGACCAGGGGAGACGGCAGAGCAGAAGGAGGAGCTTGGGCTCCTCCAGCGCATCAAGGACAAGAAAACCTCCTGTCCAGAAAGAACATTCTGCCTTCAACTGGGGGCTGTCTCCACCTGTTGTCTCCCCACTCTGTCCCTTGTGCCAAAATACCTTCGCAAAAAAGCAAGGTGCCACTTCCGTTGAAGGAGAGCCTTGCACGGGTCGCCGAAAACCCAGAAGGCAAAGGTTAGGGGCAGCTCCAGCTGCAGACATCGGGAACAGAAAAAGCAGCCACGATGCCGAGCGCCCACCGTGATCATGGTGTCCATAGAACCCCAGGGAATCCTCCGACTCTGAGGCTGGCCGGAGGCCTCAGGGTTCCCTCAGCTGTTCCGAGCACCTGGTCTGGGACACAGCACGCAGAGGAGCCCCATGCTCGAAGGCAAGGCCGCCGGGCCTCCCGCCGCTGCCTCCAGGAGGGACACCCGTGAATGGAAGCACCATCCCTGCACACCCAGATCCCCCTGGTGTGAGGCGTCCTGGGGACTACAACGCGCTCAGAAGCAGGCCTCCACAGTAACAGAAGGGCTCTGGGCTGAAGGCTGGCCCTGATTTTCTCGTCTCGCCCCCTGCACCTCTGCTAAGCTGCAGCCACACGGAATCACCCGGAGGGTTCAGCGCCCCGACGTCCTGCCCTGTCCCCAGCAATTGGCTCAGGATGCCCCTGAGTATCAGGTTTGCGAGCCCCCAGGTGGCCTTCCCGGGGAGCCCGCACCAGGACCCGCTGAGTGCAGAAGGGCTGGAGAAACACCGTCAGCTGTGAGGTTCACTACGCCTTCTCCACCTGCTCCCAGGAGCCCAGGCCCGCCCGGCACCCACAGGCCATGGCAAACCCTCTCTCCGTTCAGCTGCAGTTCAAGGCTGGTGCCAGACCAATTCCTGCTCTCTCAGGCTCGAGCCCCAGGCACCGCCACCAGGTGACCCTTCCAAGAAGGGGGCGGAGAGGGCAGAGGCAGCTGCGGATGCCAGAGAGACCACACCCTTGCGGGGGAGGACGGGTGGTTCTGAAGTTTAGGGGATGGTGGGCAGAGCACAGGTGCTTTGCTCCTCATGACCTCCCACACCAGGTGGCTTCTGACCTAGCTCCACCTCTTCGAGCCGGGCTGTGGAAAGCCACAACCTCACTGTGAGCAAACACCAAGGAAACGACCAGCTAGACGAAGTTGCTGGGTGCCAGCTGCCCACTCTCTGGACACTGCCTGCTTCCTAGCCTCTTCGTTTCCTTGTTCTTCCCAAGCCCCATGCCCCCCACTGGCCTGAGTCTATTCTGGGGAAAGGGTCCAGAGCTCATTCTCGCTAGAGTGTAAAGGAATGCTGTGGTGTGCTTAGGGTAGGGCTCAAGATATCCAGGGCAAAGAGGCTGCGGAGGTAAGTGGAGGCTCTGGTGACATGCAGGCTCATGACTGTGATTTTAAAGACAAAGGAAGTGCTGTTAAGGAACAGGACGGATCTTTCTGCGGATCTCACCTTGCAGAAGCCTGGAGGTCTGGGAGGGACCCAAGCCTGAGAGCGGAAGGTCGGTGGCTGGGGCACTGCAGGGTGGTAACACATTCCTAAAACTCCCAGAAGGGACTGCCCTGACTCGTCCTAGCTTGGAGGGAGACCCACAGCCCTCACGCCTCTCCCCGCTGCGCTGCCCCGTGAAGACAGCGCTCCGCTTCCTTCCCAAGGATCATCTACACCCTGGGTGAGCCTCCCCGGAGCCCCGACTGGGAGTGGGCCCGGGAGCACCACCTCGGGGACGGTCTGACCCCAGCCAAGAGTGGACTCTTGCGACAGATGAACAGTGTCTGTCCCAGGGAAGAAGGGCAGCACGGGGTTCCCCGCCCGGGGAACGTGCAAAACCGATCAATAAACACGGGCTGGGCTCCCCTCTAGGTGAGGGGTCCCAGGAGCTGGGGAGTCACACATTTGCGAACCGGCCCTCATTCAGTGGCGTAGACGGCAGGATCGGGCGGAGTGAGTTAGACGGACAGCAAGTCACCGGAGAAGCGGACTGCGGGGAGCAACACTACTCAACTACACAGAGGCGAGTGCCGGGCTGTACACTTGCAGGCAGGGCCTGGCTTTACACAACGGCTGCAGCTGGACTCACCACCCGCCTCTGCACCGCGCAGCAAGCAAGTCTAATCAGCCTCGAGATGGGAGGGTGGCGACAATTTTATTTAGGGCCACAGTAAGTAATAAAATTAGGCAAAATGAGCCGCTCCACGTGTAAGTCCCCACCCTTAGCGGAGTAATGAAAGGCTTGGCAACTGCAAACATCTAATAATGGTCATCGTTAGGAAAATTGAGGGGCTGGTGGCGAATGGCTGCTGACTCTTAAACCTGGACATTGAAACCATTCCGTGATGGACCCCCAGTCAACGGAATTTGTTGTTGTTTTTAAGGATTTTATTTATTTGACAGAGATCACAAGCAGGCAGAGAGGCAGGTGGGGGTGGGAGTGGGAAGCAGACTTCCCGCCAAGCAGAGAGCCGGATGCAGAGCTCGATCCCAGGACCCTGAGATCATGACCTGAGCCAAAGGCAGAGGCTTTAACCCACTGAGCCACCCAGGTGCCCCTGTTGTTGCTGTTTTAGAAGGGAACATTCTCTGCATCTGTGCCTCTTCGACCACAAACTCTGCTCCAAGACGCCAATGGGGGCGTCCCTACATGCCAGCCTGCTCAGGAACCGGGATCCCAAAACACGGGCAAGATGCACCGGAGACAGGAGCATATTTAGCTGTGAGCTGTCGTAACGATCACCAGCAGCAAACCGAGTGGCGTTTAGAGGGCCTGTTGGTATTACTTAATCGGTGACACTCACCAACGTAATCGACACTCTCTCCAACATCTCAATATACCCACCTCTCCCTCCCATACCATAAACAGATTAGAAAAAATAGTTTCCTGCTATGGCCGTGACCTCACGGGCTGCCAAGCTCAGCCTGGTATGAATCACTCGGGGCTCACCGCGACAGCGTTCTCCAATGACTGAATGATAACGGGCGCCACAGACACCAATAAATGAATCACGCCTTCCACAAGGCCAAACCTTTGGCTTTTACAGACACCAATTACAAAGTAGAGAGAAAAGAACAAAGAAATTACTCAGGGTGTTTGCGCAAAGTTGATTCATAGGTTTACAGAATTATTACCGACTAAATTGTTTTTAGGAAGGCAATTAGAGCTATGACCAGCTTGAGCCCAGCACCAGCCTATCGACGTGGGAACTTGCTAGATGGGTTGGGGTGGCCACCAAAGTCTTACAGGGCTCCGGGGACCTCACCTCCTACAGTCTCCTGGCGGGCTCCTTAAGACGTTTGTGAAATCCTTAAAACGTGCAGCCACAGAAGCAATGCAGAAGAAGGCACATATATGCACATCGTTTCAGTGAAAATCTTGGTTTTCACTTTTATTTTTCCTTCTTGAAGTGCAGCACCCACAGTAGAACTCAGAGCTGCGACCAGGGTTTTGAAACACACCGTCCACAATAACCAAGTGCTCCCACGATTTCTCCATGCACAGAAACGGCAGGTGGTTCAGATCAAAGCCATGTTACCTACTATAAAACTTAGGGTGATGAAGAAAGAGCGTTCACGGTGGTCACATGCAAATTCTGAGCTTCTCTAACGAAGTGTGACCTCTGAAATGAATCACCCCACAGGCCTCGGGTTAAACCTTGCTGGCCAGGCTTCCTGGACAAGCTTCTACAAAAGGGGAAGCTTCCCCATCAGGGATATCAGATCCTTGTAAGCAGAGAGAATGAAACTGAGCTTACACCAGGCTTGGGCTCTCAGGCAGCAGCCCCTCTTACCAGCAGCTGCCTGGACCGTCATGGGTAAAGCCAGCAAGTGCCCCGGGCAAAGCCATCCCCTGGCAGTGACCAGGTAACGAGGGCCGCTGGGACAGAATACCTCTTTTGGGAAAGGGCAGTCTGCTTTCCCCCCAAATTTCCTGGAAATCTGATTCAGCTCCCCACTTCTCTTTCTGGAACCCTGGGAAAAGGCAGGGGAAGGCTCAGGGCTCAGTCCTGGGCACACCTGGTGGAAGGCAGGTCTCCACAGTGGCCTCCAGTCAAGGGACCTTAAAAAAGCCACCCCAGCTTGGTGGGTGGAAGCAAGCGATTTAAAACATTCTACATATTTTACATCATAAAGTATCTATGTGTCTTTCAAATATCCAAAAATATATGGCTTCATATTTTACTTTTTCAATACTTTACTTATTTATTTGAGAGAGAGAGAGAGAGAGAACACACGGAGCGTGGGGGGGAAAAGCAGGTTCCCGCTGAGCAGGGAGCCTGATGCGGGACTTGATCCCAGAACCCTGAGATCATGACGTGAGCCGAAGGCAGACATATAACCCAGTAAGCCACCCCGGTGCCCTGGTTTTGTATTTTAAAGCACATATTTCTGTATTCCTAACCACTGACATCAAACAAATCCATGGTCGGATTTGTCTCTTACCATCCTCCAAAGCCAGGGATGGAAACATCATCTCCTGGAGAACTAAGGACCAACAGAGACTCTCCCGGCCCGAGGCCTCCGTGACTGGGGTCGAGGGCTCCCCATCGCTCTCGGGGGCAGGTGAGGAACACGTCAAGCCACTCATCCGCCAACTGCCTCCCTGTGTACTGAGCATCTACTCTGGGCCAGTAGCACACACAAGCTGTCCCAGCCCTCTCCAGGACTCGGCACGGCTGCCCCTGTCCCCATCTCCACTGAAGTCCCCCGCGGGGGACACAAGATATGGGACAACATCTCCAAACTTAAAGGCAAGGTGGAGTCTTGAACCTGTACAACTGTTCAGAGGTGTAGGTTGTGTCTGTCTGTCCAGCTGGAGGGCCCGGCGCTGCCTACAGTCTTGGAGAACTGGAACGGGCAGGTGCTTCTAGGGGACGGAGCAGCCCTCAGAGCGCGGAGAGCCGGCGCCTAGCAGCCAGAAGCAGACTTCATCCAGCATCCAGATCCCAGGGCCACGGGCGGCTTTACGTTTGCTACCGAATAATTAAAACTCTTCAGCTAGCAGAGCTATTTCCTAAACCCGCTGAAACGATACTCATTGATTTTAGTTACAGTACGTCTGAAGGGAAAGAAACTCCGCCTCCACGTTCCCCGAGGCTCGGGACACCCTCGCTAGGCACTGAGGGCGCTGACTCGAAGCCGAGTGACCCACCCCTTCTTCCCGCCCCCGAACCCACTGGAAAACACACATGTATCAGAATCTGCCGAAACGACAGAAGACCCCATTACCCGATACCTCCCCGGTGAGTCCCGGAAGCCCCCCCCCCCCCCAGCTCCCGTCAACACGTGGTGTCTCACCGTCACCTCGGAGTGAACACCAGCTCCGCTCGGGGGTGACACCGGGTGGGGAAAGAGCCCCCAAAACACTCCAGGCCTGAAGCGGGTGTGCGCAGAAAAGAACGGCCCTACAAACTCTCCCTGTGGGGTTGGGACCCGCGGTGGCTCTCCTTTCTTGTCATTTCCATGCTCTCAGCATTAAGGGAATTGGAAGGGAGACCCTGACCTCCCAGGACACGTCTGGCTGAAGCAGGAGAGGCTTGTCTGGCCTTGGACGTTTCCAGAAGCGATGGTGCCCAGAGACGAAGGCACCATTCCTGCCCCCCAGACAGTGGAAACTTCCTTGATCCCTTGCAAATATGAGTTTATGCCAGGGGGGCCTGTCAGTGTCCAGGCCTCGGTCCGGCCCACCTACGAAGTGGCTACTGGCCTCCCCTCCGTTTTATGGGGGTGCTGCTGGAGGCTCGGGAGGGAGGCAGCCCATGTCCTGAAAAGATGGTTTTCAGAGTCTGTATCTTGACTGCGTCTTGTCCCATCTGGACTCTTCTTCCAGCCTGCCCACGCGCCCTGCCCAGGCCCCTTCCTTCCTGCCTCATCCACGTGCAGGGTCTCTAAGGGCTCCGGGGACATACCGAGCAAAATGGGCACGGCACCTCACACTTCCGTGTCTGATGACCAGAAGCGACACAAGCGACAGTGAATTACATAATACCCGACACAATCTGACAGGTGTGACAGGAGAGACCCCCCCCCCCCCCGCAGTGTTCCTGGAGCCCAAACAGGATGACGGGTCTGAGAGCCTCCCCGAGGGAGGCTTTGAAAGTGGCCTCGGTTCCATTCCCTCCGCCGCCTCCTCCCTGAGTAACCTTGTTATGTCTGGTCCCTAAAAGGGCAGCTTCCCGAGGGCAGGGTTCTGTCTGTGGGGTCCTGGCATTCTGCAGCCCAGTCCCGACTGAGCGGCTGGGTGCCCCCTTCATGACTGACGGCCAGGGGGACAGCAGTATAAGGCGGACAGATCTGGTCCCTCCGGGAAGAGCCACGGGCCGTCCAGCAATCGCCTACCCCAGCATCTGAAGGTGGGGGTACCAGGGCTGCAGAGGTAGATGCCAGCTCCTCGCACCGCCTGTAAGGGACACCCGTCTGGGGGATACCATGCGAACAGAAGACGGTGTTGTGCTGCCAGAGCACAAAGGCCCCGACGGCAAGGTCCATGAGCATTCTTCCCTTGCAAACGGCGCAACGTGGGCTTGCAGTCCTGGGGTGAAAACTAAATGACCATGGCCATGTTGAGTCTTGTAAAGATAAGTCTGGGACTGGGGGGCTCAGTGTGGGGTCATGGGAAAGAAATCTTGGGAGCACAGGTATGGGGCCAGGGAGCTTAGGTTCCTGGCTATGCCACCTGGGGCAGGTTCCTTACCCCCTCTGGACCCTCCTCCCCACCCTCCCCCAAAATCTGCAAATCGGTGATACCAACAGCTCTCTCACAGAGCTGTTTTGGAGACTGAGAAAAATGCGTCACTATACCCCTGGCACATAATAAGTTCTCCATATCCAACTAAGAAAGGGAGTGGCAGCAAAATCCATCAGTCACCCTGGAAACAGAAGAGAAAAGCCATGCGGGGGCTCTGCGAAGACCTGGGGAAACCCCAACGCTTTCCAGGCCCATCCCGGGGCACTGAAGCCCCTGCTCCTGTCTGAAAACTGTTCCGGGGCTTTTCCTCCCAGCTCGGCGACAGAGGCTTCCACCAGCACCCGTCAAGGCCCCGACGGAGACCCAGAGGCGTCACAGTTTGGCTCTGTCGTGTCACTCGAAGGGAAAGTGAGGTTGACGGTCAATGCTCCAAGTTGTCGTGACTACAGGAAGGGGAGCGGCCCACCTCGGGGAGGGGGTTAGGCCAGACCGTGCAGAAGGTGGTGCTCGGAGAAGCCAAGCAAAAGACACGCACCCCACCCGCCGGGAAAACAAAGATCACGGTCTTACTCTGATGGTTCACAGCCTGTATAGACTCACTTGTTAAAAACGGGAATTAATTTTCAAAAAATGGGAGCCTCAGACCATCCCTTGTTTCTGGGCTTTGCGCTCTGCATCCTCCTCGGCAGGGGACCTAGTGGGGTGTCTGGATGTCAGGGTGCTCCTGCCTTTGTGCCTGCCAGGCCCACCCAGCCCCTCGGCCTCCGAAGCTGGCAGTGGACTGTGGGAATCCAAGGGGTTCCCTCCGGCCAGCCCTGAGGTGGGCCTGGCAGGGACAAGGGAAGGCAAAGAGTCAAGTCCCTCTACCTTCAAGGTCACGGTTCCCACACATGTCTGTTTATTCCAACATCCCCTCTACTGCCAGCACCCCAGCCCCAGGATGGGGAAACCCTTCTCTGGTGCCGGTCTCCTCATCTGGCAGCGACCGCCAGGGGACAGGACAAAGTGAACAGTTGAGACTAGTCCTCTCCCCGCTGTCACCACCAAGCCCCATGATCACAGAGCTGTGGAGACACCAGGCCACACTCCACAAGAATAACCTTGGCAGAGGCACAGCCCCCCCTCCACCCCCAGCACCCAGGAACTGCTGTCACCTCACTTTCCACTCCGACCCCAAGACAGCCAGGATGTTCTGGAGCCGGGCTGAGCCTCCATCTCCCCACCTTCCAACACACGCTTGACCCACCGCAACCCTCGGAGAGATCACATCTGGGGACAGGTGTCACGGGGCCCTTGAAGCAAAAGGAGAACAGAATTGCCAGTCCTTAAACGCCAGGAGTTTTGTATCAACTTCCAGACAGCCGGGTCCCTGAAGTGGACAGGTCTGGCCACACAGGGCCCACGTGGCGGCCGCCCCCTCAGGCAGCACTCACAGCCCCGGATCTCCGCCGCCCACCCACCCTGAGGCACACCTCCCGGATCGCAGCACAGTGTCCTCCTCCTGGCTCCCTGGTGCACAGAGTGGGGTGGGCGGGCAAGCACACGGGGCCTAACCGTGCGCTGGCACGCACAAGTATGCGCACACACACGCGTGCATACACGTGGGCACACGGCACCTTTTAAGAAGCACAGAGCAAGGCCCTGGGCTTTGACCGCCTCCTTAGCACATGCCCACCCAAGCGCCCCGGCTGGCGGGAGCTCGGCCTCCCAACTCCCACTTGTTAAAGAGTTTCCTCTCTGCGGGAAGGACCCCAGACTGTGAGTCGCCCGCAGACCTGGTCTCTGGGTGGTAAGAACCCGTAGAGGAAAAGCCACGCGGCCCCTCCATTTGGGCCCTATCCCTCGTAAGCTCCTCTCCGACACGGTTTTACATGTTAAGCACTGCACAAACCAGAAGGCTGACATGTCCCGGGGCCCGGATGCGGTGCGAGCAGATACTGGCGCCCCTGAGCAGGCAGGTCTGGGGCTGCTATGGGACATGTGCACCTCGTTGTCCTGTCAAAGTGGCGGCCATCCTGACCCTCTCCAACGGCCTCCACTCCGGGGCAGCTGAGCACCCCACTCCGTCTCCCTCCTCCTTCCAAGGGAGAGCGAGTGCATCGATTTGCACATCGTAAAGGGCAGGTTGTGCGCGCCCACGCAGGAGCAATGACTTACTCTCTGCCTTGACAAGCACTAAGCTTGGCCCTGACCCTGGGCCAGGCTGGGTGGTGTGGCTGGCTTACCCCAGACCTCCTGGGGAGTTGTGGCCAACTGTCTGACCTGAGATCCAGTTCAGGATTTGCACCTCAACCTAAAACCCAGACAGTCAGAAAACATGTGGGTTAAAAGTCCTCGCTCCAAGGGCCCACGGGGGAAATGGCTCAACCTAGACGGCCCTAGTGTCAACCAAATCCTGAAATACAAGCTTGCACAGTGCCTGAGTCTCTCCTCCTAATAAATGCAAATCCAAGATGAAAACCGGGAAGCTCCTCAAGACGGAGCCCCCATCCTTCCGGCGCGGCACACAGCAGGCACTCAAGAAAGGCCAAGGGAGTGAATGACAGGCAGGCGCCAACTCCGAGCACAACCAAGAGCCTTCACTGGGGCTGATCTCTGAGCGAGACAACTCCCTTCCGCCCTCAGGTCCCCAGAGAAGTAGCCGATTAAAACAGCAGTTTTCAGCCAGGCCAAGGGCATCAGGCGAGGCCCGGAGGCATTTTGGGGTGTTACAACTTGGCAGGGGAGCAGAAGCCTACTCCAACGGGCACCTAGTAGGCAGAAGCCAGGGATGCTCCTAAGTGTCCAGCAACCCCCACAGCCTCCCCCTCCCTCCCCACAAGGACATCCTTGTCCCTTGGGTGAAATGCTCGGATTTGAGACACAGGGCACCGGGTGTCCTGGGCATTTCTGCAAGCTCATTTTGTAGTGTTTGGGAGTATCTGTCTGGAACCAGGTGGCGAAGAGGAATCAGAGGCTCAGTGACATTAGTGGTGGTAAGAAACAGAACAGCCACCAGAGATACTGGCCACAGGGGTCCAGGGTGGGGCCGGGCAGGCTGCTGCCCGGGGTCCTCCAGATATGTAGCCTGGCAGCGGAATGGCCCAAGTCAGTCCAGGCAGAGGTGGCACCCACCTGCTTGCTGCCCAAAAGCCTCAAGCCGAAGCTGGAGGAGAAGGACAGGGGCTAATTTCTAAGAGAGACAAACCTCTAAAGAGGTCAACAAGAATGCCAAGAAACACGCAGGCCAGCAGGAACTCTGTTCTGAAAAGTCTGGCCAACTCCCTACTGTCAGCCTGGTGGGCTGTCCCTGGAGCCGGCTGTCTTTCACCCCAGCACCCCCAGCTTGTTTAAAGAACAGCTTATTTTTCTGTGGGGGGATCCTGAGAACAGTGAACCCCCGTCAGAGAGTGTCCCTCACCCCTTGACTCTCAGAGACAACTGGAGACCCCGGAGGGTGTGGAGGGTGCAGAGGGTGCGGGGAATATCTTGAACCTGGCTTCCTTGGAGAGAGCCCCGTTCCCACACTTCCAAGTGTGATGCTGGGGGATGCTGCTGCTTTCCAGCTCTCGGGTTCAAGATGGACCTACTGCGGGGCCCAAGTTCTAAATAAAAGAGACAGAATGTGCACTTCCTGAGAAATAACTCTGGGTCTGGGTCCAGGGTGCACTGGGGACTGAGGGCAAAGCTTTCCATTACTACCTTCCTTCATTTATAAAGCCTGAGCTGGCCAAGGCTCCACCCAGCTCCGAGATCTGGGGCACCTGAATGCCACACTAGGGACCCAGTGCTGCTGGGGGGAGGGCAGGAGAACCACTTCTGGTCCTGGAGCCTCCAGCCAGACTTTGGAGGGCAGAGGCCCCATCTTGAAAGCTGGTAGAATTTTCGATTTCAACCGTCAGGGTCTCATCCTTCAGATGAGGAAACTAACACAGCTTAAGGAACCTACTACCAAGGACCACTGGGACAGGACCCTGCAGCCCAGCTCGAAATCCATCTCTGACGGTCCGCATGCAGACACCCTCAGTCTGCATCACGTGAAATGTGGCCTTCCTTCTGCACTTCAAATTTTCCTCCCCATCTTTTTGTACAAAGAAACTCCAGGCCTTCAGGCTTCCTCACCAGAGCCTTTCGCAGAAATCTGATTAGCACTTGCAACAAACTGTTACATTATACCTGCATTTTAAAGATCGTTTCCCTTCCTGCCCTGGGCTTTCTTCCAGTAAGCAGGGGGCCGTGTGTAAAAAATACACTGTGCATGGTGAGTCACGTACCACCACGCCGGGGCTGGCTGGAGCAGGCCAGGGTTCCAGGTGCTAACCTCGAGGGTCCTGCTCAGACGTGCCACTGGGGGAAGCACACAGGTTGAGGGCAATGGGTTTAACAACACCCTGGTGTCAGCCAGAACATCATCAAGGCTGAAGGGACAGGAATAAGAATGATTTTTTTTTTTTTAACACCCTGAACACAAAGGAAGGACAAGAGCAAAATGCCCATGCCCTGTCCTCACAATGGTAAGTTCGACACAACAGCGTGGAACCCTGGGGTGGGGGGTTCCCCTAAGGCAACTTTACAGAAAGGGGGAAATGAGGCACCGAGGGTCCTTCACCAGCATCCACTCGGCACTGAGGAGGCCCTCTCCAAACATGTGCGAACATATTTTAATAATATCCTCGTGCATTTCATTAGCCTCCTGAGTTCACAAAGGGCCTTTGGGAAGCAATCCGGTTTAATGCAACTCAGTTCCGCAGATGGTGACTCTGGGCAGGTTCTCCTGGCACCTCGCTGGCCCAGCATGGGGCGGTCGGGGGGGTGGGTGAGGTGGGGGGGGCAGGCTTTCAATTCCGGGACTGGAGGGAGCGGGGGCACTCATGGATGGAAGGACCCATCACCAAAGCAGGCCAGTCTGCCCCAGCAGGACCAGTCATGGGTTATTTTTACCTCTTGTACCTCACTGTACAAGCTCAGGGGCCACAAACTGTGGCAGCCGCCTGCGGAAACTGGCTTATGAGTCACCCAGTGACTGCCCTGCTCCATGGTGGCCGCCTCTGACTTCTGGTCCCAGCTGGAAGAAAGCTGGCCCTTGCAAGAAGGGCTGTGTGCTCCCGTGCCTCAGGTGCTTAGAGGCAAGAATAGGGTAAGTGAAGCCCCAAGAGGCAAGAGGTCCCCAAAAGGATGGGCTGGGGGAAGGGATACAGTCCAGAAGGCCGTCTACACAACCCAACTACCACCTGAGTGGGCAAATGCATGGCAGAAGTCCAGGCTGATTTGTCTCAAGTTCTGGCTGCATAGGGCGACTTGGTGCAAGCTTCCAACACCCCCTCCCCACCCTAGATCTAGCTCCTCCTTTCAGGGCAAGGCCGTCCCAAACACAGACAGCCCCAAACTTTGACTCATTTGTAACCAAGGTCCCAGCCAGGCTGAGCCAAGCTGTCCAGACAGAGGCTATTTATAGGTGCGTCGGGGACACAGACACTCACACAATGAGACACACACTCGGGATCCACCTTTGGCCAGACCCACCAGCGCTGAGCCCTGAATGCAGACACCAGACACCAATGGTCCCCAAACCTCCAGAGCAATGCACACAGTCTAAAGAGGCACCAGTCGCGGACACCGGCAAGACGCAGGAAGAATACATACTCCCGGGACAAACTGCGACCCAGACACACAGACACAGAGAGACACGGAGACGCGCCAGACCCAGACAGAGACACACAGACACACACTCCACAGACGCAAGGAGACCCACTCACACAGACCAAGACAGAAGCGCCACGCACACTCCAGACACACACCCCGGGCCCCAGACACCCCGCAGGCCAGACAGTGTCTCACACGCCCGCCACCCCCCTTCCCCCAGCCGAAGTTGATAAAGAGCCGGCCTAATTGCTCCATCGAGACTGCCCCTTAGGGAAATAAAATGGAAACTTCACGGTTTCGACCGCCCCAGTCCTCCCGCGCCGGGCGCCCAGCCGCCCTCCGCGCCGCTCGGCCCCGGGTCCGAGTCCCAGCGGGCGGGGCGCGGGCAGCGGGGGCCGTGCCAGGCTCGCCGCGCCGCGGGACAAAGCCGGGCCGGCCGCCAGCTGCCGCGAGCCAGGAGGGCGCGCCCGGGGCGCAGGGCGCACGGCCCGAGGGGGCGCGCACGGCCCGGGCCCCCGCCCGCAGCTGCGCGGGGACTCGGGGTCGGAGCCCGACAGGGCCTCAGGGGAGGGGGGCGCGGGGGTCACTCACTGATCTCCATGCTCTGGAACAAAGAGCGTTTGCAGTTGCACGTGCAGGAGACATTGGGCTGCCCGGCGGCGAGGGCGGCGGTGCTGTTGACCCCCATCAAGCGGTGCATGGACGGCGCGGCGGCTCGGCGCGGGGCGCAGGGGGCACGGGGGCGGCCGGGGGGGGTTCCGGCCGGCGCCCGGCACTGGGGCCCCGCATGCAGGAGGCGCGCGGCGGGGAAGGCGCACCCCGGTTCGCCGGGCTCGGGGCTCCGCCAAGTTCCCGGGGCGCTGCGGGACTCAGTGCGCGGGGCCGCGCTCCCCTGCGCCCCCCGGCCGCCCCTCGGCAGCCCCGGGGGCGTCGGCAGTGCCCGCGGGTGGCGTCCGGGAAATGGGCTGGCAGCCGGGGCGCGCGCTGCCGCCGGGGCTGAGCCTCTGCTGCTGGCTTCCCGCAGCCGAGCGCCTCCGCCGCCGCCGCCTCCTCCTCATTCAAGTCCAAGGAGATCGGGTTTCGCTCCGAGACCGCGGTCGGAGGCAGGCAGACGGTCTGACGTCAGCGCTAGACGGGGCTGCCGGTTCCCACCGCGCGGGGGCCGGGGAGGGGGCGCGCGCTGCGCCAATCCCCGCCGAGGTTCCCCCGCACCCCCTTCCCGGGCCGCGGGGCGGGGTGACAGGGAAGGGGGCGGGCTCTTAAAGGGCCAGAGCGAGGCGGCCCGCGTAGACCCGGGACCAGCGGGGCGGAGGAAGGGTGCAGCGACCCTGCCCCTACTGGGGTCAGTCTGGAACCCCCCTCCGAACACGCGGGTCGGAGGAAGCGGGACTCGCTCCCACCTTCACCTCCGCGGGTTGCGGGTGCGTCGCGGGACCCCGGAATCCTTGACCCCGGTTTAGGGGAAGCCTGTCCCTTCCCAAAGGAGAGGGAATTGGAGAAGATGAGGGAAGTCCTCCCTATCACCCACACCTGATTTCGCAGGAAACTCTCTGCCCTTAAGGTCTACAGTCCCACGAGGCTTCTACTAACTCGCGCCCCCTGCGCCCTTTAACCGGACCCCAAGGAGGTCGACTGGGTCAGACTGGAATTCGGGTAGACACGCCCCGGACCGCTCCGAAAAACGCCCGGGAGCCCTTGTCATGTAAATACGTGTCTGGAACTTGTGTAATGTCGCAGCCGGCGGGGCCCGGGGCGAATCCACTCCCATTGTCTGCTGCCGGAGGGGCCACCGGCTGGGGGGGGCGCCTCCGGAGTTCAAAAGAGGGGGGAGGAAGTGCGCGGGTGTACTTTTATTTCATTAAGTTTTAATTACACAAGTGCTATAAGAACACATTCTCCTGGTTTAAAAAGAAATGAAAATATTACGTCAGAGGATCTCTCCCTGGCACACCTCCAAACTCTCAGCGATTTGGTGTGTCCCCTCCTAGACCCTTGCCTAAAACTCCACATGTTTCCCCTGCAGTAG
This sequence comes from Mustela lutreola, assembly GCF_030435805.1. NCBI lineage: Eukaryota > Metazoa > Chordata > Mammalia > Carnivora > Mustelidae > Mustela > Mustela lutreola. The sequence continues at coordinate 4,999,026 of NC_081298.1, read as the reverse complement.
TGGATCGCCTACCTTGGGCCAGAAACTTACCAAATATTAACTCAACCTCATACCTACTCCCAGAGGCAGGAATGTTGTTATGCCCATTTCACAGACGTGGGAACTGGCCTGGGGAGTTGGTTGCTTAGGGTCATGCAATGGAGGACCCTGGTCCTCACACAAGGTCCAGCCGGTATCTGTACACTCACATAGTTTTCTCCTTTGAATACCAACATACCCTAGAAATTAATGGGGTTTAGTAAGGAGCAGGTTCCTTTCATATGGTGGCTGGAGGAGGGGCGGGGGTGTAGAGGTGTTTAAAAATTATTTCCTTTTAAGAGAGGGTAACCACACCAGAGACTTGCAGAACCCAGAGGAAGCCAGCTCAGGAAGGGGATGTGACCTCTCCGGGCAGCTGGGCACAGCGATGCCTCTTGCTCTCTTAAGAGCGCAGGCCAAGAACTCTGTAGGACTCCAGCTCAGGGGTGACTGGGTGTTCCGGGTGGGTTTATGGAGGAACCCTAGGGGTTGCCCAACCTAGAGGGAGTTTCAAAGGTACTGACCATCATTTGTTTGGGAAGAGAGGCTCACTCTCAGAGCTGTGCCCAACCTCAGGACTCGGACGTGAGGAGCTCTCAGGGATGGCATGGCCGGGACAGTCTCAGACCCTAGCCTGAGAAGGGACTGATCTACCTGCAGGTCTGGGATGGAGGAGGTCTCCCTGCCATTTGGCCCCCACAGCTTGGAGGGAAAGCCTGGGGGTTCCTGATTGCTGCTTGGGGGGCCCTAACAATGTAGGTTGGACTTGGGGATGACCGTGCGTCCTACTCATTGCCTGGGCCAAAGAAGACCACCATCGTAGCCCCTTCTTTCAGTGATCCCTTCTTTCATTCAATCAACAAACTCTCAGGAGCTCCGGAGCTGTGTGCCGGGAACTCAGGAGTCCAGGAACAACCCCTGCGCTTTGACTCTCTGGCAGAGGCTCTGGATGTCTGACAGTGAAAAATCCCGCACTTTGATTGCCTTGGAAATGAAGCAGCATTTACTCAATCGAGGTCGAACCACCAGCAGGCAAAAATAACCAGTGAATTCAATGGATTAAAAAAAAAGGAAAAAAAAAAAACCACCTTAGCCACAACGTTGGCCTCTGGTTGATCGGCCTGGGACGACAGCGCTGGTGGCCTTCACGGAGTGCCTACGGTGTGACATCACCACTGTGATGGCGGCACTTGCCACTGGTTCGTGGTCTGGACCCTGGTTCCAAAGTTGGCTCTGCCCAGAGGCCTGAAGTGGGGTGCTGGGCATGGTGGTCACAACTGCAGCTCTAAAGATGGGTGGGACACATGACCTGGGCAAGTCCCTTCCTCTGTCCCACAGCAGCTACCTCCTCTGCAAAATGGCGCTCCTCATGGTGTCCTTGACTGGCATGACAGTCAGGAATGAAGGAGTCAGGGCTGAGTAAGAGGCTGACTATGTGCTAGTGGTTATGCTGTGTAATCCTCACGGCAACCCGGGGAGGGAGGAACTAGCATCACTTTACAGATGAGAGGACTGGCAATTGGGAAGGCGTCACCCCGTGACAGTGTCCTTGGCTAAGGTGGGTAGGAAGAAAGGACAGAATTGCTCTGGGAGAAGCATACGCTTAAGAACCCACAGTCATGGGAGGCTTTGTGTGTGCCTGAGGCTGCCAGATCAATGTGAATTTCAGATAAATCACAGACAAATTTTAGTATGAGTATATCCCATGCAATATTTGGGAAATACTTATACTAAAAATTTGTGCTTTTCTTCTCTGAAATTCAAATTTAACTGGATGCCCTGCATTTTTATTTGCTGAATCTGAGTGTCCACTGTGTACCAGGCGCTGTGGTGCGGGTAATTCAGGGAGGGGGAAGACAGAGCCCGTGGTCAGGCAGGCACAGGTAGAAGAGTTCATAGCTCCCTGATTCTGTCTACGGTCATGCAACAGGGCCAAGGTGTGAATGGTGCTGTGTGGGAGCCCTCACCCGACTGGGAGTGTGGGTGCTAGAGGGTAGGTCACCTCTGCTGTACTAGCTTGAGTCCATGGGAGAGAGGCCACAAGGCAGGGAGAGAAATTTCCTTCCTTCATTCAGTAAATATTGTGTACCTATTCAGTGCCAGGCTTTGTGCTGGGTACCGGGCACAGGGCAACAAAAAACCAAAATCTCCACCCTCGTGTGACATGGGGGGAAGGGTCACATGGGATAGGGGGCAGGAGAGACTGGAGACTCAGGTGCAAACCCGTAGGTAAACTAGGTGACTTCAGATGTGGTCTGAGGCAAGGTTGGGGATCAGCGGAGCCCACCCTGAGAAGGTGGCATTTTGTTCCATTCCTATATGCTGGGCATCAACATAGAGCCGCTCACAAGCCCCTTCGCTCCTGGGGCTCCTGTGCTTGCAGGGGAAACACACAACAAATGTGCAAACATCTAAATCCAGGTGATGGTTTCAAAGAGGCGCCGAGTACAGAGCCAGAAACATTACCAAGGGACATGGTCTGGAAGCAGCTGGAGCCAAGAAGGGGCCTCTCTGGGAACCGGGGACAGTGGGGTGGGAGTCCTGGGCCAGACACAGCAGGTGCCCAAGGAGAGCCCTTGGAGTTGGGGTGGAGGGGAAGAAGAGCAAAGGGATCTTTACAGTCCCGAGAAGTCTGGGATTCGGGACGCATTTCCCAACCTGGTTATAGGGCATGGGATTGTGAAACGGGTGTATGTCCTCAGGTGACTGCCAGGACAGGCCTTTCAGGGTGTCCAGACGGTACAGTGCTGCTGTCCACCCCGAGCATGGGTTGGCTCTACCACAGGGCATCTTCAGAGAGAAGAGATCCTGTCCGTGCCGGTAAGGAGGGTTGCCCCCCAAAGGCACATTCCTGCTGCCTGGGTTTGGGTACAAGGCCAGCTTCACAAGCGTGTGACCATGCAGGTGCCAGGGATACTCCCTCAAAAGGGCCTCAAACTTGGATGAATCCTTCACTGTCACCATCTTGAAACTCTGAATAAAGACTGATTTTGAAACGAGGGGCCCTGCATGTCCCGTAGCTGCTCAGGTGCCCGGCCCGCGTTGGCAGCCGGTTGGGAACCCAGGGCACCCTGTATGGGTTTTGGCTGGGCCAAGGGTAGCTGGCCGCATCCTGACTGTGTCCTCTGGGCATGGTGGAAAGTGCCCGGCTGAGTCAACAGAGGGCCCGCCCCAGCTGGCCGCCTGCAGGGTGGATGTGGCAGACCTCGGCCGCCCCACGTCCAGCCCTGCCCCTCACCCCACTGCCCCCCCAGGCCTGCCGCACAGACCTGCCTCTTCAGACACAGCTCTCGGCAGCCACGGGGTGGTTTAACCACCTCTCCCCTCAACTGACCGCCTTTGGAAGCTCCTTCCAGCTGGGTCCATCTGTCCCCAAATCCAACACCGTGGATTCACCGGTCTGCCAACATTCCCGGGTAGCATCTTTGGACTTTGTGTTTTTCCATTTTGGGGGGGAGGGGGATCCTGGATCCTGTTTTGCTTCCAAACACTAATAACAGCTAATGATTTTTGGTCACTGCCTGTGTACCAGGTCCTGTTCTAGACACTTCACATTCACTCATTTAATGCATCGGGGTCTACAGGGAATTCATTGGATCGTTACAACAGCCCTATGATGTCTGAGCTAATGTTATTCCCTTTTGACAGATGGGGGCACTGAGGCTCAGGGACCCACCAGGGAGGCAGGGCAGGATGTGAATGCGGTGCTTGGGCCCCAGAACCCACGGGCAGACCTCGACAAAGGGTGCTTTCTGCTCCTGTCCTCCATCCTTACCGCCTGAGCCCCCTAGACCGTCACGGCTGGGCTTGGGCAGCACCCTTCCCTGGGCTTCCTGAGGCTCCCTGGGCTTCATCTCACCTCAGAAGAGGAAGAGCCTCTGACTTCTGCAGGGGGGGCCTGGGAGTGGGCTGGGAGGAGAGGAGGTCAAGATGACACTCAGAGAGCACCTTCCTTCTGCCGGAATCCCACAGGGGTGACCTTGGCAGGTGGTTTCACCTTGCTGAACCTGCATCCCCACCCCTAAGTGGGGAGTGGGAGCAGTAGTTCACAGTGAGTGGCGGCCTGAGTGTCAAGTCCGTGGCACAGTGACCAGCGGCAGCCGACACGTATATTGGCACGTTCACAGTCTGTCTCCACTTGATTGGCAACCTTAGAGAGGCGAGTCAGTGGGCTTGTCACTGGATACACCCCTGGTGGGCGTACACACGGGGTCTGGCACGCAGCGGGCACTTGGCAAACCTCTGGCATACATGCCTGGTTCCCACACATAATAACATACAAGTCACACTTGGGCTGACTTTGCTACATGCTGACAATTGTCTCTTCCCTGCTCACGCACACCTTCCACACCCACACCTCTTGTGTTCAGTCCCCTGGATGCCTGTCTAAGGATAAGCTTCTAACCAAGTATCTGGAAGCCAGAAGCCTGCCTGGGCCAGTACCTGCGAATAAGAGTAACTACTTGCCTGGTACCAGACCAGAGTCAAAAATCTTAACCATAAAGATGCACGGGTGTGTGTGTGTGTGTGTGTGTGTGTGTGTGGTCTGTGTGTTGGGGGTTTATGGGTGCACGTGTGTTGCATATATGTGTGGGGTATGCACTGGTGCACACTCATGTCGTGGGAGTATGTGTGTGCTGTATGTTTTATTAGTTGTGTCATGTGTTCACTGATACAGGAGCTTAGCTCCTGGACAAATGTCACACAATTGAGCTCTCCAGCAGCAAGCCAAAGAAAGCTGGCTAAACTGTCACAGATGCACCCTCCAGCAGGGAGGACATCTCTTCCCCTACCCAGTTTCTTATTTCCAGCCTGGAACTGGTTTCTGTGGGACTTTGGGACCAAGGCAGGGAGATGAAGGTAGGCAGAAGGCAAGGACAGAAGGAAACATTGGAGCCAAATCCTGTCTTCTGGTGGATGGGTAAACTGAGGCCCAGAGAAGGACAAGACTTGGCCAAGGTCAAGCTGCTGGTGAAAGGCACAGGGGAGCCAGGATCCTGTTCCAGACTCCAGGCTGGGGTCCGCAGGGTCTTTGGTTACCGTAAATAGCTTAATATACAGACCTTTCTCACACAGGCTGAGAGACATGTTCAACTCCTGTCTGAAACACTGCCAGAAAGAACTGTGCATCGTTCAAGCTGATTTCACGGGCCAGACACACCAGAGCAGAAATGTTCTGTGTCTCCGTGCCCATGAAAGGATCCAGTCTACTGTTGTCAGGAGTGATTAATTATGTAAAACTGTGATTCTCCGCGGCAAGAAAGGCACCGGGGGCCAGGCTGGGCTGCTGAGCGCTGCTGCTGGTTTTGAGGGGGAACCGATGCCAAGGGGCTGGATGTGAGGGAGAGCTGTCTGCCTGGCGCAGGGATGGGCCAGCCAAGGGCATCACACCTGGTTCACACAGACTGTTCCTATGATAACTGCGCGCCGGGCCCTGGGGCTCATGGTGACCATGACAAGCTGGTCTCTGCCTTCACAGAGTATGCCCTCTGGGGAGCTCACTTAGTCACTGACCTACTCCCCAAACACTGAACTCTGCATGCCCAAAACTGAGGTCAAATGAGTACACACCACCACTTCTTGACTGGGAAAGTTCATGACTGACCCCAGGCCACCTCAGTTTCCCCATCTTTAAAAGGGATGTAAGGAAGTACCTTTAAAAGGTACTTACTCAGAGGGCTACAGGCAAGATTAAATGGAAGATGTGCTGGCTGGCACTCAGCATCAGGCATGGACAGGAATATGCTCTGGAAAAACAATGTATTATTACTGCACGCTCCGGGCTCCGGGCTCCGGCGGCTCCCAGTCTCATATAAAATATGAACAAACCCTAGAGTCCCTCCTTTGGAGAAGTTACCCGCAGTGATATTTCTCATGACTTTTTAGTTGCTTTGTTCTGCGTCTTTCACCCCAGCTGGGCTGTGCCCTGTGTGTTCTCAATGTCTAGTTCTGGGAACAGATGCTCAGATGTCCCCAGGGCCTCTAGAACACCAGACAGGCACTGTTGGAATCCAGACGGATGGAGCACCATGGGGGCCCAATAGTTCCCACAAGGGAGTGACGCTCAGAAAACACCCTGGGCCCTCCTGCTGCAGCCCCCTGTCTAGCATCAGAGATAGGGCCCTTTCCCCTCTGCACAAGGAGCCCTGTGCTCATATAGGGGCTTCGGAACATGTGTCCAGGAGCTGGCTCCAAAGGGGAGAGAGAGGCACTGCATTTTTGAAAGGGGCATTGTCTCCACCTGCCCGGTTCTTTGCTGCATCCACGGCTCCTAGCATCAGTCCACACAAGAAAGATCCACGGAATGGATGAATGCGAAACAATTCTGCGATGTGTATTAGGCCCTTAAGGTATGGGTATCCTCAGTCCCTCGTTACTAAAGGACAGGAACATTTCATTTTTAATAACAAAAATGGAACTAAATTAAGAAGAAAAAAAAACGGGGTTGGGGAGGGGATTGGTTAAATAAGGCGAAGAAGACCAAAGAAAATGCATTAGTTAAAAGTGTTTTCCAGATTATCTGATGGAAATCTGAAAGTCCTTCATAAAATAAATTTAAAAATAGGCTGCAGAACTGATCCCAATTTTGCACAAATAAAATAACTGGAATGATATATGCTAAAACGTAAACAGTGCTTGGCTTTGTGGAATGAATTGAATGAAATTTACTTCATCCTCACATTATTTGCTGCATTTTCTACAAAGAACGTTAATTAAAAAAAAATTTTTTTTTTTTTAAAGGTTACTTCAACTTGCCTCCGAAGCAGCTCGCACGTCTTTGGCTGCGGCTCCTTTAACTCCCAGCACCGGACGCGGAGGAGGCGGGGCGCCAGGCCCGGCAGCCGTCAGGAGCAGACCGAAATGACACAGAGGCCGGGCCAATCCGAAGTTCGGATTTCGGGAGCAGCTATTTGATTGGACACAAGTGCGGGCGGCCTTGCCCAATGGCGGAGGAGGGGCAGGAGCCTGGCTGCCGCGTGGGTTTTAAATCCACGTGGTGAGCGGAGGGCGGGGCGGCGTCCCGGGACTCGGGTCCCCTCCCCGGAGAAGCGAGTGCCGGTGTCACCCCGCACGCCTCCCCCGCCCTGGGGTACACAACCTCACCGCGCTCCTGGGGTATCAGCAGGATACCCTTCCAGGGTGATGTGCAGGTCCGGTGGCTTGCGTCCTGCGAGAGAGTTTACTGAGCATCTACTCATGCCAGGCGGGGCGCGGAGCCCACCGAGGACACGCGGCGAATCCCACCGTCCGTGCGTGTCGTGTGGGCAGGCGGCGTCCCCTGCGTCCCCGCTGCTCTGCTCCATCTTAGCCCCCACTCCGTCTCCTCCACAAGGACATGAGCTCCACGGGGCGAGGGGCGGTAGGGCAGGTCCCCGTGCCTCCTGGAGGGCCTGCACCGAGACCTGCGTTCAGCGCGTACTTGTTGCGTGACTATTTCGAGGCCCGCCACTAGCGCGGTGCTGAGGAAGGCCGCTCACGGGGATCCCGGGCAAGGCGTTCTGACGGTTTTACGTGGATGACCTGATTTAAGATTCACAGAAAACCCAAGTTAGCTACCGCCTTTATGACCATTTCACAGGCATGGAAACTGAGGCAGAGGGAATGGCCGGGTAACGTTGCTAAGATCTGGTGGCTGGGGCGTGGTAGGGCTGGAGTCAGACCAGATCTGCTGCTTTCCGGAGGCCTTGGTCTTAACCCAATATCCATCCAGGGCTCAGCCTTTCTTTTCTGAGAAAATCCTCATAAATCGCAGCTCTTGTTGCCAAGCATGACTCAGCCTGCCTCAGTTTCCTCCTCTGCGAAATAGGGTCAGCAGTAGTCCCTCCTCCCGTCCCGCCCCCACACGGAGCCGTTAGCAAGAGTCAGACGAAACATGGAAGATGCTTGCGGCAAAGTAGGTGCTCATCTCATGGGCGGGTGGTGTTTCTCCCGGAGGCGGCTGTCGCCGGCATCACGTTCTGCCTTGCACCAAGCAGAGGTCTGCCTGTTTGGAACGTCTGTAAATTCATGGGCCTGGAGACATAAATGTGCTCCTCTTTCCATAGCACAGTGCTTGAGACATGGAGGACCTCGCCAAAGATCCCGGCTTCTGAGATGTAGACCCGCTACATAATTTATGGAGCCTGAGCAAACCAAAAAATGTAGGGTTGCTTGCTCAAAAGTTATTTATAATGTCCCAGTGACAACGGCAGAGCTCAGAGCTCCTTCTGAGGGCAGACTCCCCTGTGACTGACACATGCCCCACTCCTTGAAGGGGGTCCTGCTTCTCACTGGTGGTCCCCAGTGGCCTGCAGTGTCTTCCAGGAGCACACACTGCATGTGTGTGTCGGGGTCGGGGGTTGGCCCAGGGTAGAAGGGATCCAGTCCGGAGAGTTTCCAGCTGGGCCCAAGGAGAGGTGCCTGCAGGGATGGTCTGTTTCTCTGTGGCTCCCCTCGGGAGTCCTGGCTCACAGAGCCTATCCCACACCCGCCATAGCTGCTCTCTCTGCCCTTGTTTTACTGTTTATTTGTCATCGTGATAGAACATCTACCTAAAGTGCAGACTGGGACACCTGGGTGGCTCAGTGGGCTAAGCCTCTGCCATTGGCTCAGGTCATGATCTCAGAGTCTTGGGCTCTCTGCTCAGCAGGGAGCCTGTTTCCCCCTCTCTTTTCCGCCGGCCTCTCTGCCTACTGGTGGTATCTGTCAAATAAATAAAATCTTAAAAAAAAATTAAATAAAGTACACAAACCCAGAGTACAGAGCTGGATGACTTTTTCCGTGGCATGCACCCAAGTAACCCCCACCCGCACTGAGCTAGAGAACATTTCCATCACTCTAGAAAGTTCCCTCCCATTCCTTCCCCTGACTGCCTCCCCTACTCTGTTGAGGAGGTAACCAGCCCTGTGGGTTTGCTTTGCCTCTTCTTGAAGTTCAAAGAAACAGAATCGTAGTGTGTGCTCTTTTGTGTCTGACTTCTTCACAGGCCGTGCGGTCCGGGAGATGCGCTCCTTGGTGTGGTCTCAAGGTCCGCTTCTTTTCATTACCCTGGGGCAGTCAGGACATGCCACAGTTTAGCCACTTTCCTGCCGATTCTTGGGTTCGTGTTGTTTTATTTCCCAGCTGTTGGCTGCTTCAGCTGGGGCTGTGGCCAGCATCCTGGGGCCTGTCTCTGTGAGCTCATGTACACGTGGGCTTCCTGGCTGGAGCGGGAATGCCGCGCCAGAGGTTCAGGCTCCAGCATACCTGGCCATGCAGTATCCTGGGAGGTTGTACCCTGCCCCCCACTCCCCCTCACACCCCCCCCCCCACTTTCCCACCCTGCCCTGCAGTCATCTGAGCCGTCCTAGTCCTAGCGTTTCACACCCTCACCAACTCTTGACAGAACCACTCTTTTAATTGCAGCTGTTCTGGTGGATGTCACCCTTGACTTTGGAAACTGACCTAAGGAAGCCAAGCACTGAGACTCACACTTGCTCTCTTAGCCAGCACAGGCAAGATCTCCTCAGACCCTGGCCCTTCTTCACCCACCGGCCTAGAGCTGCCCCTCCCTCTTGGGGGTCACTTGCCAATGTCATAAGCATGGGTTCTCAGACTTCCTGTAAGTGCTTGGGGAAAAGCAGCAAACAGGGCAGACCCAGCACTGGCAGAGCCCGGGGGCCTCCTCTTGGAAAATCCCCTCTCAAATGGGGTGTCTGGTCTCTCATTAATCTCCCTTCCCAACATGAATGCCGTGTACCTTATATTTCCACACCTCGAGCAAGAAGCTATCTGATCTTTTTAAAGTCAAACAATCTGTTGATAAACAACCTCGGGAGGAGAAAAGCGGCAGAACGGTTGTTTGACCAGGTTAATTTTCCATGGTGATTGCAGTTTGCATCCAAATGTCTGAATGATTAAAATAAGAAAAAATGCATTTCAGAAACACAACCATTAATAAGGTGCAGTCCTTATGACACATTCCCTTTGGGAGGCCCCGTGCTCTGGGCTTCCTGCCCCGAGTATCTCAATTATCAATAGCCACAGGAGGTTGGCATTATGGCCCCATTTGCACCTAAGGAAACTGGGACTTGAAGGTTTCTGTGTGCTTGAGGTCCTACAGCTGGTGAGGGGCCGATTTGAACCCAAGTCCATTGTCCCCGGAGTCTCAGCTGTGGACCTTCCTCTCATCCTGCTCCAGAGAACACCCTCCCAGATGCTGGCTGAGTTCTGATAGCCTCGGTCCACAGCAGACGCTGGGAGCTGGGAGCCCATGGGCTGTGTCTTGCTTGATTTATAGAACACTGCAAATTTTTAGAAGTAGTTGCTTATTTAATAATGAGGATATTTCACATGGACGGACCTTCATTTCTGGCTGTTCCTGGTAAATCCAAAGATCAGACCATACCCAGGGGAGCTGAGCAGATGCTGTCCCCCCCCACCCAGGAGAGGACTAGCTTCCCCATCGCCCACTCCCTTCATTAACTGTCTTTGCCTGTCCTGAGAGCACTGACATGGCCTGCGAGGTGGGTCTCGTGATAGGAAGTGGAAGGGCCAATTATTCTTTGGGACCCTTTGCTGGCTCCTGGGACTCACCTCATTCCTTTCTGGGCCCTGGGGACAGGGCCTGTGGTGGATCTGTTCTCAAAGGTCGCTGGAGAGACTCTAGGATGGTCAAGTGATTGAGGAATCGAACCATGGACTCGTTTTGGAAATCGTGGAGCTCGTTTCCTCCTCGCAGGTGTAATGAAGTTGGGGTCTTGAGTTGGGCAGTTGCTGGATTATCCAAGCAGTCCTGAGACACATGGCCGCATCAGACAGAGGGAGATGGACACAGAGAAGGCCATGTGACTGCACGGAGAGGCAGACACTGGAGTGATCTGGAAAAAGCCAGGGAGCAGCGACAGCTCCCCACCCCCCTTAGCTGTTCTCCCAGTGCCTCTGGAAGGACCGTGGCCCTGGAGACACTGTGATTTTGGCCCTGGGATACTGATTTCAGGCTCTGGCCTCCAGAACTGTGAGGGAAGGTATTTCTGTTGTTCTAAGCCACCAATGTGAGCATTTGCAAAAGGTCTGGGACTCTCTCTGATGCTTGGCTAGCACAGCTGGTTTCCAGTTTCAGCAACCATGAGGCATCTGGAAAATCAAGCATCTCATCTTTGGGGCAGCTTCAAGCAACAGAGATCAGCAGGCCAGACATCCAGCAGCCTGATGTTAGCAGGTCCGGTTCCTTCTGGGGCTCCAAGACTCTCTCCCATTTCTGGGGTTCTGGCCATCCTTGGCATCCGTTGGCTCATAGATATAGCCAATCTCTGCCTCTGTCCTCGCGTGACCTCCTTATAAAGACACCAGCCCATTGGACTGAAGGCCTGCCAAAATCCTGTCCGACCTCATCTTAACTAATAGTACCTGAAAAGACTGTCTCCAAATTCTGAAGTTACGGTCACATTCTGAAGTTACGGGTGGACTTGAATCTGGGGGGACACGATTCAACCTGGTACCTTCCTGTTCCCAGAAGTGAGCAGTCTTAGGTATCTGAAACCGGGCCATAAGCTACAGCGGGCAGGTGCATTCAATTCAGGGCTTGCTCCCTTTCCTGGAAAAGTTACTGAATCTTGACACTTCGATTGCTTCTTAGAATCTCAGAAGGGCTATGCAAGTTTTCTCTGAAGAAGGTACAGCCACGAGGTCTGCCAGAATTTTGCCATTCATTCCCTGAGCTCATTCAGTGTTTGGGCCTCTGCTGATTTGGTCTGGGGCGGAACAGATGCAGCCCCTGACCGCTGGAAGGATGGAGTCTGGCGATCACAACAGACTCCCGAGTCCCCCTGCTCCGATTCTTTGCTCATTCCTCCGAGCAGAAGTTGTCAGGGAAACAGGCAAAAACACAAAACGCTCACTCTGGACTGAATTGCAAATCTCACACCTTTCTTCTTTCCCAAAGCCAAGTTCCAAACCTGTTGACCCTGGACAGGAAGATCACCTCTCTCCCACTGACAGACAAATCAGAGGAAACATCCCGTCCACCAAACGCCTCCAGGTGAACCAGGTGAGGAGTCACCTGGGAGAGGCAGTTGAAATCTTTACACATCTCCCCCGGCTTTGGACTAAAGTCCACAGGCCTGCACCGGCTGCCCAAACCCACCTGCCACCTGGCCAGCCCGATTTCTTCCTGCTTCTCCGTCTCTATACCCAAAGCCATGTGGCCTTGGACAGGACCACCCCACCCGAGGGCCTTTGCTCTTGCTGTCCTGTCTGCCATTCAAGGCTCAGCACAAATGTTCCCTCCCCTTGGAAGACTTCTCCCCCACCCCGCCCCTGCCTTGTCCTGTTCCAACGCCCTGTTTCTTCCCTTGGGTCACCAGCAAGAACTGTATCTGTGTGTGTCCTTGTTGACCTGTGGCCAACTTTGCCTCCCTCAGTTGTAAGCCCCGTGACGACAGGGACCTGTCTGGCTTGTCTGCTGTGGGACCCCGCAGCCCAGGGACAGCCCGTGGAGCTACTGAGTGAATATGTCCGCCAAGCAGAGCCCTCCTCCCCAGGGAGGGAACTAGGCCTTCTGCTGGCCCCCAGTTTAGAGCACCATTTCTTTGGCCCTCTTTGGCAAAGTCTCAGCCTTCAAAGTGACTGAGGCAGCCCACGGGTGGAGACAGGAAACAGCTGTCAGAAGTCGGGAGGGCCGTGTCCGCCTCTCTGGCTGGAACCACCCTTGCCCATTGGTCTGGTGAGGCTTCAGGGTCTCAGAGGATCCAGACAGCAGCCAAACTACTTTCCTGGTTTGATATTTGGGGCTTTTTTCCTTGTCCTGCAGGGCAGATGGACAGGGCTTTCTTTGTTTCCTGGAAGGTCTGGTTACTTTTGGGAAAAGTCTCAATTGGCCATTGTAGAAGCCGGTCCACACCCTTGTGTTCATGGCCGAGGACAGCCTGTCCCTCTGACACGCCGGTCCTGAAATCACTTCATCACTCCGTCAAAGCCTTGGGGGGAGGGGCGCGGAGGAGGGTGTGGAGAGCAGAGGGGCGTCCTGGAAAGAGTGCAGGGTCTGCAGTCAGCCAGAGTTTCAACAGTCACAGGGATTCAGACTGGTTCCTCCTGCGTGCCGGGCGCTGTGCTGAGGTCCTTCCCTGAGTTAGTTCACAAGATCCGTATCAGAATCCTATGACCTCACTGTTGTCCCGGTTATAGAGACGTCGAATCTGATGCCCAGAATGGGTAGGTCATAGGCCCAGTGGGCAGAGACAGGATTCGAATCCAGGCTGTTGTTTTAAAACTGATGCTCTCACCCATGAATGGAAAAACTTGGATATGGAATCAGAAGTCAAGACTGGGGCAAGGGGATAATGATCATGACAATAGCAAAGGCAGCAGTAATAGTAACACGGATGCTACGAATACCCCTAGCTAGTAATGGCCACTTGTAAGCCTGTCTCAAGAGCTGTGTGCCCGCACTCTCTCACCCCCACCCTGGCCATGTCCTGTAGCCGGTGTCACGTGGGAGACCCCAAGGTGTTAGTGACCTGCTTGTCAACTTGCTGAACTGCTCTGGACAGTGCTTATGATTCCTTCCATTCTGCATATGGGAAGACTGAGGTCCAGGAAGCAAGTTTGCCTGGTGACTGTCCCAATGTCAGGGGTGACATTGCCATCAGGCCACCGTGAAAGGCCCACAGGGAGGGGGCGTGAACTTTTTGCGAGGACAGATACGTTTCCCATTCTGCTGGCATTAAGCAGTTCTTTCGTGGATGAAACGATGCTGGTTGCAGAGAGTAATTTGCAAGATGTTCCCGGCTGGTTGGCTGGTTGGAAGTTACTAACGGGGCCGGGGTGGGGGGCTCTCCTCCCACTCCCGGAAACGAATTGTGCCAGTTCGTCTACACCGCACGGGTGGGAGTCACTTCCAAGGTCACACCTCCCGCACCCCTAGAGCAAGAGCCCAGGTCTGGGTGAGCGTCCACACACGCTCTGACGCCAGTCAGCCCGGGCACAGAAGGCGGGTCCCCGCATGGGTCCCCACCTCTCTCAGCCTCTCCAGCTGTGCAGGGGATCACAAGGACCCACCCTGAAGAGTTATTGAGAAGCCGGAGGAGACGAGCTTGGAAAAAGCCCTCTCCTGGTTTCACGCTCCGGCAATCCCAGGACCCACGTGTGGGAGGGGGCTTAGAAACGCCCCCAAGCTGACCCAGAGAGAGGTGGAAAGGGAGGGGGAAGAAGCAAGTGTGTTTGCCCAGAAGGAATGCCTGTGGGGTGGGCAACTAAATGGAGAAGCAGAGGGCTTACACTTCTGCAACAACAAAACAAAACAAAAAACACTGACTTACACGCAGGATTTGTCATTGAAAGTCCCAATGCTGAAAATAAACAAGAATACAAGGGAGCTCTGTGCTGGGCTCCGGACAGGCACCTCTGGGCTGGGTGAAGCGAGGGCTGCAGGGGTGGGGGGGGCAGGCCCAGCCCCAAGGTGGGGGGCACCTTGTGGGCTTCCTGAGCCGGTTTCGCTTATTTGGACACTGGATCATTTCAGCTCCTTCGGTGGGTGGGGTTGGTTTCCTGAGGGCAGGGACCCACCTAGGTGAGGCCCTTAGGCAGATGACTTCATGTCTCTGGGCTCAGTGGTCTCCTCTGTAAAGTGGGTAGAAGAAAAATGACTTCTCCGGCAATGCTGAGAAGTTCAAAGCCAGGGTTCAGGGCTGATTCTCCTCCACAGGAGGGACGGTGCTGGATTGCGTTCCCTGTGTGTTCCATCCCAGCACCCCATACAGGGCTGGGCACACAGGGGTCAGTGGAGAGGGGAGCTTCTGAGACCAGGTCACAAAATCCGAGCTCTGGTCTCCGTTTAGTCTCGGACTGACTGCCGCGACGCCGCTCATCGCTGGAGGCTCTGACACTCTCTGCCCTGCATTGTTCAGAGCTGAAAATGTGATCCTCTCTTACTTACAAATAAGAGACTTTGGGGGCGCCTGGGTGGCTCAGTGGGTTAAAGCCTCTGTCTTCGGCTCAGGTCATGATCTCAGGGTCCTGGGATTGAGCCCCGCATTAGGCTCTCTGCTCAGCAGAAAGCCTGCTTCCTCCTCTCTCAATCTCTTCCTGCCTCTCTGCCTACTTGTGATTTCTGTCTAATAAATAAACAAATAATATTTTAAAAAAAGAGAGAGAGACTTTGTGGTGCCTCCTGCTGCATCCCCAGTATCTGGCACAGTTTCTGGTGCATAGTAGATGCTCAGTGAAAAAACTGGAGTTAAAGATTAAACCTGGTTCTTCCAGACCAGGGCGTGGCTGACGACAGCCCGACAGCCCACAGCCAAACCCAGCCCAACACCACTTAAAAAATATAAATACCCCTCCCAGCTGAGAGGGGTATTTATATTTTTTACCTGGTTGGAAAAAGACCAAAGGAATAATATCCCATGACACCTGAAAATTACATGAAATTTACATGTCCATAAATAAAGTTTTATTGGAACCCAGACATGTTCACTTATAGTCTGCAGCGGCTTTCTGGCTACAGCAGACGTGAGTAGTTGCAAGGGACCTTATGGCCCAAGCAACCGGCAAAATTCCCCCCCTGGCCCTTTAAGACAAAGTTGGCTAACCAACCTCCCCACCTCCCCACCCAGGACAATGGGTCCCAATCCGGACTGCACACTGGAGTCACCTGGGGAGCTTGAAAAATTCCATGTCCAGGGTCTAGTCTCAGATTCTGACTGGTCCACAAGGCTGCCCAGGCCTGGAGAGCCCCCAGAAGGTTCTGAGGGGGTGGCCAAGGCTAAGAACACTGCTTTCGGGGCTGGCTATTAATTATGACTCCTCCTTTTTGCTGCCATTTTGGCCCGGAGCGTGTACAGAGCATCAGAGCCCTGGGAGACCAGCGCCAGCTCCCCCAGGAGAGCCTGAGGCTAAGCTTGCAGGTGGGGGCAAGAGGAGGCAGAAATGGGTAAAGTGTACAGGTGAGGCTGTCCAGACCTGTCTACCATTCCGTACCCCTCAGCTCCAGCCAGGGTAGGCTTGGGAGGATGGGGCTCTGGCCATCTTTGTGGGTCTCGGGGTACATGCTCGCCGCCTGGGCCCCATCCCCTCTAGCAGCATTGGAGGCAGCTCTCAGGTGCCGGGTACCGCTCTGCTTGTCGTGTGCCCAACACCTTGTATGGTCCTACGAGGCCGGGAGCATTTTGCCTTTTGCTGAACAGAGATGGCAACCCCTCTGAGCCTTGGGGAAATTCAGTAAGGTGCTCAAAACCGCCCAGTGACGACGCGGGGCAGAATTTGAACTCAGACCCAGTGCACTGTGTTGCAACAGGAGGAAAATGCAGCACTTCTCTGTCCTGGAGCCCAGGCGAGCGCTAGAGCCCGTGGCGGCAACGTCCTGTGGCTTCTTTCTCGAAAATTTTTTATTTTTGGCCTGAGACAGCTAATGCTCGGCCAACGTATCCAAGGAAACCGGGATGCTAGGAGCAAGCTGTACCCACTCTCCATGCTAAAACCATCAGACGGCTAATTCGGGCTTCTCTAGTTATTTATTTATTTTTAGACCCCCGTGGATCGTTTTACACCCTCTCCCCACAAATGTGACCGTGTGACACACGTGTCCAAGGCACACGACGATCGGCCTGTTCTTTTCTGGGGGAGGTTAGCTCTCTGCTTTTCGTTTGCAAGCTTCCCAAGGGAGGCGCGATCTGGCGTCGGTCTCCACCCCACCCCCGGCCTCTTCTTGGCCCACAGGGCAGATCCAGAACTTCAAACCCCTTCCCACCCCCCGGGGTCTGGCTCTTGATCAAGGTGACTCAGTGTTGTCACTACGGGCGTCTGGGGCCATGAAACTGTGGCGGGGTCTGTCCCCATGTGTAGCAGGTGTCTGCCTACAAGATGCCGGCAGCCCTGTCCCCTGATTGGGACACTCCAGAGTGCCTCCAGACATCGCCACGTATCTGCTCGGGATGAGATTGCCTGACAAAATACAGGACCCCAGTTATGTTTGGATTTCAGGCAAACGATGAATTATTTTTAGTGTGAGTGCGTCCGTTCAATGTTTAGGACACACTTCTATTAAAAAGTTATTTGTTCACTTTTAACTGGCTGTGCTGTATTTTTATCCAGTAACTCGGCCAACCCTCACTTGGGGGCGAAATCAGCTCAGGTTGGGAACCACCATTCTGGAGCCTGGGTTCGTGACCCCCCACCTGTTTCCTCACCTGGACAATGTGTAGACGAGCAGTGCAGACCTTGTCAGGGTGTTTGGGCGCTAAGGGAGCAGAGGCAGGCAGAGTGGTCGCACGGGAGGGCGGAGTCACCCAGCCAATGTCCACTGCTATTCTCCTAGACACGGTAGGGGCTTCATGATGCCAGCTTCCCGACTTTCTTCTGTTCTCTGGCCCGGTCTCCCCTGGGTGACTCTTTAACCAAGGAAACACATAAGGGCGAACGCACCAGAGATGGACAGGAGGGGCTAGGCCTCGCAAAGGACACGCATCTTTAGAAGAGATCACCCTTTCCTGGGGGGGGGGTGGTCAGCACACATCACACAGTGCGGGTCCTCCCTGGGTCTGGCCCTGCGCTGAGTGCCAGGGGCCAATGGAGCCCAAACACAGACACACGCCCCGCCTTCCAGGAGCTGGGGTGGCATGGGGACAGTGCAGGAGGACCGTGACAAAGGCTCCACCTCCTCACTTTCTTGGTCCATGAGTCGGGGGTCCCCCTGATACTCCCTCCTGTCCCTAACCCCCACATCCCATCTGTTCTAAAAAACAGCTTTATGGAGGGGTTGACATACATGAGATGACACGCACATATTTAAAACGTACAGATTGATCAATTTTGACATTTGTGCATCCTCATGAAACCCTCGTCGCAATCATGATACTGGATGCTCCGGCCCCCCAGAAGCTTCCCCGTGCCCCCTGCTAACCTCTCTGCTGCCCCCACCCCCCAGGCAGCCACTGATCTGCTTCTGTCACTATAGATTACTTTGCATTTTCTAGAGTTTTGTATAAATGGAATCATACAGTATGTGCTTTTTTTGGTCTTGCTTTTTTCACTCAACATAATTATTTTGAGATTTGCGCATGTTGTTGTGAGTAGCAATAGTTGACTGCTTCTTATTTCTGGGTAGCTCTCCTCCTTGTGAAGGTGCCACGCTCAGTTATCCGCTCACCTGTTAGTAAAGCTTTTTCCCCGTTTTTAAGCAAAGCGATTATTTATCGGGGGTATAACATACGTACAGAATAGCGCACAAATCATACATGGCGAGTGACTTTTCACCAGGTGAACACACTAGCCCCCAGGGCGAGAAACAGGACGTGACCAGCACCTCAGAAAACCCTGTGCCCCCGCAGGTCACCCGCTCCCCTTCAGGGAGAGCCCCCCGCCTGTTTTCTAACTCAGAGATCATGCTGGTGGCTCTGGAACTTGAGCGGAATGGATCCTATGACACGTCCCGTCCGTGCGTCCAGCTTCTTGACTCCACACTGCGATGGCAACACTGACTTCTGTTCTCGGGTGTGTCGTACCTGGTTCCTTCACTGTGGGGTGGCATCCCGTTGTGCGGACGCATGCCGGGGTTTCCTCATCTCCTGTCCGGGGACATCTGCGCCGTTGCCGGCATTTGGCCGTTATGACCCACGCTTTGACGGACTCTTGCGCATGTACGAAATCCTCTCCTCTCTTCCTGACTGTGTCCAGGCCTTCTTTCCTCTCCCTCTTCCTTCCTTCCTTCATTCCTGTCTCCTACTAGGCCGTAGCCTCTTTCTTACCTTTGTAACTTGGTGCCAAGAACCAGAGACTCCAGGCCCTCAACCAAGCTGCTGGGAAGGGGCAGGCCCAGGACAGGCAAAATGAAGGGACCTTTCAATTTAGGGGCAGCGAAATGGTGTGGAAATCTGGGGTGACAAAGAAGGACTTTGGGACTTAGTTCTTATCTTTGCCAAACAGGACTTGTGGATTTGTTTTTGGGGGTTTGCTGTACGGGCCTTTCCCGCAGAGGCTAAGGGTATGCGCAGCTCTCCGCTCTGGATCTTCTCCGTGAGGCCCAGCGGTAGGATTGCCAGATAAAATAAAGGATGCCTAGTTAAATTTGAATTTCAGGTAAACAGTGGGGATTTTCTAAGTATAAATATATCCCCAATATTACATAAGACATACTTATCCTAAAGCACGCTTTGTGGTTTAACTGAGACCCAGATTTGACTGGGAATCCTGCATTTTCATCTGCTGTATCTAGCAGCTCTATCTAGCAGAACTGAGTTGGAGGAACAAATTAATGAATTTCTTTTAATTTTTTGTCATTGTCCACCAAATTACCATAAACTTAGCAGCTGAAAACAACACACATTCAGTGGCACCTGAGTGGCTCAGTAATTAGGCATCTGACTCTCAGCTTTGGCTTAAGTTGTGATCTCAGGGTCATGGGCTCAGTCCCCATATTACTCAGTGGGAGTCCGGGTAAGGCTCGCTCCATCTCAGGGCGCCTGAGGAGCTCAGTCGGTGAAGTGTCTGCTTGTGGCTTGGGTCATGATCCAGGGGTCCTGGGATCAAGCCCCACATCAGGCTCTTTGCTCAGTGGGGAACCTGCTTCTCCCTCTCCCTCTGCCTCTCCCCCAGCTTGTGCTCTCTCTCTCTCTCTCTCAATCTCTCTCTGTCAAATAAATAAATAAAATCTTAAAAAAAAAGCTCTCTCCCTTTCACTATCCCTTTCTACCTCTTCCCCAATGCATGCATGTATGCACTCCCTCTTTCTGAAATAAATAAATCTTACACACACACACACACACATACACATTCAGTAGCTCACAGTGTCTGTGGGCCAGGAGTCCGGGCATGGCTCAGCTGGCCAGTGTGGCTGGGGCTGTGGTCTCATCTGAAGTCAAGGTATGGGGCTGGAAAAGAATGAGCTCCCAAGTTCCCTCGGGCTGTTGGTCGAATCAATAAGCTTGAAGCTGCGGGACTTTGGGCCGTTCCCTTCTTTAAAGACAGTGGGAAGAGCCAGACTCTAGAGCCTCGGGACAGGGCCTGACCATAGAAGGCAAGCAGAGGAATGACGGCCATCAGCGTGGCCGCACCCACAAAGAATCACAGGAGTGACATCCCATCTCCTTGACCGTCCCTAGAGGCCCGGCCGGCTCAGTAATGATGCCTCCATACTGGAGAGAAAGTGCAGCAACTATGAAGAAGAGCGTGACTCCGATCCGGGGATGGAGAGAGGTGCCCAGGACTTATCTTTAAGTATAGAAGGCGAGTTGTACATTTTTCAAAATGAAAATAGCTAAATCATTTTTTATATCTCTACTCGCCCCCAATTATAAAAGCAATACATGCTCATGGGAAAAAAATAGAGAAAACAGAAAATTATAAGGAGAAAGAAAGTGGAAAGTATCCAGAATCTGACTGCCCAGAAACACTACTTTTAACATTTTGATGCCTTTTCTTCTAGCCTCATTTCTATGCATATTTGCACACATGGGGATATATACACACACACACACACACACACACACACACATATGTATATATAAAATACACACACACATATTTCAATATATTGAAGCAAAAATAGACTCACACTAGGAATGCTGTTTAGTGGTTTGCCTTTCTCCACGTGGCTGTCGTGCCTTCCATGCTAATGAACATAGATCTGTCATTGTTCCTGGTGGCATCCACGCTCGTCGCCTCCTTCCCTGTCTGAGCAATCCCCTGGGTTGGACGCCGAGGTTGTTGCTGGGTTTCATCCCCAGTACGTGACGCTGCGGAGAACATCTCTGCGCATCCCCCATTGTGTAACCATCTGATTCTTGTCTAGAGATAAGTTGTCATCAGAGGGATTGCTTCCTCCAAGGGGATACCTACCCAAGAGGCAGGCCTCACGAGGCTGTGATGGCGGGCCCTGGATTCGAGGGCATGAGGGCGAATCCAGCCTCTTCCCCCCCTCACCAGCTGCTTTACCTGGAACGTGTTCCTTAACCTCTCCGTGCCTCAGTCTGCTCATCTCTAAAATGGGAATTATAACCCATGTGCCTCCAGGGGTTTCTAGGAGGAGTCAGGAGTTGGGAAGTGGGAGATTGTGATGACATAGCCAAGGGCTAACCCATGCGTGTGTCTCGCCGGCACAGGGCATTGTCCTAACGTCACAGACCCGGCTAATACTTGGACAGGCCCCGGAGCTGGGCAGTGTCACCGCGCTCCCTGCAGAGGAAGGTGAAATACGCGGGCAGAGGAAAGAACTCTGTGGGCGGAGGAACAGGGTTCGAGTCCCGACTCCATCTGCTCACAGACTGAATGAGGCCGTCGCGGGCAGTGAGGGGTGCGGTGGGGAGGACACAGACAGCAAAGGAGCAGTTACACGAAGAGCACCGAACAACTGTAGCTCCTGATACGGCTGGGGAGGACAGAAGAGGATCTGAGAAAGGGCAGGCGGGGGCTTTTGCCTTGAAGGCCTGACGAGACCTTAGACAAGACCTCTGAGCCGAGGCCAGAGAGGGGTCAGCAGTCCCCTTGGGAAAGGAGCTGAGTGCAAGGTGCATCCAGCCCACGCAGGGCCTGAGCTGGGCAGGACCTCAGTGAGTCTGAGGAGCCCGAAGGAGCCTGTTCTGGAGCCCAAGAAGGGGGAATCGTGTGCTCTACGTGTCCTCACACTGCTGCAGAGGACGAAGAAGTCTGTAGCTTGAAGCTCAAGTTCCTGGGGCCAGGATGCCAACCTGGATGGTCCTGTGCCCAAGTGTATGCCCTGACTAAGGGACGTGGGCCACCTTCACTCAGTCTTCTGAGGGTTCAGGAGGAGCGAAATCCTGATTTTTATGGGAAAGTTCCTGATGTTTACGTTTTGGCAACCAGTTAAGAAGTGAATTAAAATAAGTGATATGGAGATATGAATACATGTGTGGGCCATGACTTAGTGTACCATCCCCTTGCTGAACCACGGTCCCCTCATCTGGCAGTGTAGACCACACTGACAGGGGAGGATCTTTAGAACTGGGCCATAGCGGACCCAAGGGGTCTGTGTCTATCAGTCTCGGGCTGAGCTCCCGCTCACGAAATACGGCGTCTCTCTCCTTGCTCCCTTCCACCCTGCTCGGTGACCTTGAGGAGGTTACGTTTCTAGAATCTTCTCTGCCTTTGCGCAGAAAACAACCAGTTCGTCCCTGGATGTGCCTTGTAAACTTTGCGCTGCACAGGGTATGTTTTGTGCATTAAAAATACAACGTGGTAACATTCAAGGGGCTCCTCTCCTGTCACTGGGCAGTCCCCACAGGAGGAATGCATTCCTTTGGCTTCCTGGCATTGGTGCCGGGATCTGGGTGTGAGACCTGAAAACATTGTCTAAGAAGTCAAACTTGGGAAACCACCTAAATGCCCTATAATAGGAAACTGAGTGAGTAACAGCACAGCTGTATGGATGTACCAAGGAGCTATTCACAAGGGTGGGGCTAGAATAGTGCTCTGGCCCACTGTGGCCCACTGCTCACTTTGCAAATAAAGTTTTATCGGAACACAGCCATTTGTTTACATATATGTCTATGGCTGCTTTCAAGCTATAATGGCAGAGTTGAGTAGGTTCAACAGAGACCAGATGGCCTGCAGAGCCCAAAATATTTATTTGACCCTTTTCAGAAGAATGTTGCTCCATCAACAAACACTGGGATAAAAGGCTCTCTGTGACGTACTGGCTCATGCGGAAACACCGGAAAGTGGGGAGGGGAGGCAAAATAGTCTAAACAGGGTAGTTTCAGTTTTGTCAAGAACAATGAAAAGGAAAACTGGAGAAACATGCCCACAGATGCATTTTATAGGTGCACCAACTCTACAAGGTTATACCCCAATCTTCTAAGACTGTTTCCTCTGGAATTTAAGAGGTAATATACTTTACTGAGCATTAACGAGGTGCTCAACACTATGCTGAATACACAGGTTTCCTCACTTAATCTTACAACAAAAGGTAGGTGCTATTCTGAGGCCCCTTTTACAAGTGGGAAGATGAAGGCACAGAGAGGTGAAGTCACTTGCCCAAGGTCACACAGCTTTCAAGTGGTGAAGCTGGGATTCGAGTGTGGGGAGAAGGAAAGCACTTCTTACTTTACAAATGTCTCTATTGTTGGGCAAGCATGAAAGAGATAGGAACTTGCCTTGATTTGCACCATTAGCTGAGAGTCCCACTTGGAAGAACACCCTGGGCGGTAGGAGAGGGGCCTGACAGGTGATTTTTCAGGAAGGTGTTGAGCAGGATCCCAGACCGGCTCTAGTGATGGGTGAATGGGTGGGAAGCAGGAGAATGGGGGGCAGATCCTGAGCCCCCAGGGAGGAGGGTCACTGCCTTTTAATTGGGGGCCTACCAAGCTGAGGACACATGTTTGCGGGGGAAGCGAGGAGCTCACCTGTTCTGCCCAGAAGGCACTGCATTTCCTGAGTGTTATCAAACGGTGACATTTTGGAGTGCAAGTCGCGGGGTTGTTGTTAATACTGATTTAATGGTGCTAAAATGATTAAGCATGGCAGGCTTTTAAACAATGAGGTTCATAAAAGGTGTTAATAACCTCTTAAGTGCCTCAATAATATTCCCGCCTATCATAAACGCCCCAATTAGGCCTCTCCACTTCTCTTTACCCAAGGAATGAGTGAGGAGGTGGCTGGAAGGCCGGAAGGCCGGAAGGAGCCTTCTGGAACACAGGCGAGCGGCGTCCATTTCCGGAAGATTAAACAGCAAGCCTGGGGAAATGCGCCCGTGCGTTTGAGACCAGAGCCCACTTTAGGCTTTTCAGAAAGAGGAACCTGGCGGGGCAACCGTCAGGACTTGGTAGAGGGGGCGCCTGTGTGGTCCCCGCGTCAGAGGGGCGGCCCAGACCTGGGTCTGCTGGGATGTTCTCAGCCACAAAACCCACACAGCAGAGGTGGGGCTTCCGGGCCCAGCACCCAGGCTGCTGCTACCTTCTCCCCGAATCAGAGAGGGAGCTTCCGTGCCTCTGTGTGCACCAGCGTGAAATGCCAATGCCTGGCCCCTCGTTGGGAAGTTGAGAATTCCGAGATGGCAAGATGCTGAGATGGCAGGAGCGTGGCCTTGAACCCGGAGCTCGGCCTCTCTGAGCCGCCCCGCGTGAGGGCGTGGGTCGCTCTCCCATGAGGCTGCCCCCTCTGCGTCCTCAGCTTCCATGTCTGTAAAATGGACTCAGACATGTATGTGATTGAAAAATTTCTAGTAAACACTCGAGAAAAAGTAGAAACAGGTGATATTAATTTTAACAATGTATTTAAAAGTTACATTTGACGGAATACATGCCAAATACCATCATTCTGGCGTGTAATCAGATAAAAAAATTACCATGGAAATATTTTACCTTTTGTTTTTCACGTAACTTCACGTCAAATAGCGCATGTTTGACACGCATGGCGCATCTCCTTTAGGACCACCCAAGTGCTTGGCAGCCATGCGCGGCTCGTAGCCGTCATCTTGGGCAACACACGTCACATAAAGCGCCGTATCTGCGACTTGCAAGCACTCACTAACTTTGGAGTCCTGTTCATTTCTTTCTGTGTCTCACTTTTCTCAGTTACCAAGCAGTCATGCTGTAACACGAGCCCGGCAGGGCCGTTTTCAACTCCCTGACGTGCGACGCACGGTGCGTGGCCCAGTGTCCGGGAGTCCGTCCACCACTGCCCTCGGGCTGGAATTGCTGCCTGACTGTGTGCCAACTGGGTGACCTCGGGCAAGTCTCTAGCTCAGTGAGTGGAGGCTGTCTACCAATTGCACCGCTTCATGGAGGAAGGATACAGCACGGTATGCAGTCGGTGCTCAGTAAAGGTGCCCTACTGCGGTTTGGACGTCTGTGTTTGCTTCCGTCTATACCCTTTCCCTGCCCTCTTCTGTGAACGCCCCAGACTCCCCATCTGCCAGTGGAGGTGATGAAAGTGTTCTAACCTGGCAGTGTTAGGCCTCTTGGGAAGTGTCATTATCCCTTTTGTATTTTCAGCTTCTAGAACTATCCCTAGTATGCAGTAGACACTTCCTAAGTGTTAGTTAAATAACTTAACCAATGAGTGCACACACGAATGCCCCAAGAAGAGGGGGCACTCTGCTGCTGTTTGTTTGTGGTTTGAAGTTACAGTTGGAGCCCAGCTTGGGTGAGGCCCAACTTGGGAACGGTGCGGGTGTGGGACTCTGAGCGGGGACTTTGAAGCCCCTCATGCCTTCGTCTGATGGGCTCATGGTCTCTCTGTGAAGTCCCTTCTGGCCAATTACCAAAGCCCAGTGCATCTCGGGGTCTCCCCCAAGCTACTCCGAGAGGGTGTACCCTTTCCAGAGCTGGGCTCTGGGTAGACCTGCAGGCCCATCCGGTCCTGGCTCTCACAGGCTCTGGAACGCAAGGGGCTGTGGGTGGGGCCTGCAGCCTGGCCTGGGAGTGACCCCCCCCCCCCCCCCCCCCCCGCACAGAGCCCTGCAAGACCCCCTCCCCCGATTCAGGCCTGTTGACTCCGGATGCGTTTAGATTTCCGGATGGCAGTCATTCCAGCAACACGGCACTGTTAGGATCTTTGAAGGCAAAGACAAAAAGGCCTGCTTCCCTCCAGCCCTCCCTCTCAAGGTCTGTAAGGATGAATCAGACCACTGACCTCATCAGGTCCCACTGTACAGCCAGAGGGAGGAGGTCCTGGAAGAGGGTAGGGCTCTCCCCTCCCCAGCTTCCCAAGAAAGGAAAATAAACTTGTAAATGTAGGAAACACATGGTCTACCTGCGCTCTGCCTCCTCGCTCATTTGTCCTTCATTGTCATGGTTTTTGTCGTATCTGGATAGGCCACGCATACAATTACCCAACCTTTTGTTTTTTTAAAAAAACTTACTTAAGAATTTTTTATATAGCATT